>NW_022147427.1:17213-410566 GCF_002938485.1 Sitophilus oryzae
TCAGTCGTAGGAAGACTATATTATTTTCTTTGCGCTGTAATTTGTTTAGCTTCTTCTAGGCACATTCTTTGGCAACTTCGAATTGATGGTTACTGAAAGTTGATCGCGTTTAGTGCTGCTTCATTATCGAATAGGATGGCAATATTTCCTGTTTTCGATAGTTCCTTTCTTAAAGAATAAGTTGTGCGCATATTTCGATAGCGTAAATTTCTGCTTGAGGGATACTGGAGCAGGTAGCCATTGGTTGGTGCCTATTGTGGGTCGGAGTATTTAGTTTTTCGCCTAAAAGTAACTCCCTGTCCCCTGCCTTTGGGTTTTGGGAAAGCATCGGTAATATTAATTAAAAATATATAGAATTATGGTATGGCCTTTTACATGCTGAGTAAGCGTTTCTTCCTTCAAATCCGTTTTTATTTCTCAATACTACACTGTGAAGGGTGTTGTTCACAAGAGTTGTTAAATTCTTAGTAAATGTTCCTCCAATTTAATGTAAAAAATTAACTATCTTGGATAGAACATTGGCTAGGGTGGTGTCCAAGAGGATCCCGAGGATTATAAGCACAGTAAAGGACGAGAACTACGTATTTTTGGAATCAAATAAGGTAATTAACAAATATTAATTTCTGTAGCAAAAGTGCTTCTTTTGTGTTCCGTTAGAAGAGCATCAATAAAAATTATATAGGAAGTGTTAATTACTTTAAAAATAGTATTTAAGGTTATTTTCACAAGATCTTTTTTGAACTGAGCTCATGGTGCATTACACATTTTATCATGCCAACTAGATCATTATCGCATACTAGATTTTACGAGAAACACCCTTTACACTACGCCCGAAACATTTCGCGAAGCATATCTCGAAATACTTTCACAAGTATACCCAATAAATTCTTTCTTTATGTTGGCGGGGAATCTTGGCTTGTCTCAGCCGCAAAAAGTCAGCTGAAGATCAGATCGAACAATCGACCGTAAAGCCGGCATCACACGACGCGGGACTTGGCGAATTTCGGCTTGGCAAGTCAGTTCGCCAAGTGGCGAGTCAGCGAGCGTGGTTCTTTCCCACGGCGCGGCGCGTGGCTAGTGCAAATTTCCGCGCGACTGTCGACTGAACTTGTTAAGTTGCATAGTAGTGGAAACAGTGGCAGTGTGTATAAAAGTGGAAGAACAAATAATGAGATTGCAACAAAAACAGCGTATTGCTGCCTGTGCAGCAATTTTTTATTTTAATGAGTGTTGAACAATAATTTAAATAAACAAAGAAAAAAAAAAGGTGAAAAAATTCTATGTAAAAAATATGTGTATGTATCATATACAAACCAGTCCGGTTTAAAAATGTCGTCAGTCCCTGTGCCGGTTCCAGTGGTTGCTAATGTCTAGCTTTTTGCCACAAGTTTTCCTAAAAAGTTGCCATCAATGCTTCTTCTTCTTTTTAATTTTTTTTTTTTATTATTTAGTTTTGCTTTGTGAATTTAGTTTCAATTTTTTTTCCGCAACTATCATGAACAATATTTCTATTTTTGTGGTTTGGGTCCTTTGGATTCCAAATTGCTGGTTCTCCTTCGTAAAATTCCAAAAATTCTAAATTTAAAAAAAAAAAAAAAAAATTCTTAAAAATAAATAAATGAGAAACTTAATTTGCAAAAAATACATCTATCTCAACGATTATTCTGCGAGGATATGAAGAACTCTACTGAGACTGCAAAACATTTTTGTTTAATACAAGCCTACGTGGGAATGGTAGGAAATGATTCAACAAGTTCAGACAAGTCAAGCCTGCGATGCTCGTTCATCCTTTGACTTGTGCCACATTTACCGACAACTATAACTACGGAAAAGACCAAATAACTATATCGGAGTGATCTATAGAAGTGAGGACAACGGGAGTACGTTAAAAATATTTGGTACAATAGTAATACGGAACTGACCGGTAGACCGCGCCGAGCCGAGCAGCTCGTCGCATCGATTCTCACGACGCGTGGCTTCGCCAAAAAAAAAAAAAAAAAATTTTCGCACAACCAAACTCGCCAAAGTCCCGCGTCGTAAGGATGCCTGCTTTAGAGTCGATTTAGACACTTCCAAGTCGGTAGGCCATTGACGATGACATGGTCGAGGACCGCGGTTCGGATTCAGCTTAAACAAAGTAGGCCCGGTCGAGATTAGCCCTGGCAGCTGAAAAAGGAGACGTTAAAACTGAAATCTTTACTTTAAAATATTTTTTTAAGAGTATGAAATAATATCATAGTTTTGAAAATGAAGTGTAATGTAAATACCACCTATATTAAACTGATATGAAAATCAAAAACAGTACATTTAAAACAGAATAGCGATGATAGATTAAAATTGACTATATTTTTTCTAGGTTAACATAAAACTATTTAGTTTTAATCATTGTCTAATATTAATTACCTACAATATAGTAAAAAAAAATTTTTGGATATTTTTAAAAACATAAAATGGTAGAACTGCACGGCAACAGTGACTAACTGTTCTGGCGGTCTGCCTTTTATCGGCTTATTATCCTCATGGTTACTTCGAACTGTTTTCTGAATAGTGTAGAGGGTGTATAAACGCTTGGAATGTACCAAAGAAAGATTTTTTGGGGATCAGCTTTTATGATCAATCTGTGCGAGCTGTTTTTTTTTAAGTTTGCTAATAAAAAATGTAAGTAACATGAATACAAAACAGAATTTCTTACGATAAAGTATAAAATCTAAATGACGCGCCGTTGAAGTTGCCGAGCATTTCTTCTAAAATTTGTGTAGTAATGAGTGTGTCTTTCTCACTTTTTGTGAAAGCAAATTTAAAAGCGCGCCTAGCAAAACATAATTGCTCCAAATCTTGTTCAAATCACACAAATTCTTCTAAACTATCTTAAAAAATGAGTTTATACTTTAAAGGTTTGAAACCCTCTAACAGACAAACGATGCACAATAATTATAGGGGTAAATTGTGTCCAATCAACTTATTTCAATTCCAAAAATATCTAGTTTTATCTCCAATAAATATTGGAACATCTTGTGTAATATAACTAATGAAATCATTTTTTATAGACCAACAAAAATGTTATTGTTTTGCCCTGTGAAATTACGGCACAAGTACGAATAATGTTAGCTTTAAAATTGAAGCAAATGAGATTATCTATTTTATAAAGTAACTCTCTAAGGTCTGTAGATAGTTGTTGTGATTCGACAGGGCCGGATTTTTATTTCCCATCGAGGGTTCGAAAACGTATCCGGATCTTCGATCCTTGTAATCTGTGGCGTCTCTGGCTCGCGTCACCCGGGGCTAACAGCTCTAAGAGGTCAAGGGGGATTTTTGTTTCGTTGCCGCAGAATGGGTTTAATCGCTTGGTGTTTCTGGATATAGGGCGAAAAGGGAAAAATAATCCAAGAGAGTTTAGAGCGCTGCACGTTTAATTTTGTTGGATTTTCTGACAGATAATTCTGAAAATTGAGTTCACTTGGTTTATTTTCACTAATAATAGCACAAGAGGTTAAAGTAGGGTCGCCAACCGTCCTCTATGCCAGAGGACAGTCCTCTTTTTGATCTCACGCATTGAAAAAGTCCTCTTTTTTACATACCAAATTCAAAGTCTAAAAAATATTCGTTTATCGCCACAATGCTTTAAAAAAGTGTTAATCTGTGACTTTCGCTACGTTTGTACAGAAAAGAAAATGAAGAATTATTTATGAACTAGAAATCTGTGGAAGCGATAAAACTGTTTTAACTATTTTATGTTTATTTACTGTTAGCTTATGTTTTGAAAAAAAAGCTTGTTGAAAATGGTTTGTTTTATTTTAACAATAAATTTTTGAGTATAATTATTTTTTAAGAAAGTAAGAACGACCATCAATCACATACCGTTAACATAACTTTTTGGTAAATACATTTTTTTTTACATTTCGGCGAGGTTTTAAAAATTGTTTTGCCTATGCCTCTTTTTTACCCTCTCGTCCTCTATTTTTGATTTTGAAAGTTGGCAACCCTAGGTACCAGATATTTTTTCGGGCTCATGAATATTTATAAAGTTGCGACAAGGGATAAGTTTCTAATAATATTCATAAACGATTAAAAAATTATGGATTTAATTTAATCTTGCATGGTATTCTGTAACAAAATTTCACAACAAATGGTGATTAAAATAATTTTAAAATTATATTTTTTGCTATTTGACATGACTGTGTTTTTTCCCTTTGATAAGATACCACCAAAGCATAGAAAGTTTGGTAGGCTTGTTAGTTCAATTGCCATGCTAACTAAAATAATAAATATAATAGTACGAGAGCTAGCAACGTCGGAAAAACAAGTATTTTAAGACGTCTGGCTCTTTGATATATATAACTTTTACTATGCTCTCTAGAACAGCATACGGCCCGTCTGGCTGCCGATACCCGTTGCGTTCAATACTGCGCATCGAAAGAAGATCCTATATTTTTATTAGTCCTTTAAATTCTAGTATTGAATATTAATCGAACATGTCTCCATAGCGCAGTGCGTAGAGTTTCCGACCACGAACCGAAGATTGAGAGTTCGAATCCGGGTCAGGTCGAAGACTTTTTTATTTTATTTTCGTTTATATTCTGATAGTAAAGTATTAAATATTTGTTTTTGAATCACCATAATTATTTTTTAATACTTTACTATCAGAATATAAACGAAAGTAAAATAAAAAAGTCTTTGACCTGACCCGGATTCGAACTCTCAATCTTCGGTGCGTGGTCGGAAACTCTACGCACTGCGCTATGGAGACATGTTTGATTTATATTCAATACTAGAATTTATAGGACTGAATTAATAAAAAATATAGGAACTTCTTTCGATGCGCAGTAGTGAACGCAACGGGTATCGGCAGCCAGTGTATGCTGTTCTACAGAGCATAGTAAAATATATATCAAAGAACCAGACGTCTTAAAATACTTTCACGAAAACGTTGCCAGCTCTTAGACTATAAGAAGTATCAAGTCAATGATAAATCATGGAAACAGTGTGGCTGTTTGGCGAACATTTTCAGAAATTTTCAGACATGGCGAATTTTATTTCCGTTTCCGGATTTTTAATAGAGGGCTCCATTTCAGGTTTAACATACTTTATACTCTTTCTAGTAGTAAATGAATCACAAAATTACTCAAAAATATTTATTTGAAATTTGGAAAAACGTAATATGTAAATCAAAACAATTAATGTCTTATCTCTTAAAATTATGTTTGCACTGTCTTCGTCAGTTGTCAATGTGACCGCGAGCGTTTCGCCTGAATTTGGGCGTAGATCACTAAGTTGTACGATGTATCCTCGAGGGATCTAAGTTTATTTTTTACCGCCTGCAGCACTTCTCCTTTTGTCGTTGTAGCCTCTATACCTCTTATATGTATTGTTGTATGTTTTTGTTTAGTGTCACCCCTGCGTGTTGTTCTTATTTCTGAGTTTTCTTTTAGCAGGTTATCTAGTAACTCAAGTGTACTTTCATCTTTATCCGTTGTGATCAGTAATTTACCTTCTCTGGTTTTTCTAAAACTTTGAATGGAATTACTGACCGAACTGTTGCTATTAATGATGTTTTTGCAGCTATTTAATATTTCCTTGTATTCTTTTCCTTGTTGGTGTACTATCATAGCATAGGTATTGTGGGTTCTTTTTTGTGGCTTTTGAATTTTCTTTATAGAGCTGGCTTGTTTTGTTGTATGTAACTGTAGTATTTGACTTATGGAAAATACATTCAATCATTTTTCTTAGTATTTGAGGTGACATTTCAGCCTCCATTTCGTCTCGCACTTATTTTCCATTCCATTCTCGCACTTATTTTTATTTTTTGCCAGATATCTTCATCTGTCTCATTATGTGTGATCTTTATGATTTTTTGTTTTACCTGTCCCACTGTTCCTTTTAAGCGGGCTTTTGTTGTCTGTTCAATTATTTCGAACTCTTCTTCGATATCTATTAGTTCTGGAAAGTTGTCTCTATACATTCTCTGTATACTATTCTCCATTTTTAGATCAGTAGGCTCAATAAGAACTACCTTGGTTACGGAATCCTTAGTGTCTAAAGGGTTACACTATTTCTGAATTTTTATACAGGGTGAGTATCCTACGATGTTCTCTATGGGTATCTCGGAAACTACTGGAGATAGAGAGTCGGTTAAATGGGGAAATAATTGCAGTTTTGTGGGGTCATAAATATGCGCCTTTCAGATTTTTGAAAAAGTTCATGGCTTACTAGATATTTAAAAAAAAAACAAATTTTGGCTATTTTAAAAATTGTCACTAATTCCATTATAATCTATTTTAGACAACAAGTTTTCAGATAAAAGTTGTAGATAATCACATGCCTAATGAGATTGTGTTCTCCGACTTTTTCTAAAGCCTATCATTTTTGACATATGACACAAATATTTTTTTTAAATGGAAACCATAGTTGGCCATGACTTCATAAAAAGCGCCATTTTTAAGCTTTTCAGCGGTATAAGCTATAATATGTTTCTTTCGCAAAATTACTGAGTTATAGCCAATTCTTATCTTTCTTGACTAATTTCACTTAGTTAGCCATGGAAACAAGTTCAATCGTCATTGCTCTCAGAAATATGAAATTGTCACATCCAATCTTTGTAAATTAAAATAAACTAAAATTGTAAATAAAAGTTTTTCAAATGAAGAAAAGCGTGTAGGATTATTGGTTCAACTTTTCTTGGCCATACAGTTTCGAAGATACGTTGACCGTTGACCGGTGAACGTTACTTACGTTTTCTAGCGAACGGTTTTCAAGACATGTTAGAAAAGTTAAATTTAGATACTAGCGCATTAATAGAGTGGTTCCAACATGACTTTCATTATGACTCACTAACCCCCCCCCCACAATGAAAGAAATGTTAAAAATTATTTATATCATAATTATGCAGGCTCAGGGATAGAAAGAGGTGGACCAATTGCATGGGTCTCCTCGGTCACTTGACCTATCCATTTTAGATTTTTTTATGCGGTATGGTTAACAACAAGGTTTACAAAAGAACTTATGAATTGAGAGAAGCTCGAAGAGATAAAACAGGAGAAGGTTAATTAAGTCGACCGGTCGTTCTGTGAGAATAGCTAGAAATTCAGTTTTAAAAAGATGCATTTATGTACTCAAAACAATTGAAAATTTTCTAAAATAATTTATAGTGATATTATTTTTTTGTTTTAGTTTGCGTAATGCAAATTGTAAAGAGCCGTTTAATAATATATTTGGTCTTTTTATAAGTTATAAATCAAAACAAAATTAGAACACTATTGAAAACCGTTCTCTAAAAAACGTAAGTAACTTTCACCGGTCAACGTATCCTCGAAACTGTATAGCCAAGAAAATTTGAACCAATAATCCTACACGCTTTTCTTCATTTGAAAAATTTGTATTTACAATTTTTGTTTATTTTAATTTACAATGATCGGATGTGACAATTTCACATTTCTGAGAGCAACGACTATTCAATTGTTTCCATGGCTAACTAAGTGAAATTAATCAAGAAAGATAAGAATTGGTTATAACTCAGTAATTTTGTGAAAGAAACATATTATAGCTTATATCGCTGAAAAGCTTAAAAAATGGCGCTTTTTATGAAGTCATGGCCAACTATGGTTTCCATTTAAAAAAACATATGTTTGTGTCATAAGTCAAAAATGACAGGCTTTAGAAAAAATCGGAGAACACAAACTCATTAGGAATGTGATTATCTACAACTTTTATCTGAACACTTTTTGTCTAAAATAGATTATAATGGGATTAGGGACAATTTCTAAAATAGCCAAAATTTGTTTTTTTCGAAATATCTAGTAAGCCATGAACTTTTTCAAAAATCTGAATAGCGCATTTTTATGACCCCACAAAACTTCTTTCCCCATTTAACCGACTCTCTATCTCCAGTTTCCGCGATGCCCATAGAGAACATCGTAGGAAACTCACCCTGTATATTTTATCTGTCCACGTTTTGTGTTCAATATCTTTAAATTTTTCAATGGTATCTATGTTGTTAAGCATCAAAAGCAGTTTGTCTTGCTTATACCAGATGTTCGTTTCTGTTTGGGTATCTACATCGTATCTGGGGTCCACCGTGGTTTCTCATTTATGTTTGTCAAACCATTCTTTACTTGTTTTTCTATCAAAAACTTCGGTGTATCTGTTTAGTCTTATGATAAGTTCTCTTATTTCTTTTTTTGTCGTGGGGCTTTCTTCTAGTTACTTCTCTAGATCTCTAGCGCATTTTGGAACTGCCTCTATGGCTTCAGTTAAAACAAACGCTATTGGGTCTTCAATTTTATCACCTGGGTCCGGTTACTGAGATACAAATGATACATCGCCAATTTTTCTTTTTTAGTTGTTTTATCCACTCAGCGAATTGCAGCGTTGAAGCTGGCCAATTACATTTAGAGGGTTGAATTGGGGGTGCAGTGTTTGCAATTTTTTCTGCTTTGCGATCTCTTTTGTCTTTGAAAATGGAAAATTGTCCCCCAGAATCCTTGGGACAGCCCTCCTTAGAGGAGTGGGATTCTCGGGCTCTGCCGGTATCCACCTGGGGTAGCTTCTTTGTAGTTTTATCTCCCATTATTTCTTGTTTAAGGTTTTCTTTGAGGCTTTTTCTGTAGACGGGTTGCCTTCTCTGCGGCTAAGGGGCCCATCCCCCCTTTGAGCTGTTCTTTGCTTTGCTACTACCCGTCGGCCTTACCGGCGTGGGTGACCCTACCAGGAGCTGAGGCTCCCGCCGGCTTTGCCCTTAGGGTCATTGCAGCTATTGAGCCCCTCCACCATCGACAAGGAGTTACAGCTCGAGGAGGGGAAACTGTTGTGTCTTATATTTACATACCAAATCTCATTTTTTTTTATCCGAAAAAATATAAAAGTTATAGGGGTGGGCCACTTTTGAGACGCACCCGGTGTATTTAACCTAAAAGGATTTTTTTACACGTTTGCACTAAAGAAAATTACATCTAGATAAATATTTGATTATATAAACAGAAAATCGTAACGGGCCCAAAATAAGGCGCATTGTCGAAATTACAAGTAATTTGGTCATTTATCTGTCGCATTAGAGCTGTAGAGAAAACACCCCAAAACAAACAAACTAAACTGTACCAATAACGTTCAAAAGCGTATTAGGAGGCCGGTTTTTGTTCCGACGTCGTTTTATTGCTTTATCTAACGGGAAATATGGCGGATTATCCGGATAACTGAGTAAAAAATTAACGAATCTGTCGAAATACGCTTCTGTTTTATTGACAATAACACAACCAGCGCGAAACAATAAAAAAGAGAAAAGATAAAACATTTGTATTTTTGAAAGTGGAAAATAGTCCATGGAAAAAAATACAACTTTTCAAAATACGTAGAAATTTATGTGGAATTTCTCAAAATTCATTATTTAATTATATTGTTAAAAAGATGCAGTGACAAAAATAAACTACATAAAAGCACCTCCACATTTATTTGTGAAGCAAGCATGTCAGTATCGAGGTCAGTATCTAACAGTATGCCCCTGGATTGTACTTACTTAGAAGAAGAACAACTTTCTTATGATTGACATTTTTAGAAAGGTATTCAAAAATGGTGCATCCTGTTTATACGTTTCCAAATTTCTATACCCTTTTAGAGAACATTAAAATAAACATAAAAATATGCTTGGCATCTTTCTTGGGTTGAAGCTTGGTTGAGGTCTTTAAAATCAAAAGGCAACAGAAACTCTGTATCTCTGTATCTCCAGTAGTTTCCGAGATACCCATAGAGAACATTGTAGGAAACTCACCCTGTATATCAAGGAAAAAAAACGAAATTGTGTTACCATAAAAACGAGCTTTGAATTTTTAGGAATTAGAAAAAATGCAATCATATTTTTATGGTTATTTCTCTAAAACGGTATGGAAATTTGGAAAAGTATAAGCGGGTTTAATCATTTTAAAACAAGCAAAAAGTTTTATGAATATTGTAGTTTTCTCAAAATATCAATAATAAAAAAGTTTTTTCTTTTGTGCCTATAGACATACTTCGGGGACATACTCTATATTGCCTTTGTGAGGTTTTCTACCTAGTTTCTTTTTGTGATCGAAAAATGGCTGGGGAATGAGATGTCATTTACTAAAAATTTAAATAAAACTTTTCAAAAATTAACACTAATAATAGAAAGATTAAAAACAATAGAACATTTCCAGACAAACAAATATATTTCCAAAAAATGATGTTTTCTCGAATTTTAAACCACACAATTTAAAAAATATACCCAACAAGAAAATAAATTGAAACCTTTTTAAGGCCAGCTGGCAGTAAGCGCCATTTAAAAATAAAGAAGAGTACGGACAAGTAAGTGACGTATTATAGGGCTTGACATCGCCAAAATTATTATCGATTGTCATTACCCAGACGTCCTTGACGTCGTTTGTTTTTCGATAGTATGGTACTTACGGAAGAACCAGTTTTCTCGCCTTTAAGTGGAAAGGAGGTGACAGAAGAATATAAAAAAGCAGATTAATTTTGTAAGTGACGTGTACACATCAAAATATTTGTTCATAAAAAAATTAAGTGCATTTTTGTGAAACATAAACACATAAAAACGACAAAAATAATCTGCACAAAAGCACCTCCTCATTTATTTGCGAAGCAAGCGTGCCAGTAAACAAATTAAATTGCTTTGTTACTTTAAATATGAAGAATTCCTTGAAACATGGCATGTTTACATTTATAAAAATCTAATATGTTGAAGTAAAGTTATTTACATCTGCAGTGGGTGTTATCTACATACATAACGGGTGTTTTTCAAAAGTGGCTCACCCCTATACGTTTTTTAATTATTTTTTTATATAAAAAGCGAAATTTGTTATGTTAGTATATGATATGAATCGGGAATGATTGGACGTATTTAGTTAGTTTTGTTTACTGTTCATCGTCCCGTTTCACCGGAAATTACTACAACTTTTGATTTTTAAATGGTAGTCTCGGTATTTTTATAGTTTATTTAGGTGAAAATGTTATTCTGAATAGAATGACATATCAAATGTCAACTTTTGATATCTTCAATTAAAAAAATAGCAATTTAAACTTCAATCTAGGGTTGCTTTTTTTAACCAAGGGGCTGTGGAAAAATAGGTTTGATTGTCTAATATTTTCAGTGTTTTTTCTGGCCGTTTAAAAAATACCCAAATGCTATTTTTTATCAATTCAAACTCAATTTTATTAAATGAAAGTAGTGTGGCTCATTAGTATACAGTATGTCCCCGGATTGTCTTTAACAGAGGAAATACTTTTTTATTTCTGACATTTTGAGAAAAATGCATTCTTCATAAAATTTTTTGCTTATTTTAAAATGGTTAATCCCCTTTATACTTTTTCAAATTTCGACCGCTTTAGACGAAATTAAGAAAAACGTTGAAAATATCGTTGAGCTTATGTTTATGGTTTAAGTTTTAAAAAGTTTTTTTTTAAGTTCTAAAAATCAAAAGGCGTTTATATGGTAATATCAATTCGATTTCATTCTTTGATAGATGGTTATTATTAATTTTTATTAACATTATATTCTTTACTGTTGTAGTATCACATTTTCCGATAACTATCATCACCTTTTCCGTAGCATTGAACTAAATAAATTTTGTGCTTCTTTAATATAACAAAAAAAAAATAACAAAAAATTATGATGTTAATTAAAATTCTATGAATAACAATCTATTAAAGAATTAAAACGAAGTTATTTTACCATAGAAACGCGTTTTGATTTTTAGTATTTTGAACCAGGAAAAATTCAACCGTATTTTCATATTTTTTCTTAATTTTCTTGGAAACGGTATGAAAATTTGGAAAAGTATAAACGGGATTAACCATTTTAGAACAAGCAAAAATATTTATGAAGAAGTAAGTATCATTTTCAATAAAACCAAACCATTGAACTAAATAAATGTTGTGCTTCTTTAACATTTTAAAACTACAACAAATATTACGTTAATTAAAATTTTATGAATAACAATCCGTCAAAGAATGAAAACCAAGTTATATTAAGAATTTTACGACTTGAAATAAATTCAACTATATTTTCATGTTTTTTTTAAGTTTTCTCTAAAACTGCATGGAAATTTGCTAAAGTATAAACGGTAAGTATAAACCATTTTAAAACAAGCAAAAATGTTTATATAGAATACACTTTTGTCAAAATGTCAATAATAAAAAAGATTTTTTCCTCTTGTAAAGACAATCCGGGAACATACTGTATTTAGAACAAGCATTATTTTACGAATCATTTGGAACAACATACTTGATATTTCAAGTGAAACTGTCGTTACATTTATAGTCGTGGCACACTAGATTGAAATTTATAATAATATTTTTTATGCGAAAATGTCAAAAGTTAACATATGATATGTCATTGACATTGCTGTTTTCTATCAAAGAAAGTGAAAAAATACCGAAAGTCTAATTTAAAAACCAAAAGTTGTAGTCATTTCCGGTGAAAGAGAAAGTCAACTAAACTAATTGAATACGTCTATCAATATTCATTTATGTCATATACATACATACCAAATAAAAAAGTTGTAGGGGTGAGCCCCCCACTATTGAAAAACATCCAGTATGTAATCTTAACGTTTATAAAAAGCAAGTAAAAATTTAAAGTATTTTAAAATTCATCTATACGCTGACGTGTACGAGCTTTTATGTTCCTAAAAGCTGAAAGGATCTCGAAAAAAGGAAATATTTAATCTTGCTTTTTAAGGTAATCAATGTCAACGAACTTTTTACATCGCAGGATGATGAAAGAAAGAGCGGCTTTTTCAGGCTAGCGTCAGCTTTTAATCAGAGGGAACTTTCTAAAAAGCAGATAAAATTAATTTGTCTGAGTTAAGGCCTTTTTTACCATACGATCTGATAACGTGGTCCACTTTTTAATTTGCATTCAAAAAATAATCTATTTTATTAGAAAATTCGAAGTTATTAAAATTTTGAAGATTTTCAATTCGTCAGCAATTATATGTGAAGTCAATACAAAAACCTCTTTTTTCAAATACTTATTTAAATACCTATATAAAAAATATTCTTGGAAAATTTGATATTCTTGAACATTGTTTCAAAAAAATGTTAAAAAATTATTATTTTACTTAGAATCCATACATGCATTGTATATAGGGTGTCCCAAAAAACTTATGCTTTTTTTATTTTTTTTTAAATTGTAACCCCTAGTTTTCTACATAATTCTGTATATAGTACACCATTTTTATTTGAAGCAATATTCGGTGTTGTCATTCTATATCTTATTTAGTGAAACTGTGGTTAAAACATTATATCTGAAAATTGGTTAAAAACTAACTGGAACTACGCTAACTGGAATGAATTTAACTATACATGGTGTCCCAGAAATAAATTCAAGTATTTTAAATGGTAGTATTGTTCGATTAGGAACAGAAACACGCCTACAAGGTTTATTTGCAAAAAAAATTGAAACATTTTATATTTTTCTATACCTTTTCTGGAAAATAATGAAAAAATTTTGAGTGCCACTGTTCATTTTCGGAAAATTTGTTTACGATGCATAGAGACAATCTCGGAGAGAATGCAAGGTTGCTACCTCCTATATTTTCCATATTCTGCATGTTTATAAATTCAGAGTAATTAATTCTAAGTTTCTACACAAAAATTGCGAAAATTAATTTTATTCGTATTAGTATACCGGGTGCGTCTCAAAAGTGGCTCACCCTTAAAACTTTTTTATTTTTTCAGATAAAAAAACGAGATTTGGTATATTAGTATATGACATAAATTAGGATTGATTAACGTATTCATTTGTTTTCGGTCGCTTCTTGTTTTACCGGAAATGACTACAACTTTTGATTTTTAAATGGCACCATCGGTATTTTTTTACTCTTTTCGATAGAAAATAACCCTCTAAATAGAATGACATATCATATGTCAACTTTTTACATTTTCGCGTATGGTTTATTTGAAATTATATCTTGCGGTTTGTAACGAAAATTTGACTCGAAATACCAAGTGTGTGGTATCAAATTATTCGTAAAAAAATGTTTTTTTCCAAATATGCTAATGGTATGAGCCACCCTCAATCCATTTGAAAAAATTGAGATATGATTAAAAATACGATTTGAGCATTTTCTAACTGGCCAGTCAAGACACAAAAAACATTAGACGATCCAATCTATTTTTCCAAGGCTGTTTGACTGAGAATTAGTGTTTTTAACATAGTCATGTCACTCTAGATTGAAATTTAAAATACATTTTTATTATAATATATCATTTTATTCAGAATATAATTTTCTATCGAATAAAGTAAAAACATACCGAGGGTGTCATTTAAAAAACGAAAGTTGTAGTAATTTCCGGTGAAACAGGAAGTGACCAAAAACAATTGAATACGTCAATCAGTCTTGATTTATCACATATACTAACGTACCGTTATTTTATCTGAAAAAATAAAAAAGTTATAGGGGGTGAGCCACTTTTGAGACGCACCTGGTAGATTTCTATACTAATTCTAGAGAAACGCGCAATGTTTTAAATACTTTTTTACAGTTGAGTAAACTAAAAAAATAAATAACAATTATTACAGCCTTTTTTCGCCATAGTAGGAAATATTTTCAATCGTTTCAATCAACTGTTATAACCTTTAAATATTTAATTAATGCTTACCCTTTTGATAAAAATTTATTAGTATTTTTAACCAGCATATACGTAAACCAAATACTATACCCATCCACTACACACCTATATATCTATTAAACGGAACATCACAAAACTACTTGTATCACTCGTATCACACAATTATTATGTAAAAATAGTATTTAAAAAAATATAGAATAAATAATATTTGACATCATAATAATTTATATAAATACAACAAAAAGTGCTAAAAAAACTTGGTAAAAGAGTAAAAAATGGTAAAGAGAAGATAATATGTTTCTTTTGACAAGATCTACCACCTCTTGCACTTATTTTTGGCACAATACTTGCACTTATTTCTGGGACACCCTATATAAATACTATATAATATATTTTCCTATACATCAAGGATAACATAATAAATCCTCAAAGGGAAAACCGCAATTTTTAAAATGCATCGTAATTTTGAAAATGCTATAGGTATCTCTATTTTTTAAAGCAACACAAAAAAATATAACCATATTTTGAATCCAAAGTGTTCCTAAATGTTTCACGGTTTTGCAGATATTACGTATGGCTCTTTCAACAGTAATTTTTTTTATCAAAACCATCTTAAACTTTTTCCCGTATTTTATCGTTGAAAGATCGTCACTATACCGGGTGCGTCTCAAAGTGGCTCACCCCCTATAACTTTTTTATTTTTTCAGATAAAAAAAACGAGGTTGGATATATTAGTATACGACATAAATTAGGATTGATTGACGTATTCGGTTGTTTTTGGTCACTTCCGGTTTCACCGGAAATTACTAAAACTTTTTATTTTTAAATGGCACCCTCGGTATTTTTTTACTTTATTCGATAGAAAATGACACTCTGAATAAAATGACATATCATATATGTCAACTTTTGACATTTTCGCATATGGTTTATTTGAAATTGTAATATGCGGTCCATAAGGACAATTTGACTCGAAATATCAAGTGTGTGGTATCAAATTATTCGCATTTTTTTTCCAAATATACCAATGAGCCACTCTCGTTCCATTTGAAAAAATTTAGATATAATTATAAATACGATTTGGGCATCTTTTAACCGGTCAGGACAGGACACTAAAACCATTAGACGATCAAATATATTTTTCCAAGGCTCCTCGATTAAAAATTAATGTTTTTAACATAACCATGGCACACTAGATTGAAATTTAAAATTTAATTTTTTATTAAGCGAGAATCTCAAAAATTGACATATGTATATATACATATATATAAATATATATATATATATATATATATATATATATATATATATATATATATATATATATATATATATATATATATATATATATATATATATATATATATATATATATATATATATATATATATATATATATATATATATATATATATATATATATATATATATATATACGTCGTTCTATTCAGATATATATATATATATATATATATATATATATATATATATATATATATATATATATATATACGTCGTTCTATTCAGATTCGTGCCATTTAAAAATCAAAAGTTGTAGTAATTTCCGGGGAAACAGGAAGTGACCAAAAACAACTGAATACGTCAATTAATCCAAATTTATGTCGTACACTAACATACCAAATTTCGTTATTTTTTATCTGAAAAAAATAAAAAAGTTATAGGTGTGAGCCACTTTTGAGACGCAGCCGGTATACTACATACATGATACTTATATCACTATGTGATATAATACTGCAAATATCTACAAAACCCTTAAAATATAGAGAAGACTTTAAATAAAAAAAGTTTATTTTTTAATTCTGTATCTAGTAGAAGAGTAATATACATGGTGTTGAGTTTAAAAAAAAAGGAAAGAGAATTTCATATAATATTAACGACGCGCGACGCCATAAAAATACTCTGTTTAAGATATGCATGGTGTATATTATTAGGAAGCAATAAAGTTAAATTGGCTCCAGATTTTAACCACATTTCGGATATTGTATTTTTAGTCAGTCTATAAGAAATAGACTGGCAACATCGTATAATGCTGTAAATAAAAATAGTGCACTATGTGCAAAATGGTTATGCTGAATCAAATTATACATTGATAAAAATGGGAGTTGCCTTAAAAAAGTATAACTTTATCATTACTTTTTTTGGGGACACACTAAAAGACGACAAATTTTATATATCTTTGACAAAAATGACGATAAAGGACTTCCTCGCACTCTATATTTTTTAATTAGAATCAATACATATAACATAAAAGCTCAATTTTTATATAGTAGGTATACTGTTTAATTACTGCAGATGCAAAACAAATAAAGAAGTACAGAACTTGGCTATTTATTATGCCATTGTGGATTGTATGTCAAGTCACTTATATTGTATATCAAGTTTTAAGTTGTTTTGGAGCTCAGGGTTAGTGCACTTAGATCAAGTCAGTAGTTGCTTCGTTAATGTAACTTTATTTATGCATACTTAACAGTATACCCACCTACCATCCAAATGTAGAGTTTCATGTAGTTAAAATTTAATATGCTATTTAATTATCTAGATCTAATCTAGATTCTTACTCATTTCCTTCCTGATATTTATCATAATTCTTTTAATATGCTATTTAATTGTCTAGATGTAATTTAGATTCTTACTCATTTCCTTTATGATATTTATCATAATTCTGGATAATGTGACACACATATTGTATTTAGTATACTATATTGAATTATTTACCATAAATGTATAAACACTATATTATACTAGGTGATCTGAACTGTATTCCGGAAACTTCGGCAGCATATTCTACATATAAAAATAGGTAAAGAAAATCGTATAAATGTATGCCCTAAAATGCTTAATTTCGGACATGCAAGGTATAGAAGTTTCATTTTTATTTCGATTTTCTCCGAATAATTTCTGAAGTAACGTCATTGTTTGAGTTTTTGTTTTCTCATCATGAGTTTCATGATGATAAATTTGATTTAGATATCAATATGACTTTTAATTGTAGTGGGCGCCACCTACATATTTTTAACTAGTTTTAAGAGTTTAATTACTTTTCGTCCGTACCTGTGTAAAAAGTAAAAAGGTCTCTTGGTAGAAATCGATACGAGTAATGGTTCTGGAGATATTTGGAAACGAAATTAACAATATCTGTCATCATTGACATAAATTAAACATGTTGTCTAAATAGTTATTAGACTGAAATCATTAATTTGAATTTTTTTGTGCCAAAAGTTTAACAGAAACTGTTTTATTATAATTTTTTTAAAGAAAAAAATTATGATTAGTTTAAAAAAATAAAATGTTCCCAAATTTATTATTTCAGTCAAATAACTATCTACTCAACATATTGTTACGGATTCCGTGGGTCCACTAATTTAAACTCACGATAAAATACTTAACGAATTTATTTTCTCACTTTATACACAATTACTAACTTATAACACACAACAACTAACTATTTATAAGATTCCTTCACCAAATTGTCCGATTTTCAATTTCCACGCGGTATATTCAAATTTCAAAAACTGTCTCAGTTGTCGATGGCTCCGGCTTATATACTCTATTGACTGCTTCTCGAAATTTCCCCAATTCTCGGAAAGCGTACTTCTTCATACCAGACAATTCTATTGTCTGATTCCTACTTCTCGACTTGACTAAAAGATGGCGCCCGAAAAAGTCTTTAATTTCTGGCGGATACGTTGCGGTTGTGCAGGCAACCAGTAATACATTTTTAATTTCTGGCGGATGCGCCATTTTTCTTGACATTGCCCCCTTCTCAAATTTGATCGTCCCGATCAAGGTTTCCTGTCTGGTATCTCTTCAATCGATCCAGATGAACTACTTTCATCTTACTTCTAGGGCTGCGTTGAATCCGGTACACAACATCATTTATCCTCTTGATGACTGTATAAGGACCTTCCCATGCTGGAGTTAACTTTGGGGACCTCCCTTTCTTGCGCTGTGGGTTATATAACCATACCAGATCGTCCTGTTGAAATCCCGTAGAATTAGCTCTGAGGTCGTAACGAGCTTTCATCCGGTCACTGGCTAGCGTAATCTTACTTCTTACGGCCTTATGAATTTCCATTAACCTTTCCTTCAGTTCATCCGCGTAGTCCTCTACATTTGTGGTGCCGTCGTCTGGTGATCCGAACACCAAGTCACAAGGCAACCGTAATTCTCGACCAAATAAAATCTTCGATGGTGAAAGTCCGGTGGTGTTGTGAACTGCACTTCTATACGCCATTAGGAACAGCGGTATGTGTTGATCCCAATCTCTTTGATGTTCATCCACCATTTTCGAGAGATGTTCTTCAATGGTCTTATTGAATCTCTCGACCATCCCATCAGACTGCGGATGTAAAGCTGTTGTCCTAGTCTTGTGAATACCAAGCAGATCACACATCTTCTGGAACAATCTTGACTCGAAGTTCCTTCCTTGGTCAGTGTGAAGCTCTAAAGGAATTCCAAATCTACTGAAGACATTATTGACTAATACTTCAGCTACAGTCGATGCTTCTTGGTTTGGAATGGCAAAAACTTCTGGCCATTTACTGAAATAATCCATCGCCACTAAAACGTACTTGTTGCCCTTGTGCGTTTCAGGAATGGGCCTGCAATGTCAACAGCGATTCTTTCGAATGGCAGTCCAACGTTATATTGTTTCATTTTTCCCCCTAGAGCGAGTGCTTGGTCCTTGGCTGGCTGCACAAGTTTTACATTGTCGACACCATTTCTTGACATCTTCGCAATAATCCACCCAGTAAAAACGATCTCTCCAGCTTGCTCAAGGTCTTGTTTACTCCAAGATGGGCTCCAGTTTTACCACCGTGAATTTCTTCCAATACCTGGGTAACTTTCTTCCTTGGTACCAGTAACTGAGTTGTTACTGTCCTGCCATCCGCACTTTCCACGTGCGCTTTAACAATCCATTCTCAATAACCAGTGAATTCCACTGAGCCCAGAGAGCTTTGAAAACGAGCCCCTCTGTCCGCAATATCCTGCCACGGTGGTCTCTCGCCGTTACCTTCCTTGAGCCGTAGTATTGCTCCGATGTCTGGATCTTCCATTTGATCTTTCCTCAATTGTGTCGTCGTCCACTGTTCATCGGTTCCAAGTTTAAAACTCCTTATCATGACAGTGCCTTCACGTTGTTCCGTTTTACAGCAGTGCTTACAATCGGTTTGACAGGGTCTTCTGGATAAACCGTCTGCGTTACCATGCATTTTTCCAGCACGATGTTGGATGGTAAAGTGATACTGTTGGAGCTTCTCGAGCCATCGTGCTATTTGACCTTCAGGTTGTTTCATCTCCATAAGCCACTTGAGAGCCGCATGATCTGTCCTAATTAAAAATTCTTGGCCGTACAGATATTTATGAAAATGATCAACTGCCTTCACAATTGCTAGCAGCTCCTTCCGGGTAACGCAGTAATTCCTTTCTGGTTTGGATAGAACTCGACTGTAATATTCTATCACTCGTTCTTCGCCATCTTGCACTTGTGATAGCACTGCACCTATGCCGATATTGCTGGCGTCGGTATCCAGGATATACCTCCCTTGTTGTTGCGGGTAGGCTAGAATAGGACTTGAACATAAAGCCGCCTTAAGTCTTCCAAAGGCTACATCACAATCGGTGTTCCATTCGTAGCCGACTTCATCACCTGTAAGTCTATGTAAGGGTGCAGCTATATTGGCAAATCCCTTGACAAATCTTCTGTAATAGGTGCATAAACCCAGAAAACTTCTAAGTTCATGTTTGTCGCGAGGTTTAGGCCAATCCTTGATCGCAGAGATTTTCTTCTGGTCGGTGTAAATTCCGTCTGCCGAGACTACATGACCCAAGAATTCCACTTGTCGCTGGAATAAGCTACACTTCTTCGGGTTCAAGTACAGGTGAGCATTCCGTATGCGGCCAAAGACTTCTTCTAAATTTCGCAAATGCTCCTCAAAAGTTCTTCCCATAACCAATACATCGTCGAGGTAAACCAAGCACGTTTTCCAAGTTAATCCTCTTAACACCACCTCCATGAGACGTTCGAAAGTGGCTGGAGCACTGCATAATCCAAACGGCATGACCTTGAATTGGTATAGTCCGTTTCCTGTAGAAAAAGCCGTCTTTTCTTTGTCTTCCTCGTCCAGACCAACTTGCCAGTATCCACTCTTTAAGTCGAGTGGAGAACCAGCACGAACCTGCGAGAGTTGTTAATGTGTCATCTATACGTGGCAGTGGGTAGCTATCTTTCTTAGTGACGTCATTGAGCTTCCTATAATCCACGCAGAATCGTGTACTACCATCTTTCTTTGTCACCAAAACAACAGGAGATGACCATGGACTCGATGATTCTTCGATAACTCCATCTTCTAGCATCTTATCTACCATTGTCTCCATTTCTTGTTGTTTGGAAAGGGGCACCCTTCTAGGACGTTGTCGAATCGGCTGAGCATGACCAGTATTAATCCGGTGCTTCACAAAATCCGTTCTTCCACTGTTGTTCTTCTCAAAAATACTGCCATACTTTAGCAGGAACTGCTTGGCCTTCTGTTTCTCCTCAGGTGTTAGGTGATCCCATGGCTGTTCTAGATGTTTTAGTGTTTCTTGGGATGCCTTTTGTGTAACAGCTGACGACACTTCATCACATCGGGTGACACTTCTTACAGGTTCGCAGATGGCTATCTTGTCACCTTTCGGGATCTTGACACAATTCGGGAAAACATTCGCAATTCTGATCGGTATATTCTTGTCGGTGTTCACCAATGATTTTCCTACTAAGTACCTATCTTGTTTCTTGTCGCTACTTTGTACCAGTCCAACACAGCACCCAGCGATTTTCTCCACTTTACCGAATACGATCTTCTCGGTATTACCAGGTATCACCACAGTTTCCGCTGATCTTACATCCATTCTTCCTGGTCCCTCGTCTGGAGATAACATAAACTCTTCATTTCCGATATTCAGGATATTTCTCTGGTGATCGAACGAAAATCCATGTTGACGAATCACATCCATGCCCAAGATGAAGTCATCTTCAATATCTGCCACTAAAACGCTATGCAGGAACCTCAAATTTCAAACTTCAGTTCGACGATAGCCTCTCCCCGTACAACGGCCATTTCCCCCGTAACTGTACGTAAACACACTCTTCTTCTCAGAGGCATCAGCTTCAATCCTTGCACTGAGTCAGCCCGCACCAACGATACCATAGCGCCAGTGTCCACTGTCATTCGGATTCCCTTTCCATTGACTTTCCCGTCGATCACCAAACTGTCAGCGGTTCTTCCTAGACTTCTAATGGAAAAAAATCCTGGGGGCTCTGTTCTCCCCAGTCAATACTCGCCCCTTAGTATTGACTGATATTAGTTTTCCTGGTGCCTACGTTCTCTGGATGGTGAACGGGATCGCATTTGAACGCGGCAATCCCGTTTAATGTGGCCATTCCTGCCACATCTAAAGCACCTTATGTCCTGGAATCTTCTCTGGTTCTCTGTCTGGGTGTTGTTGACTCCCTTGTTTATTAGTAGCTCACATAGTTTGTCGACTTTCTTACACATCTCCTCCAAACCTCTGTGAGTGTGCTTTCGGGCTGTTCCTCGACCGTTACCGATCTTATCTTCGGTCTAGGGATGGCGCTAAAAGCAGCTTCGATTTCCAGCGCCCTGACCAGTGCTTCGCTGCTGGTAGAAAATCGGGATATTTGCAGCGCCCTCTGTAATTCGTTGTCCCTCACTCCGCTGATAAAAGCACTGAGCAGCGAGTTCTTCCCTCTAAATCCTTCCGGTGCTTCAGGATACGCTAGGTGTACCAGCCGACGTAAGTCTGCTTCAAATTCCTGCAGACTCTCTCGGACCTCTGCAGGCGTGTCTTGATCTGGGCCTGGTAAAGTTGACGTCGATGTTGATCGCCATATCTTCTGTCCAATGCAGCAACCAAGGTTTCGTATTCCTGCTGTTGGGCTGCAGGAATAGTTTGCAGCAGTTCCAGGGCAGGGCCGCGCAGCGCGATGACAAGTGCCGCTGCTTTCTCCTGGTCAGTCCATCCGTTGGCAGCGGCGGCTTGCTTCAAACTGACGGTGGTACATTGTCCATGTCGTTTGTCCATCGTAGGTCGGGGCCTTAAGGTTCGCTGTTCCAAAGACGCCAGGTGTCCTTACTTGTACCTTGGTCTTCTGTATGTCCATCTCTAATTTTTCCATTTTCTGCTGAAGGCGCTCCTCCAGATCTTCTACGACTTCTTGGAAGTGGGTCTCTTGTCTTCGTTCCGAATTTTCGATACTCTGTTGAATACGGTCCTGCTCTTCTTGTTTGTCTTGTTGTCGCTGAATTTTTAAATCTTCTAAAATTTTCTCAAGCCGGTCCTGTTCTTCTTGTTTGTCTTGTTGTCGTTGAATTTTCCAATCTTCGAAAATTTTCTCAAGCCGGTCCTGTTCTTCTTGTTTTTCTCTACGATGTCGCTCCTCGAAACGAATTTCCAAATTACCCAACATTTTCTCAAGCCGGTCCTGTTCTTCTTGACGTCGTAATTTTTCCTCTTCCTTATCTTTACGTAGTCTTTCTTGTTCTTCAGCTTTCTCTCTCTCATATTCTCCATAAAATCGCCCAATAGTTTGCTTACTTCCTCCATTTTCCTCGCTTGCTGTCTCGTACCAACCATAAAAATTCCCAAATTCGGTGTAAAATTCGTCCAATCCACTTAATTTCTTCTTAAAATCCTCTTGAATCGCACTTCCGACACCAATTGTTACGGATTCCGTGGGTCCACTAATTTAAACTCACGATAAAATACTTAACGAATTTATTTTCTCACTTTATACACAATTACTAACTTATAACACACAACAACTAACTATTTATAAGATTCCTTCACCAAATTGTCCGATTTTCAATTTCCACGCGGTATATTCAAATTTCAAAAACTGTCTCAGTTGTCGATGGCTCCGGCTTATATACTCTATTGACTGCTTCTCGAAATTTCCCCAATTCTCGGAAAGCGTACTTCTTCATACCAGACAATTCTATTGTCTGATTCCCTTACTTCTCGACTTGACTAAAAGATGGCGCCCGAAAAAGTCTTTTAATTTCTGGCGGATACGTTGCGGTTGTGCAGGCAACCAGTAATACATTTTTAATTTCTGGCGGATGCGCCATTTTTCTTGACAATATGTTTATTTTTTGTCAATATTGACATGTATTGGCTATTTCCATTCTAAATATCTTGAGAGCGGTTGCTTGTAGCGATTTTTACCAAGAGACATTTTTTACGTGAAAAATTACGAGAATGTAATTTTTTTAACTCAGTAGTTTTATACAGGTACGGACGAAAAGTGATTATTCTTCGAAATAGTTAAAACAATGTAGGTGGCGCTTCCTACAAATAGGAGTCATATTGGTATCAGAATTAAATTTCTCATGTGAAAAAGCTCCCAGACATCAATTTTCATCCAAATATTGGCATTATTTCAGAAATTATTTGGAAAAAATCGAAATAAAACTGAAACTTCTACACACTGTATCTCCGAAATTAAGCATATTAGGACATTTTTATCTGAGGAATATGTTGCCGAAGTTTTTGGAATATAGTTCGGACCAGAATATTATTTATCTTACAATTTTTTTTAAATCAAACAACCTTACTTTAAAACATACCAACTGAAGTTTCTAAATAAATTAAACCGAACTAACGAAAGAAAAAGAAATTCGAGTACAAACTAGTACGGAAAACCGAAATACAGAGAAACCCTTAAAATTAGCAGTTGATTCTAATTAAAAAGTTCAAGGGTTTTGCAGTCCTTTGCTCTGACTATAATCGAGTAAATCGGAATTTTTCGCATTCGTCGAGTTTAAATTGAAACTTGAGAGACCGTAATTCTTAAGAACTTTTTAAAGGAGTGTAGTAAAGTTATCGGTCAATTCCAGTAACACGATGTAGGCGACGCCACGTATGCCTTTAGGACAAGTAACATTATAAAAAACAAATAATATGGTTTGTTGTGAAGGCAAGATTATGTTTGTTTGAAGATAGTAGATAACATTTTCTAGCGTTTTTATTTCTTATCTAATAAAATTGAATTTAAATATTTAGGTTTTTAGTATTTTTTCTAACGCCATCTGTTCGCTACATGTCGAATTTGCCACACTTCATATATTACAGTTCACTTTTCTCGGTCATTTGTTATGGTGATGTCACTTGTCATTCTATCTTCCAAATTCCAAATACGAAAAGGAAGGTGAAAAAGAAGAAGCAGGGCTTTTTTCTGAGAAATTGGATCTGTTGGAGACGCGTTGTTCGGCGTCCATACGAATCTTTCATTAAAAAGCACTCTGAATCCGCTTTTTAACTGTAATTACATGGGTATCCGATCTGGAGATTTGAAGACCTTTTTAAAGTATGCAGTTCAGAGTATAGTTCGTATTTGTAGGGTTTTTCTTGGAATATATCACCGTAAGTGTGTCCGCCATTTTGCATCGTAACTAATTAAATTTTATTTCAGTTATTCTCGTTTTTTGATTTGTTTTGATAAGGTTTTGATTAATATTTAATTACTGGTTTGGATCAGTATACGGTTTGAATATATTTTTGTTTATGTAAAGCTGAATTTCAGACCGTAAGTTATTTTTTGTGTTAAGCATCTGTTCTGAGAACTAACTCTTTTATAAATAAAAGAGATAGTTCTCAGAAAATAAATAGAGTAATTATATGGATCTGAGTAAATGTATGATACATAATAATTATAAGGATCTGAGTAAATGATACATAGTAATTGTATGGGACACAGTAATTGTATGCCGCTTAAATTTCACCCACTTTCATTTTGTATGGACCTACATAGACCTTAAGACAGTATTTATGACCTTACATTTGTTCCTTTGCTGATATCGAAGACTTCTGCTGCCATAGTCATCTGCTTCCACTTCTGTTAGTCTGGAGACTACCTATCTACCCGTTTACAACATCATAAGAAACTACACAGATAAGTCCTAAGTTCAATACACAAGGTATTCTTTTATTTTACAAATTTTGAGACAACAGTTTTAATATCTATAAATTACTAGTATTTATCCAATATATTATAGTCAAAATAACCTTTCAATTAACGTTGTAAGTTATAATTTGATTCATACAGTATACTTTTACTTTGTTATGAAATTTTATATGAAATTATTAACACGTATTCATTCTTGAAGGTTTTTGTACACGACATGTTTCGAAACATCATCGTATTGTTACATACTACATAAATTTCACCTGTTTTTATATTAAGTAGTATAGTTCGAAGAATACTGTTACTAAATTCGAATTTATTTCAAATAACTTTTTATTGGGATCATTAATTGAAACTAGATGACACACTTCTGTTCGTTTTTAAATCAATGTTTAAGTACTTTTATTCTTGATAAACATAATAGACTCTTATTGCTGTTGATTACTTTATTCTACCTATTTTGTGATAAAATATTCTTCATTTTGGTTTCTTACTTTACCTCTTTCATGAACAAAGTAAGTGGCGCCCTTTTTACTGTCTTTGACCATATCTATACAAGTACTTAACCCTTAACTGGTCCGGTAATAGATATGTATCATAAACGGTCCGGCGTAGTCTGTGGGACTACGCCTTCTAAAAAGTTTAAAAAACGCAGAAAAACTAAAAAATAACAAATTTTTATTTCATTATATATTATATTATGTATTATTGAACTAATCTAGACAAAAATGGGTTCAATTAATATTAACTTTAAGAAAATATAGTACAAAATAAAATAACATATAATATATATATATATATATATATATATATATATATATATATATATATATATATATATATATATATATATATATATATATATATACTATACTATATATATATATATATATATTTTTTATTTATAGGGTTCTTGGCTTTTTGGTCAACTTTTTGGTCAACACTTTTGGTCCAACACCAAACCAAGAACCTAAAAAATAAAAAAGATTGGTCAAAAGAAAAGTTAATAAAATATATATATATATATATATATATATATATATATATATATATATATATATATATATATATATATATATATATATATAAAAAGTTATAAAACTGGAGTTAAGAAAAAAGTTTTAGTTACAGCATGAGACAAAGTTCATTGTTTTCCTAAACATGTTTTACACAATGGAATCGTACATTCTAGGCATTAAAAATAATTAACTAGGACATAACATTGTCTTTAACTAGGATAAGAACTCTATAGGATAAGAATATCTCCGTGGGCATTTTCTGGTTGTACAGGAATTGGAAGTATTCTACCAATTGTAAAGTGTATTTCTCGTGGAATATTTGACATTGACAAACGCATTTGTCTGGCAAATTGTCATATTGTCACTGTCACAGTCCTCATCATATCATTTTAATAGAGTTTCTTCATAACTAGAGTCTCCTAAACGCATTTTTTCGAAGACCCGGCTATATTTTACAAAAGTTTGTCACACACAAAATCTTACACAAACGGTCCGGCGTCGTCTGAGAGACTACGGCTTAAGTAACTTCTGCCATAACTTCTAAAAAACTAATCCAGTTTGGGTATAAATATGGCTATCAGTTGTTGACCGTGAGGGGGAGGATTAGCTGGAACGCCCATCCTGTAGGCGGCCCCAGTAACTAATGAGAATGAGTTAATTATTTGGCGTAGTCTGTCAGACAACGCCGGACCAGTTAAGGGTTAACATCAATATTGAACTCTTTGCAGCTTGCTTTTATTATCCTTTTTTATTTTAATATTTAACAACATTACAAAGTCACCACAAGCCAGAAGCCAGCTTACCCACGAACCCAGCTTTCTCTCATCTGAGCAACGGATACTTTTTCTTTCTGTTTGGGTAATGACAGAAAAAAGTCGTCACAATTTCATTGAAAAAAAAAGAAAAGACCAACCAAAAATAGTTGTTAACTAAAAATTTTACTAATATTTACAAAATGAGCGGTGTAGCTATTTATGTTAATTCCACTAATGAAAAGGACCATTAACTGTGGCCCTCACTAAAAAAGTTTGTCAGCTGGTAAAAGGGTTTTAGGCCCTAATCGACTTTAAATTCGATGTTAAAGGAAAGTTTAATGTACCTACTATGGAACTCTCTCGCCTGTTCAGTCAGGTATTTTTTGAAGGGCCTTTTATTGAGTTTTTATTATCGGATCCTTTTTTTGTCCTGAAACCGACATGCATTAATAAAACTGTTGCTTCTCAAGGACCAAGTTTTCTGTAAATGTACCGGGTGGCCAACCAAGAATGGACGCCGGCTGTATTTTAAAAACTACTTATTGTATAATTGTGGAAAAAATGTAATAAATACATCGACCAAGAAATATCGCTGGAGAGGTATTTTAAATATTGCTACTGTAATCAATGGAAGATTTGTATTTTTTTATATAGCGTATTTTGTTCGTCTCATAAAATAAAGTGGTGTGGGAAGGTTATACTTGCTTTTATTAAAATAAGTATAAGTCCACGGCCACACAGAAAGTATTTTTAGCGTTTTGCGTTTTTTGCGTTTTAAGCGTTTTTTGCGATTTTACAGTTTTAAGCGCTTTTTTCGATTTGTGTTCATTAAAAACACGCAAAAGACGCGGCATGTCTGCAGTTTCTATCAATAATGTCAATTAGTAACGTCGCAAGTTCGTTGATGCGAATCAGTGCCAGTGATGGGTGTAAAAATAATAATTATTATTTGCCATTTATTTTAGGAATTTTAGTTTATATGTGTATAGTTTTTTTGTGTATGGTTTTTTTTGATGTTGTAGTGTTGTGGTTAGTACTTGTTATAATTATAATATAATAAATAATTATAATTATATAATAGAATAGTAAATATCTCTAGTTGCTAATGCAATTTTAGGACATGATTTATGAAACATTTTGGAGTGAAACTTCTTTACGCGCGCTGGGAGTAAAAATTCAAGGCCGTGACATACGAGCTAGTGAGACCGCCCTGACACACGAGCTCGCTGTAACGAAACGTGTTAACGGCTTAGAAATACGTAGTGACGCGACGTGTATTTGTGAGCAGTCCACGTGTTCATCAAAAATATTGATATTTTAATACAACTTTTGTAAAAGTGAATCAAATTATTAGGCGTAAAAAAACATTTGTTACACGTAAAAAACTATTTTTTACGCGTGTAAAACTATTTGTTACTGGTAGAAAACTATTTTTTACGCGTATAAAACTATTTGTTACTGGTAGAAAACTATTTTTTACGTGTATAAGACTATTTGTTACGTATAAAAATCTATTTGTTACACATAGAAAACTCTTTTTTTTACTCGTCAGAAACTTATTGTTTCTGGTAGAAAACCTTTCTTACGCAAAAAAAATATTTTTTGCGAGTAAAAAACTATTTGTTACACGTAAAAAATCTAATTTTTACGCGTCAAAAACTTATTGTTTCTGGTAAAAAAACTTTTTTACCAAAAAAAAAAAATTTTTTACGTGTAAAAAACTATTTGTTACACGTAAAAAAATATTTTTTTACGCGTCAAAAACTTATTGTTTCTGGTAAAAACCCATTTGTTACGCAAAAAAAATATTTTTTTACGTGTAAAAAACTATTTGTTACACGTAAAAAACTATTTTTTACGCGTAAGAAAATATTCCTTTAATTTATTAGTTTTTCAACATTTCAAACTACACTTTTTCAAGCATTTCCTTCAAATTTTTGAATTTAATAGAATCTTCCTAAACAGTAGATGTTCTTTATAAAAATATTTTTAGATAATACCCTAAAATGAAAAAAAAATGCATACTATTTAATTTACTTTTATTATATTATTAATTATAACGTCCGCCTATGACGGGGTCTCATCTTAGAAATCGCTAAAGACGCTACAGAAAACAAACTGATTTGTTTTCATTTGCGTTTTTTGCGAGACACCCCGAACGCTACTCGCTTTTGGTGTGGCCACTCCTATATAATCCTGTTATTTTGTTTTAGTCGCTAAAGACGCTTCACGCTAAAAACGCAAAAAACGCTTTCTATGTGGCCGTGGGCTAAATCTGGTATGAGTTAGCTGATTTAATCAAACTAGGGCTCGTTTAAAAGAGCTATTCTTCTTTAACGATCTCCAGTATAAATTTTGTAGATTTCATATATTTTTTCGTGGTAGCTAAAGGCACTGTTTGATATCATAACAGATATTGCGCTTTGAATATAAGGTCTAAAAAGTATAATAGTAGGCTAGGAAAAGAAGAGAGGTAAATTGGTTACGTCAAAATATCAAAACGTATATTTTATTTTTATTCGAAAAATGAGATAAAGCAAATTAATGAGATAGAACAAAAATACACTAAGTATATAAAAAATACAAATTTTCCGTTGATTAGAATAGCAATGTTTAAATATGGGGAAATTAAAACAACTTTAGGTGCGCGTCATCAATGACACCATGCGCCGTCTTATGGAGTTTGCTGGTGGTCGTATTATGATGTGCAAACCAAAGTTGGTTTTAATTTCCTTATAGTACTTTATGTAGTTATATGGATTGGTATCTTTGTCAATACGCAAAAACATATCTCTTTTAACATCCGAGGTCATTGATGTATTGGCAAAAAATTTTCAAAAAGTAATTTTTGCATAAGCTGCTTTCTTTTTTTCGATTTTTTATACAGTATGTTCCCGGATTGTCTTTGCAAGAAGAAAAAAACTTTTTTATTATTGACATTTTGAGAAAAATGCAGTTTTCGTAAAAAAAAAGATTATTGATGATGCGTTATAACTCGTTATAACTCAAAAAATGGGAACACACAATAGATCTGTAAGGTCGCGGTGATTAACTCCCCTCCTAAACATTCTACATTCTACATCTATCAAAGAATGAAATCTCATTTATAATACCATAGAAACGTCTTTTGACTTTGACGTTTTTTTTTACTTTTATCTACGTCAGTGAGTTAAGAAATTTTGTAGATTTCATATATTTTTTCGTGGTAGCTAAAGGCACTGTTTGATATCATAACAGATATTGCGCTTTGAATATAAGGTCTAAAAAGTATAATAGTAGGCTAGGAAAAGAAGAGAGGTAAATTGGTTACGTCAAAATATCAAAACGTATATTTTATTTTTATTCGAAAAATGAGATAAAGCAAATTAATGAGATAGAACAAAATACACTAAGTATATAAAAAAATACAAATTTTCCGTTGATTAGAATAGCAATGTTTAAATATGGGGAAATTAAAACAACTTTAGGTGCGCGTCATCAATGACACCATGCGCCGTCTTATGGAGTTTGCTGGTGGTCGTATTATGATGTGCAACCAAAGTTATTTTAATTTCCCTTATAGTACTTTATGTAGTTATATGGATTGGTATCTTTGTCAATACGCAAAAACATATCTCTTTTAACATCCGAGGTCATTGATGTATTGGCAAAAAATTTTCAAAAAGTAATTTTTGCATAAGCTGCTTTCTTTTTTTCGATTTTTTATACACTATGTTCCCGGATTGTCTTTGCAAGAAGAAAAAAACTTTTTTATTATTGACATTTTGAGAAAAATGCAGTTTTCGTAAAAAAAATGATTATTGATGATGCGTTATAACTCGTTATAACTCAAAAAACAATAGATCTGTAAGGTCGCGGTGATTAACTCCCCTCCTAAACATTCTACATCTATCAAAGAATGAAATCTCAATTATAATACCATAGAAACGTCTTTTGACTTTGACGTTTTTTTTTTACTTTTATCTACGTCAGGGAGTTAAGAAGCTCTTAACTCACGCATTTTGAGTGAGTTAAGAGCTTCTTAACTTACGCATTTTCCATTACCGCACTCCTTGTTTAGATGACTACCAAAGTGAAAAAATATTTTGTAACATTTATTTTGGACTAAATACCTACTAAATACAAATAAACTGTTCTATTGATAATAATTATAAAAACATTAAAACTTATTTATTATAATATGTTATGAGTACCTTTTCATTTCCATAGTTGTGTACTTTTTTTTCGGTGTACCATTTTTAATATTTTTTAGAGTATGTATATTCATACTTCTGTTTCGATCTTGCTGGAAACAATCCAGGAATACCTCTGAATGCCTCTTCTTCAATGTCAGAGGGAATACTTTCCGAATCACTCATTTTTTAAACTAGTGACATCAATATTATTTACTGTCATTGACTTTGACATGCATGTGTTATTTGAACAAAGGTATTAAGGTAATTGATTTTTAGGATAGATATATAGTTAAGTACAATAATTTTTAAAATTAATTGTGTGTTTTTATAGTTAGATGTAGATAAAATATTGTACAATACACGCGAGTTAACTCCATTAAGATACTTGTGTGGTTACACAACTCGTGCTACGCACTCGTTATGCAACATTCGCACGCGTATATTAATGATGCTGTTAACTCACTGGTATCGTAAATATCTATTACAAAATTTTACGTTTCTTAAAATTTCTCTAAAACGGTAGGAAATTCGGAAAAGTATAAACATGATTAGCCATTTTAGAACAAGCAAACATTTTTATGAAAAATGCATTTTTCTCAAAATGTGAGATAACTTTGATTATTTTCCGTCAAGAAAATTGTGGTTAGAAATCAAAAGTTGATTGTTTTATAAGCCAAATACTAGGCTTTCTCTATGGATACAACTGGCTACCGTAAGCTGTTGCTAGGATATTCTATTAATTTTAATTGTGTTTTTTAAACATTATGAATGATCGTAAACTAAAAACTATAAAGTGTAATTGAAACCACTAATTTATTCCACTAATTGCGAGATTCTGAATGAAGCTGTATATCTGAGAAAGTTATTTTTTGTTGCTAAAGATATTAATTATAGGTAGTTTTTTATTTCGTGATCAATTCAAACCATCCCAAAACAGAAACGTAAATACGCCACTGTCGATACGTGTATGATAATGTGCACAAATCTTTATTCTCAAGGATATTCAATCTTATGTGCACTTTTTAAGGAACCGCCACTACTTTTTGAGCTTTTTACGTGGTTTATATATATTCTAAGCGGGTCTTAAATTTCACTAATAAACCTTCCAACAGACTGAAAGTCCGCAGACTAAAAAAATTGATGGCAGCAATAACGCCTCCAAACAAGGAGCCCAATTTCCCTATTACGTTGCGTCTCGTTGTTTCAGCTTCCATTTTAAGTTCGTGTGCCCATAAACAGGCTGAGGAAGCATCTAAATTGGCGTATAACAATCCCATGTTTGAGTACGATCTGTGTAGAAGCCCCAGGCAATATTCAATTACGTTCCTAATATGAGTTAAGTTGAATGTTTACAAAATACAAAGGACCTACGACCGGATATCTAGTTGCTTTGTGTGGAGGTTCCCAATAAGCGTGTTTAGGAGAGATATTATGTCCGCTTGAAAATAATTTTGTAATTATTAACCTTATACAATACCAGACTTGAAGCTAACAAGGGTTTATGGGTAATCATCTATAAACAATTCTATCTTTTCAGTTCCTACTTTTATATAGATCAAAAACATATTCACATCCCAGTCGAGTTCTAGATTTAACCCTCTGGCAAGCGCGTACTTTCCTGGATCATATATACTTACGTGGATAAATCAACGCCATAAGTTTAGCATTAAAAAATATGTCTCCAACATCACGACATGCCATTTTCAAACCTTCTTTATTGCACTTATGAAACGTTCAATAGGTTTGTCTTTCTCGAGGACCTTACTTTGCGCATGCGCATTGAAAGTTGCAGTTATTTCCAAAATAATCACAATTTTATACGGTTTAGAAAGTACAAATAATACATTATTATGGAAACCAACTTTTCATTGTCATCATATTGTCATAATCATATGTCTAAAGAATATACCTAGCTAGAAAAAGAATGGACTCTGCCATACTGAAAAATGGTCCTACAGAAGTGGCGCCATCTATTGAGTAGGGCTTGTTTTAAATGGATCGAATCGCGGGCTTTTTAAATGAGCGTATTTATTGAATTCTACTCTAAATTAATTAAATTTGATTATTAAATCTTATTTTTTACACAAAATTCAACAATACTAATAACAAGTATCGTTGTGATGTGTAAAAAATAAGATTTAACAGTATAATTTATACAATTATTAAATAAAATTAAAGCCAAACATGTGAAATATTATTTATTATTTAAAGTTCTTATTTATAAGTCAAATATTTAAACATCGTTTATTATAATAAAACAAGACCAACGTAATACGCCCAAAGTTTTGTAAATGGAGTAAATATAAATAGGTACTTAAATGATGGCAAAAATAAAAGACTTACATTATATTTTTAGGGCCACAAACAAAAGGAATTGTCTAATTAAAACACATATAACAAATTATAGTTTGAAAAACATTTTGATAATATTATGGTTAGCGCTATGACAACGACGATATTTTTTGAGAATTTGACAATAATATGACAATGGCCGTTGGAAACTATGGAAACTACAAAAAAATTCTGATTTAACGCCATCTGGCAATAACTAGTAGCAACTTCTTAACCTAAAAATTAATTGCACTACCACCTAGTGGCTAGGGCTGGAATTATTTTATTAGAGATTTCATTAGAGAATTATTTTATTAGAGATATTAGATTAATTACTCTTTTATCGACGGCTTTTATACAGCCATGATGCAAGTGTGTTCCGTGAGAAGTTAATTTTAAGTTTGTGCAATTATATTTCTATTTTTTCTTCGTTGGACTTTCTAAATACTTTACTTACTTTACGTAAAAATGACTAGAAATAGTTCGGTGTGTGTAAGTAAAGTATTCAGTTGTTGTTTTATTTATTTTACAACATGCATACTTTCTGGTTAGATTTCCTAAGAATATTGATATTCATACGGAGTCGGTAAATGTATTTTTTATATTATGTAATTTTTGTAACAGTAAACATTCAATTTATTGTTCGAATATATGCATTTTACAAATTAAATTTTTAAAATTAATGTTTAAATTTGGCACTTGGACGATAGGTTCTCGACAAGGATAGATAGAGTAGAAGCACCGCGTGTGCAACAAAAAAAGAAGATAAATGGAAGTCGTTGATATGTTTGCGACAGTTTCCATAGTGATTTACTTATCCACGTAAGTATATATTATCTAGGCGTACTTTAGAATCACACGATCAAGCGCGTACATTTATATTTTTTAGGTATTCTGTAATTTAAAATATTTTATTGTAAAATTTAACTTGCTAAAACATTAACAAGCAACATTTTTAATACATAATATTTACTTTGTTAACACATAAAAAACTTATTATAAAAAAAAATAACCCAACGAAACGTTTTTAGCATTCAAAATAAAAAAAAATAACTTTGCCAACTTACAAAAACTGTATCATACCGAACATAATAAAATAAACCTAACAGAACCTTTTAATTATTAAAAAAATATTTTTAACCATTGGAAGAAGACGAAACATCTTCTAATGTTTCATCTAAATGTTTAGTTTTCTTCTATAGGTAGATATCTATACCGGTGATACAATTGATTAGTCTATCAAGGCGGATTCTCACGACTGCCGTACTTGACAAACATTTGATATTGGAATATACTTGCCATGTCGTGAGAACGGGTTCCTTGGTCACTTGTCGCGTCCCCACTCTCTGTAGGTAAATATAGCCCGAGTCAAACGATTAATCGTACACTTGCCAAGTATACTTGGCCAGCATGGGCCAGCTTTGTTTACACTTGCCGAGGCGCAAAAAAACGACTGCGCAAATAATGTTACTGTTATAGCGTATGTCCGATTTATTTCCGGATCGTAGTGTTTTTCGAGTTAATTGCTGATAATTTAAAACGGTAAAACAATAATAGATTATGTAATATCAAATTTACATTAATAACTTCAATATTGGCGACATACCTAAATCGTTTTCACAGCAATAAATGGAGTGGACAAATGAAGATTACACGGGAAAAACCAGATATGTCACATTTTCATAGAAATTAAGATAGCGATACAACTTTATAGACAAATGTTAACGTCATTCGAAAAAAGAAAGCAATAATACGCTTAGTCCCAGAGATATTACAGCTTGGTTATTTTGCCGTACAAAGGAAAAACCAGAGTAGTCCACGAGTAAATGGCAAAAACCAGAGATGTACAGTTGTACAAATATAGGAAGAGACTTGGGGATAGCACCGGTCGCATGTTATTTTATATTTCTTACGTCTCTAGCTATACTTTGTTAAGTTGTACTTACGCATGGGCGACAAGCATGCATTTTGCAATTAGTATTATATTATTAAAACAAGGGATATTACAGAAAATAAACGTCGAAAATCAAAAACACAAATAAATTTATTCCGCTCGAAACTTACAATAAACAACAATAATCTCGACTGACCGAAAAACATAGATGAATCAACAAATCTCTCAAAAATATCATCTGACACGATCGATAGAAAAATATTATCCTTATGTAACAATCTTAAAGGTATACACATACGTAATTAATTTATGTACGTATATATGGAATATTTATTTCGTTATCAATATGTTATAAATTTATTTATTGTAATAAAAACCTAGTTAAATATTAATTTTCAACAAAAAAAATAATAGTTTAGATTTAGGTTTTATACAACTTTTAATTAATTGAACATCCATGATTTTCCCCTGTTTTGTTTTGCATTGTGACTATTTTCTTTAGATTATCTACTTAGATTTTTATTTCAATATTTCAGAATACGGCGATAATTCACAACATTAATAATTCAGAATTGGTAGTAATATAAATATTTTTCTAATTATTCAACCGAAAAAAACATATTTCTTTAAAAACACTAAATTGCATTTTTCTCGGCTCCAATTAAAATGTACAAAACTGGGTTTTCCCGTGTAGTCTTCAAATGATGTTGTTTTGGAATTTAGGGATTTATACGAAAATAAGCCCTTCATATGGATGGCCAAACATAAAGAACATAGAAATCGTATTGCAGTGTACAGTAAAAGAATTTAAAAAGAAAAAAGAATCACTAGCAACGACAATTTCGGGACGACCAGTATCCATCGATGCGACTATACTGTTTACTTGAAAAGGATTGTAGGGGTACTTGGCAAATATGCAAATATTGGCGTACTTGCCAAGTACACTTGCCAATGTAGTACAAAGTGGGGACTGGTGGGGATACTTGCCAAGTACGCAAATATTGGCGTACTTGTCAAGTACGCCAGTCGTGAGAATCCGCCTTCACGGTAGTTTTCGAGAACAAATTTCTTGCCTTAGTTGCAAAACTAGTAGTTTTATGGATTTTACATACATGGCAGGGATCAACTTGCTTCTTATTGTCTCTAACTAGTACCTTTACCTCCTAAAGCTTATCTAGCGAGATTATTAACATATTATTATAAAATCAATCTAAAAATAGTTATTTATCGTACTAGTGTGTTATCTTACATATAAGTCACGCTGGGAAATGTTTAGCCCTCGAGGCCGTACGCCGAGAGGGTTTTTTTTTCATTTTCAACCTAGATATCGTAATGCAACTTGTTACACATACTAGAGATTATGCCTCTCTACTTGTCCCATTCCACTTAGATGTCAAACAGTATTCAGGTAGTGAGATATGGCTAGTTTATATTGAAAGTATTCGTTTTTTTTAGGTAAAAGGGTATCCCTAAATGATTACTTCATTCGGGGTTGTAAACTCATATATTAACGTCGCATAAAGATTTAAGTACATACCTAGGTAGCTTAGTTTATGTATTTTAAATTAAAATAATATAGTACCGCTTTATTTATTTTTGTTTACGCATAATAGGAAAAGTGTATACATTTTATATAAGATTAAGATAATCGGATTTGCTAGTTGTATATTAACTATTAGACATTTTTGTTAAAAACTATTTAAACATGTTTTTACCGAAACAATATGTTATTTCCGAGAATATTTATTTTATGTCGTTCTTTAGTAGTTTGTTTTCAAGATATCTACAGCGTGTTGTGAAAATTATTATATAATACTACTCTTGTGCATAGAATTTTACCTATCTGGACATTTACATTTATTTCTAATTACAAGAAATTACGCTTTTATTAAAAATTAGACCTGTATACTTTAATAAACGCATCGTTCTCATCTTCTAACAATTTTAAACAACTATTTTAACATATTTTGATATAATTCTCAAGTGAATTTGAAAAAACCTACAGTTCGGAACCTACTTAACTTTTCTACAACCATGTATTTATTCACCTAGGTACATAAATAGGTACAAAACAAAATAACTTTCTTAAAGACTACTTTAAAAACAGCTTTTTAAAATGAATTTTCAAATATTACATCGAAACTCCGTGTATACTAGAAGGATTATTATGATGTGTCTATAATAAATTAATATTATGCCTTAATAAACGTTTGATTTCATAAATATTCAACTTTAAATTTTACATACATATCTACTATTTCTCTCTTATATTTCTAATCACCAAAGATAATTACCAAGTACATTCATGTAATACTTAGTATATTACTATTACCGATATAGCAATACTAGACTACCTAAAGTTGAAAGTTTCAGTAAAATGTAAGAAAAATTAAAAATATAGTTGAAATATTAATAACATCTATAACTAAACTTAAAGTAATAAAATAAGTAATAAGTAAAATGGGGTATAATTAAAAAAATGTATATATGAAAAATATAAATTATACATTTATGAAACAATCTATAGTAGGTACTTCTGAAAAACTGAAAAACTTTTGAAGACTTTTTTTTTACCTTTCCACATAAAATGTCTTGAATATACCTGTATATACTTGATATATTTTTTATTACATTTGAAGTGAAATTATTAAATTACTGTTCGACTTTTGTTTAATATTTTTAATTAAAAAGCTCAACAAAATATTTCAACTTCAACGCACAAAAAATAAAAATCATGTTTGAAAACCACCGTTCCACGTTTCGGCTTGATCAAGAAGTTTAATGAGAATAAAATAACACATACTTAACATAACTAATATACTAAATAACACAGAACTCTAGAAATTTTATTCCTCAGGAGGGCCATAGATAGATATTTATTTAACTTTTAATTTTAACAATAAAATTTTACTTTTTACGTGAAAAACTGTCTGTGCTGAGGTTCACAGTTGGTTCGCAGCCATCTTCTTTCGCAAGCGCAATCGACCCTTATCAACCGACTACGCTAGAGCCCTCTCTTTGAGACCTCTTGAACCACGAGGCGATTCATATCACCGAAATCGAAAAATCCGAACAATTACTTTAAACTCAAATCTGTCCATGACAACAATTTTCACTGTATAAAAATCATAAAAATACTACCTTAGAATTTATCTCCTAATTACCTTAGAATTTATCTCGATTTTTTTTTCTAGCCATTTTTTAAATACCTTTTAGAAGAGATTTGTTCAGATAATGTGTTGGCTCACTACCTTTTCCTATTATCTCCCGGAGTCTATAACTTGTAGGGGTGATATGACGCTTATTTTTCCAGCACTGCATTTTTTCCGCTAATATCTTCGAGCACTAGGGCTAGCAGAATGATCCCTCCGGTTTTCTTTTCGCGCTTCGCCGATCCGACGACGGTATCCGAAATCCGACGGGTACCCGTATCTGAGACGACCAAATCACCGAATCGATCTTCGAAACCGACGCATTTACGAAACGATAGTGTCGAAGGTCAAAGTTAAGTCAATAGTCGTCGGTATGTCAGAAATACGCCTTTACGGCCCAAGAACGCTGGATTAAACTCATTGCCACTTCTGATGTAATCGGGAGATTAATATATTTAACAGAAATTGATATTTTAAATATAATTATATCTTTACAAACAATGTCTTCTCTCGGCATCAACAATCTCCGATATTCAACTATTTCCAAAGCCTACCACTCCGCTATTCGCAAACATCCGCGGTCACGGGGTGCAGGCACGGCGTGAAAATGACTGCCTATCATAAAGATCATAGGCGTCGATAACACATATTTAATGGCACCATCAACCTAAGTCCAACGAATATTTTGTTTTAACGAAATTAGTAAAATTGCGGTACAAAATTCCGGAGGCGCCCGCTCGAGGGTTAATAAAAGAAAGATAATGTAATGTCACTTCCTCCTCAATAGATTCATCTGAAAACAGAAAATCTATATTACCACCCTTTGGGGCCGGAGTGGAGTAAACAGAGTTTACGTAACTCATTTAATCATAAAAATAAAATCAGATGGCGATATTTTTCTCCGGCACAATGGAATATTCTTCTCGGTATGTGTTTATTGGAATTTCTTTTATTCGAGCGTGGGACGGGAAATAAAGGAGAGAGATGAAAAATTTCCTGGTCGTGCGGAAAATGATTTATTTATCAGATTATAGAGATAATAACGACGTTCTCTTACGATGTGTATTTTGTAAGAACAAATATATTTCGAAGTCGGATCCGGGGTGTAACGATTCCACCAAATGATGGGCGATTCTGAAAAAGAATAGCCGTGATTTGTTTTGTACTCTAATCACTTTGTTATATCGGTGATTTTATTTTGTGATTTTTCTACAGTGAAGCGTGAATTTTATTCATTAGTTTTGTTTTCTGATTTCGGGTGCCACTCTTTTGCAAGGGAAATAAACTGAGGCGGCACTACTTTAATTTAATTTATTACTGTTACGATGAAAAATAGACCCCAGTCTAGCGTGAACAAGCATTACTTCATTTGCAGAGAAGTCAAAAAGAGTTTACAACGATCCGACGCATGCGCATGAAATCTAAAGCGTTCACAAAACCAAAATTTATGATTCCTAACCAAAAATTCAGCGTTCACAGAACAAAATTTTGAAGTTCCAAACTGATTTCTAATCAGAAGTCAGAACAGTCCTCGTACTAGTAAGATATTTTTAGAACATTTTTTGTATCACAGTAAAACAATTAAATGTTGCAAAAATAAATTATATTTTTTAAATATTTTGGACTACTTCATCATCGTCGTCATCATTTTAACATTCAACCATTTTGAGTGTAGCCTCCTTACATATTTAGATACTCTCTTAGTAGGGCTGGGTAGGTAGTATAATATTTATCATAATTCTGGAAGATGTCATACGCATTTTGTATTTAGTATGCTATATTTAATTATGCACCACAAATGTATAAACATTACATCATCATCATTTTCAACCATTTCTTATTCAACCATTTCCAATTATGGTGTAACCTCTCTCCCATATTTAGATACTTTCTTTGTAATTGTTTTTCATTGTTGTTTATTGTTGGCTATGCGGGTCCAAGTTATCAATGCTAATTTCCTAACATCATGGTCCCATCTCAAGTTTGGTCTTCTTCTAGGTTTCTTAATTCCTCGTGGGTACCATGCTGTAATGTTTGTGGTCCACCTGTTGTCCATCCTTCTTGCCAGGTGTCCTGCCCATTGCCATTTAAGGGATGTGATTCTGTGGATGACATTTATTGACTATTAACTGGGTCTTTTGTCGTATCCACTTTATTATTTTATGGTCTTTCTTGGTTAACCCCAGCATGTTTCGTTCCAATGAGCGACCTGCAGTTTCCTTATAATACCCATAAGTTTCCAGGTTTCTCATCTATAGCATGTATTTGCAATAGTTATTTAATACATGTTCAAGGATATTATGTTGTTGGTTTGTTTACAACTCAGCATATTTTGTATACAAATAAACTAAAAAATCGAAATTTAGTATAATTGTGTCTCTGTTTCTTGACACAAAATGGAAACGGTATGCCACATACAGGAAACATTTTCGAAACCTAAGTACGGTTATTAGAAATATCCTCGGAAATAACCTTACTTATATTTGACAGAATATCAAATAAATTATGGAAACTTTTCAGAAACAAAACGGGTACGAAATCTGTAAATGTGAGCCTCATTTGTTTCTTAAATGTTTCGAAAAATTTGTGACACTAAGATCTTTATTGTTATAGCTTATGTAGCACAACCATATTTTGGTAAAATGTTTCGAAACAAGAAGCGATCTATGGTACTGTTTATATATAGTATAAACTGTTTTGCACTGTTTCTCATCAGAGATTTTATTTCGATTTTGTGTCTAAATATGCTACTTGGGTAGCGACATACCGTGTCCGTAGTCAATCCAAATTATTTTGTCAAAATTTCACCATATAAGTTTACAGGCAATGATTGTGTCCTATAAAATGTACATGCAATTTTATAGCGATATCTACAAGTTTTCAACAAATAAAAAAGAGGTCCCATCATTTACGCGGGCATTGTATGATATATTTGAAATGTGTATCTATATTCGTCAATTCAAACAATCAACCAAGCTATCGAGCTGACAAAACGACTCTTTTGTATCGTAAAAACAACTTGAACAAAAATATATATATCCCAAATAAAATACTCCGAGCTGGAATTTGCCACACATCAAAGTCGCAGCCAACAAATTGACACCGACAGTCGCAAATCAACTGGGCTTCACAGACCAAAATATACTCTCTCATTAGACTTATTATAAAAATTTTTCCGCGGTTTTTCTCCATCGCACAACGATCAATTAGTTCGGTAAACTTTTGAAATCTATTCGGTCTACTGGTATAGTAAGATGCCGAACCTCCGCTCTCGCTTTATTAATAACAATTCTGTTTCAGTGTTTAAAATTAAAATACCGAGTTGGTGGGAAACCTATTTATTGTTATCAGTTAAAAGTAGAGAGATTTTTGGTGTGTTCAGTATCTATGTACATAAATTCGGATTGATTGACGTATTGACTCTCGCTCTCCCCTTTTGGTTACTTCCTGTTGGAAATTACTATCGAAATTTTGGTATGACTTTTTACATGTACCGTTAGGTATCTTTTGACTTTTATATGTCATATGTGCAACTTTTGACATTTTCAAAAAAAAAAAAAAAAATGGTATTTTAAATTCAATCCAGTGTGGTGTAGTACTATAGACTGTGTAAAACTATAACTTAATAATAATAATAAATGAAATAATAAATTAAAAAAAAAAAAAAAAAAAAAAAAAAAAAAAAAAAAAAAAAAAACACAAAATTAAATTATTAATTTTTTTTTTTTTTTTTTTTTTTTTTCTTATTTTACTGTAATTCTTCACTGACGTCGGTATAAACGATCGCTCACAGCTCTATTTACAAGAAGATCTCATGGAAAACATTGAATAAGCAGCTAAATTACTTTTGCAGTAAAAATAATTTAAAGCTTCATTCCTCCAAGAGGTATTAATTTTAATACTAAATATTTACTGAAAATTGTTATTGACGAATGTTATTGTTTGCAATAATAAAAGTATACCACCTTATACAGAGTGTCCAAAAATTTATATTTAATAATTTTCTAACTTTAAGCAGCAATAACTTGTTTAATTTAAATGGATCACCCTGTATATTTTACGAAATCAGATGCATAATTTAATTGTCTATCAAATTGTGTTATTCCATTTTTACCTCTTCAAGTTTTCGTAGAAAATGCTATTTGTTATAATTTAGACCCCATAATTTATCAATATACCCATGAAATATTGACGTTTTTAGATTTTTAAAGCAACGTATATGTACGAAATGTACAGGTGGTAAAAATAATAATATTGCAAACCCATTTGTTTACAAAAAGAAAACTATTTAAATCTTTGTAAAGAGTATACTATTTAAATATACCACCAATATTTCCGCCCAAAAATTATTTAATTACATAGTTAGTTTATTTTTTAAGCTAGAAGCTTATTGTTCTAGGGACTTGACTTTTGACTGATATATCTAATTCATCCTTTTAAAGCATTCTTTGTTAAACCGATCTTTTTTCTTCAAATTATAAATAAAATGAATTGTGTTTGTTTCTTTAAATTATAACTTAAAAACACTTTGAAATTAGCAAACACATTTACTTGGTTGTATTTTACTTGGGTTGTATTTGACAGTGACACAATCATAGGTTGATAACTTAAGTATGTTGACATTTGCCATGAATTGTTGTTTCAATTCCTGTTTCATGTTCTGTTCAGTTTTATTTAAAAAATAGAGGCAGTTTTTAAATTAGCAACAGTGTTCCAAAGGGTGACGTGACATATACACAGTAGTGATAATGCTTTGGAACAGGATCTGATATTTTCGAAAGACGTTTATTTTGGAACAGGTTCTGTGCTACAATCATGTACCAGTTCCAATTCCAACTGTTTCAGCTGTTGCAAAGCACTGGCACTAGAACACAAATTAGCACAGAAAAATTAATAGGAGCAGTGTGAGACTGTTCTTATTCATTGGAAAAAGTTTAGGGCAGGACAGGTTGATGTTGAACAGTTTGGGACTTGGAACAGTTTAAGACTTGGAACAGTCAGGGATTTGCAACTTTTTGGAACAGTTGAGTAAAAAGAACTTGTTTGAGGGTTGAGAATCGAGGTCGTATATCGCTTTCGCTAGTCTAGCGGACGGAACCGTTCAGCTGTTATCTGTTATCAGGATAAAGAAGAAGGACAAGAAAATAAATATATTTTTATTTAATGTATTGTTAAATTCAACTAAATTTTTATTATATAATTTTTTTTTTTTTTTTTTTATTTTATAAGGCAAATAAAATGAAGAAATTTTTATATTAAAAAAAAGTGCTGGTGATTTTGCCAAACATAATAGTTTTTGAAAAATACAATACCGAGTGGGCGTGGCAAGATCTAACTAAAATAAACACTAAGCATAACTGGTCCCACTTCATTAGTAGGAACAAAAGAACTTGAAGAGGTGGACCGTTGTCTCTGTTCTTACTATCTTTACAACATTATTTTGCCACTCGGTGCCCACTGAGCGATATATAAACGCTCAACTTGGAGATTGTGCTTTGGTTTTAATCATATACTAATGATGCTAACATGGTTAGCGAAACACGCGTCCAATGTAAAAAGTAAAAGTGTTTTTGGTGTATTGTGGTGAATTTTAGTGTTGTTATTTTGCTTCAATTTTAAGTTAAAAGCATTTGTTGGTAATATAGCACATAGGTAGTAGATTAAATTTATTTTTTTTTTATTCAAAAGAAAAAAATCAGTAGTTTAACAAGAAAAAATCCACTTACCGCGTGTAATATAGAGGGTTTCGTAACGGCAACGTCCAAGCGGCAACACTTCGGAGAACATTCTACTGCTACTGAAACAGGAAGAACCGAAACAGTACGATACCAGTACGGTATTAATTTACGTTTTGGAACAGTTTGGAACTGGAACAGGTTTCTTGGAACAGGTATCTTTTACTACTGGAACAGGTTGTACCTGTTATTAAAAAATCACTGTTTGGGCCATGACTAATACGCAGACATTTAAATTAAATTTGCATGGAATTTATTATGTTTCCAGCGGCCAATGACCTACCCGGTATATATTAACTTACATTGTATTAATAATTATAATATAATTTTATTTGTAAACTTAAAGTTTTAGATGTATAATTTTTTAATTATTTTATTCAACAACTTCAATAGCCATATTGACTAATTGAATATAACTTCCTTTACCTGGAGCAATTTAGATCAGTCGTGAACTAATAACGTTGGCACCGCAATGCTTGACCGCTGTATACAGTTTGCGTGCACACACTCAGACGTATAATTTGCTTATTGAGCATGCAACACAGCGTATGCTTTAGTAAGTGATCAGTTGAAATTAATGAATCTCCAAGCACTTAAAGTACGATAACAATGTTCGTATTTATTCCTCTTTTAATGTTTTATCAGAATAATACAAAGTTATTCACCACATACGATACGGAGTATTGAAGCCAAACGATTAGATTTTTACAAATTGCAAGTTTTGGGTTCGTTGAAAGGCTATTAGAACTAAAATATAAAAATATTTTTAGAAGCAAACAGTGTACCAAATAAATAAAAAATATTATTCATTTTTATATTTTAAGAAGAATCAGATGCATAATTTAATTGTCTATCAAATTGTATTATACCTATCTCCTCAAGTTTTTATAGAAAATGCATTTTCTTACAACTTAGACCTCATTTATCATTTTTGGCCCATGGAATATTGACATTTTAGATTTTTTTAAAACATCAAATGTATAAAATGTACAGGTGCTAAAAACGATTATATCGCAAGCTCATTTGTTTACAAAAAGAAAACTATTTAAATCTTTGTAATAGTGTATACTAATTATTATTACCATACTATTACCACCACTATTTCATCCAGAAATTAGTTAATTACATACTTAATTGTTTTAGTTGATAAATTATTCTAAATAAATATGGATTTTAATCAAAAATTAATATAACGTCTCTGTTGTTATAAATAAGCATTCGTGAAAAAAATAAATAAAATTTATAACATGTTACATTTTACTTTTTAACACACTGTGTAATACACATACAAAATTCAGTTTTTTAGTATTTGGAGCAACTATTATTAATCAAGGCAAACATCAATTAATGTAGTTTGAATAATGGGATCATATTAATTGGTCCTCTTTAACCAATATTTAAAGAGTTTTTTTTAATTGGTATAAAAAATGGTATAATACAATTTGATAGACAATTAAATTGTGCATCTGATTCCCATAAAAATACAGGGTGTTTCATTTAAATTAAACAAGTTTTTTTTAAACAAATATATATATATATATATATATATATATATATATATATATATATATATATATATATATATAACTAACCTGTATAATAAGTTTTTAAACAAATATATATATATATATATATATATAACAATATATATATATATATATATATATATATATATATATATATATATATATATATACCTATATATATATATATATATATATGCTATATATATATATATATACAGAGATTTTTGATTAGACATTAGTTGTCCATTAATCAAACATGCAGCTACTGCTGCTTTCCCGTTCGCCTTTGCCAAACCTCTCTATCAAATGCATCCAGTTCTTCCAGCTCTCTGGATGCCATCGCTTGCCTAATTGTGTTGTTCCACGACCTTCTACCTCGCTTTCTTCTTTGTGGAGGACTCCAATGAAACAGACGTTTAGGCCATCGATCTTCCGGCATTCTTAATAGATGGCCAAACCACTTGAGACCTCTGATTTCGACCCTGTCTATAATTGTCTCTGGAGCATTCATTCGGTGTCTAATCTCTATGTTGATAATTCGGCCCATTTTCGATACACCTGCGCTCCTTCTGAGATAGTCCATTTCGACTGCTGTTAGTCTCCGTTTCATTTCGGCTGTTAGAGCCCATACTTCGCAACCATTGCACACCACAGATTCCACCAAGATTTGTCCAAGCCGTTTTTTGGCTCTAAGAGAGAGATGCTGATTCCACCACAATGAATTCAAGCATCCCACTACTCTCTTGCCAGCTTGAATGCGGAGTTTAATTTCGTCCTCTCCAATGCCCTGTTTAGTCACGATTGACCCTAAATATTTGAAGTTGTTGACCTGTGTGACCTGAGTATCATCGGTAATCAGAACTTCAAAGGCCGCTTCACTATAGACTACTAGATATTCTGTTTTTTAAGACTTACTTGTAGACCCCACTTCTCATATTGTACATAGAGTCTTCTCATCATATATTCAAGGTCAAACGCATCCTGCGCAAGCACCACCTGGTCGTCAGCAAAATTTAAAGTGAACAATTTTTGTGCGCCTATAGGAATACCCATAGGTTCACATTGTCTTTTCCATTCTTCTAGCGCGACTTCTACATAGGCGTTGAAAAGCAAGGGAAGACTGCAGCCCTGTCTGAGACCCTTTGTGGTTAGTATAGGTTCAGACAGTCGATTTCCTACTTTTATGAGCGATACATTATTATTGTACAGTTCTTTAATTATTTTTAAGAGATCCTTATCCACGTCTAGCCGTTCGAGGGCCTTCCACAATTTTTGACGGGGTATTGTATCGTAGGCTTTTTCAAGATCTACAAAAGCCAAGTGAACTTCCTGTTTTACGGATATTTGTTTTTCCAGAAGCTGCTGAAGTATGAAAAGGTTGTCAACAACCAATATTTGCTCTAACCAATATTGCTCTAACCAATATTTGCTCTAAGTTTGGATTGTAGAATTTTACTAAACAACCTGCCCATCGTACAATTCACACTTAGTCCTCTGTAGCATCCAGAGTCTCTCCGATTTCCCTTTTTGAATATGGATACTAAATGAGACGTTTTCCATTCTTGGGGTATTCTATTGATTGCTAGGCACTTATTCATAAGGGCTACCAAACGTTCGATCAGACCCTAGCCCCCGCATTTTAGTAGCTCAGCTGCGATATTACCTTAGGTCCAGGTCCAGGTCCAGGTCCAGGTTAAACAAATTTAAAGCTAGTAATTATTTAAAATAAATTTTTAATAAAAAGAATAAAGAATTAGACACTCTGTAACAGATACTATAATTTTTATTATTCCAACACAACATTTGGTCAATAGAAAAACTTCAGTACAATATTTGGTTTTAAAAACTTAAGTACGCCTAGAGAAATGAAGTATTAAAATTTTTACTGTATTTTGACCAAAACGTAAAATTTCCAAAACGGTAGGATTAAAATGCGGGAAACCTTAATCAAATTTATCTTTAATTTAATCGCAGAAACAAAAAATATAATAATATACAGAGTGTTTCATTTAAAAAAATACAATTTTGATATTTTTATTTATTTGAGACACTCTCTATCTTGTAAAAAATATTATTAAAATTGTAGCTCTAATAGTCCTTAAAAATCTAATAGTTTTGCTACAATACTCCGTATCGTATGTGGTGAATAACCCTGTATAGAGTATGGTTCATAATCATTTTATTTAGTAAAAAAGCAATAATTTTATTTTTGCTTTATTTAGAATAGTTACAGATTCATCTATAACTTGTTCTCTTTGACTGAAAGATGATTGTTATTTAACAAAGTTGCGTAACTCGCAAGTACAACGTATGTTGTAACATTTTAGCAAAATAAGTATCACAATTAGTCGCAACATCAAAAGGCCGTTAAAACTTTATCATCCATTTCGCATTTTGCTCTGCTCGTCGCTCGAAAATATAATTTACCACGATTAATTAAAATTACTTTGGAGTTTATAACGTCGTACATCTCTAAACGTCTATCACGTAAAAAGTACTTAATTGGAACAATTTTACCTTCTCATCTCTATATTTTATGCTTTAACAGACGAAGTAACTCCAAAATAATGGCAGATAATAAAATCGGCCGAAAGCTTCAAAGTGAAAGGCCTCGGTGTGGGGGAAAAGCGTATTTGCCTGCATTAGACGCACTAAAATATGCTTTATTGTTACCGGAACCATTTTGCTGAGGCTCTAATTTTATACGATGATGGCGGCATCTCGAGGCTCCAACTATCTGCAACTAAGTTAGGCAAGGCAGTTCTTGAGTTGCGATAATAAGAGCCAACGTTACGCGCATCAGTATGCCTTCACCCCTTAAGGAAAATGTATAAATGTAAGCAAGTACGTATATCGTCTAAAATATGTGAGTACGAGGGTGGTCTGAAAAGTTTCCGACCTAACATAAATATAAGAAATTTTTTCTGAATATTTTATTTTATTTTTCAACATGGTCCCCTTGTAACTCTACACACTTTTCCCAGCGATGCTCTGTAACCCGTCCAAATAGTACTCGGCGTTTTTCTCTATAAAATAGTGGTTCACGAAGGTGATTGCCTGCATTTGACGAAAATCTGTCCTCCGAGCGCAATTTTTAAATGAAGGAACAAAAAGAAGTCGCTAGGGGCTAGATCTGGTGAGTAAGGCGGATGGCCAAGCAGTTCAAACCGTGCAAGCAATGATGCGTAGTATGCTCCTGTGATGGTTTTTCCTTTTTGAAGATAATCAATTAAAATAACTCCATGACTATCCCAAAAAACAATCGTCATTATTTTCCCAGCCGAAATAACAGTTTTTTTCTTTTTTTGGAGCCGGTTCTCCCTTTGCCGTCCACTGTTTGGACTGTATTTTTGTTTCTGGTGTATAGTGGTGTATCCAAGTTTCATCTACAGTAATTAGTCGACGCCAAAACTCGGATTTATTGCGCCTAAACTGCACTAACTTTCCGTTGGAAATGTTCATACGAACACGCTTTTGGTCTAACGTGAGCAAACGCGGCATCCAACGCGCGGACAGCTTTCTCATGCCTAAATCTTGATTTAGTATGTGACAAACACGTTCTTTTGATATGTTCATAAACTCTGCTATCTCTCTCACTTTAATTCAGCGGTCGTCTAGCACCATTTGGTGAACTTTGGCGATGTTATCGTCGGTAGTTGCAGTTTTTGGACGTCCCGAACATTCATCGTCTCCCAAGCTCTTACGGCCACGTTTAAATTCAGCTGCCCAAAATTTTACTGTAGTAAATGATGGTGCAGAGTCCCCATACACATAATCCAACTCATGTTTAATTTGTGCAGGCGTATTGCCTTTCAAAACCAGATATTTAATGACAGCCCGATACTCGATTTTGTCCATTTTCACAAAAACACTGACATCAACTCACTCAAACGACTGTTACATAACAACTGCGCATCCAAAATGGCTGCAACTTTGGTGAATAACTGTCAACAGATGAACAATGAAAATTCACTAGCTTTTATCTAGGAGTGCTGCTAGAATCTTCACGATGAGGTCGGAAACTTTTCAGACCCTTCTCGTATATGAGAATTATTTATGTTAACTTTTAAATAATAAATATCAGCATTATTTCTTTGTATTAAAATACATATTATACATTGTCATAGATCAAATCTGCATCATATGAAATTTTATTTTATTTATAGATGTAGGACAAATTTGACTTTCGCGCTAGTTTTTGCTGGGAAAATAGCTTAAATTTAGCCACCTAAATTGTAATTTACCCTATATAGCCTGATACTTAACCAAATTAACGTTTAATCCAAAAAGTTATACAGGGTGAGACAAATTTAATATTGAACATTGGTCACTTTTAAAAACAAGTTACTCCTTTATTTTAAATCGGACACTGAGTATATTATTCCGATGTTCAATGGAAAATTTATATATCTTCAAAATATTATTAAGATTACCTTTACTTCTAGACAAAGATTTCTCTAGATATTTTCATTTTTATGATTTTGCGTCAACAGATCTTTATTATTTGATACAATCTAGGTGGCTATGATATACCTTTTGTTAATTTAACAAAAATTAAAGGATGTAGAGTAAAATACTCAATTTGTAAACAATGTCTTTAACATTTCCCCATAAAAAAAGTTTAGACTAGGTAAATCAGGACCATTTAAGTATTCCATTAATTGGTGAATGCACACTGCAGACACTAATATACTGGATGTTCCATTTAATAAAGAGTAACTTACCTTTAAAGGGACCAATGTTCAATATTAATTTTGTCTTACCCCGTATAACTTTTTGGGGTAAAATTTTAATTTGAGTTCAAATGCAATAGTTATTTTAACTACATATTAGGCGCCGGCGCTGGGTAAATTCTAATTTAGGTAGCTTTTATTGAAATCTAAAAATTGTTTTTCATTTTTGGAAAATATTAAACGTCCTAAAAACCTTACATTTTAGTCATATACTCTTTTAATAAAACTCTCCTTTATTCTTTCCCTCTCCTTGAATCAGAAAATCAATTAATATATAGGGTCAAATCAATTAATATATAATACATTACAAAAAAAAAACAACTTTTAATTTAACTGTTTTTAGGGACACCCTGTAGAACTCTCTATATTTTAAAAAAAAATGCTCTAAATTAGCCTACATATGCTCACGAAATTTAATTTCTATACAAACTGTCGTTCTCCTTGGAGCATTCGCGTCGTATGACAGGCGCCACCCTGTATTTTTTAGCCACCAAGATGAAAACTAAAATTTCGTAATTTTTAATCAATAGCAGCAGATTCTTGTGGTAGAATCGGCAGTTATTGGTTAAAAATGATGAAAAAAATGTTTTCATCTGGTTGGCTGTAAACTGACTTTTTAGCCATTTATTACTTTAAATGTCAAATTTAAAAGCAACAGGCGAAAATTTTCTGATATTATATTGAATATAAATCATAGCAGAAACTACTGTCGAAGTAAAATTTCACTTTCAAGTCTTGAAAGTCAGTAAATATAAATAAGTTCCATATGTTGCTGCCTTTATCGGTGAGACTATTTACGTTATTATAACCAATATAATTTTATTTTAATTTTAGACATCTTGAGCTAAACTATCTCTTAAGTTAAGCAAGAAACTTTTAAAGTTGCAATTTTAAAATCAGCTCAAATAACGCCCATCAGTATACCTTCGACCTTCAAGTAGAATGACGTGTATCCGGTAAAATATCAAAGTCATTTATTACTAAAGTTGGCAGCTTGAGCATACACTTCTGTGCATATGTCGATAAAGAAATATTGCATCAACGATGTGTTTGCGAAGTGGGATAAGTGTAATAGATTTTGTCTTTGATAGTTATTGATAAATGAATAGAAATGGAAATATAAAAGTTGCCCAAAGGGAGTTACCAAATTATAAAAATTAAACGATTTTCTTTCATTTTTTTAATTTTTAACAAAGCTTTTTGTAAATTTACAGTTTGTTGCATTTTTCTAGCATAAGATTAAACGCTGATTGATGGTTTCTTTTGATTTACTGTGATGAAATTGTTTAATTGATATTAACTACGCAAAATTATAGTCCGCGTATCAATAATTAGACTTGAACCGGAACCTTGAACCGTAACCATGAACAAACATTATGAGCATAAAATACAAGTGATAAGAATTCAAATGAACGAATTTAATCAGTCGATTCAATATAAGAAACTGAACCGTGTGATTTGATTCACCAAAAAGGATTATAATACATATCACCAGTTACCAGCTAGAGAAGGTACTAAAAGATTCAGAATGAACTGAAACGGAGAAATTAATTAAAAACTGTTTAATTTTTTTACTGTTATGGAAGTGTTTTGGAAGTTACGACGACCTTTTTTATTATTTGCTACTTATTTAGGTTCTTTCCTCTTAGGTCTGATGATGTTCCTATAAGCGAAATACTTGTAACGTAGTTTTTATGCTGTGCCTAGCCTCTCGGTACCGGTTTCCAAATAAATCCCGGAAAAAAGTATGACGTGCATGGTACTTGCAGTAATCCCGATAAAATTTGAGATATTACTCAATAACGTGTACTAATAATACCGGTATATTATCCCGGTCGCTTATATATTTCTTTAATTTGAAATGTATTTATGTAATGTATAATAATATATAACATATATATTATATATAAAAATAGCAGGTTAGTCGTGACTGACTAAGTTAAGAAAAAACTCAAAATTTAAGTGAGGATGCAGTCAATACATGGGCTAATAAAACTACTTTCTCAAATTTGTCAAGCTTTCGAGAATTTTGTTCCCATCATCAGTAGAGTTTGACTGAGTCAATAATTGTCTCCTTTTCAATTTGGAATTGGCTAATACGTTTCCGGTAGCTACTAAAAGATAAAAGAGACACATTTGCATCAGTTACTAGAAAAGTTGCTAAAATATTTAACGAATATTAAAAAAGGGAAATTCAATAAAAAATACGTTTATTGTGTTTATTTTTATCCTAGAATATTTAAAGATTTATGAGATTTAATTTAGTTATTCAAAATAATTTTAGGGTGATTTGCTGAAGCACCAAAATAAATTAATTTCAAATTATCTGCGGTTTAATTTTAACGAATATATCTCATCCATGCACGTCACTCAACTGACTCCAGTCACCTATTATACAGATACATGCATAGCATTTATAATTTCACACCTCGCATAATAAACAATAATTGTTAAATTTCAATCTGGGCTCAGATGAGGATTGTTTGAGGTCTCTGTCGTCGACAGACTGAAAACTGGAGACGCAAAATTCTTGGCTATTCGGAATTTAGCGGATGTAGTTATTATAAGACTGGCAAATTGTTTCCGGTAGCCATTAAAAAGACAAAATAGATAACTTTTGAATCAGTTACCTGCAAGAATAGTTGCTAAAAGATTCAGGAAGAATTAAAAAAGGAAACAAATGAAAAGATGATTTACTATTTTGTTTTACTGTGATGGACACGTTTATTTAGTATTCAATATAAAATGAAGTGTGTCTAGTATGTTCAATTTTTATCGAGGAATAATTCGAATATTTATAAAATTTAATACCAGTGATGCGATTAAACCCCGATTCGAAATTATTCGAGCGAAATTTACTAAAACACTAAAATAAATTAATTCCAAACCATCTGCGATTTCATTTTAACGAATATCTCTCATACATGCACGTCATTCAACCAACTACAGTCATCGTTTGAGGCTTCTGTCGTCGACAGTGTGAATACTGGAGGCGCAAAATGCGTCGAGATCCGGAACTGAGGCATTTATCTACTTGTCAATTCGCAACTTAACGGATGTTGCTTTTATAAGACCGACAACGCGATTCCGGTAGCCATTCAAAAGACAAAAGAGATAAGTTTCGTGTCAGTTACCAACTAGAAAAGTTGCTAAAAGATTAAGGGAAAATTAAAAAGGAATATTAGTTAAAGCTTATTTGATATTCAGTAATATAAGTGTCTGGTATGTTTTATTTTTATTCGTGAATGTTTAAATATTTTTGAAATTTAATTTAGTGCGTCTCTTAAATACTGATTGAAAATTATTTGAGTGTAATTTACTGGAACATTAAGTAAATTAATTCCAACCATCTGCAGTTTAATTTTAACGAATATCTGTTATCCATGCACGTCACTCAACTGACTACGGTCATGTGTTATACAGATACACGCATAGCATTATTTATAATTTCATACCTCGCACAATGAACAATTGTTAAATTTCAATCTGAGCTCAGATGAGGATTGTTTGAGATCTCTGTCGTCGACAGACTGTAAACTGGAGGTACAAAATGCGTCCAGATCCGGAACTAGGGGCATTTATCTTCTTGGCTATTCGAAATTTAGCAGATGTAGTTATTATAAGACTGGCAAAGCGTTTCCGGTAGCCATTAAAAAGACAAAAAAGATAAACTTTGAACCAGTTACCTGCAAGAATAGTTGCTAAAAGATTCCGGAAGAATTAAAAAAGGAAACAAATGAAAAGATGATTTACTATTTTGTTTTACTGTGATGGACACGTTTATTTAGTATTCAATATAAAATGAAGTGTGTCTAGTATGTTCAATTTTTATCGAAGAATAATTCGAATATTTATAAAATTTAATACCCCAGTGATGCGATTAAACCCCGATTCGAAATTATTCGAGCGAAATTTACTAAAACACTAAAATAAATTAATTCCAAACCATCTGCGATTTCATTTTAATGAATATCTCTCATACATGCACGTCATTCAACCGACTACGGTCATCGTTTGAGGTCTCTGTCGTCGACAGTGTGAATACTGGAGGCGCAAAATGCCTCGAGATCCGGAACTGAGGCATTTATCTACTTGTCAATTCGCAACTTAACGGATGTTGCTTTTATAAGACCGACAAAGCGATTCCGGTAGCCATTAAAAAGACAAAAGAGATAAGTTTCGTGTCAGTTACCAACTAGAAAAGTTGCTAAAAGATTAAGGAAAAATTAAAAAGGAATATTAGTTAAAGCTTATTTGATATTCAGTAATATGTGTCTGGTATGTTTTATTTTTATTCGTGAATATTTAAATATTTTTGAAATTTAATTTAGTGCGTCTCTTAAATACTGATTGAAAATTATTTGAGTGTAATTTACTGGAACATTAAGTAACTTAATTCCAACCATCTGCAGTTTAATTTTAACGAATATCTGTTATCCATGCACGTCACTCAACTGACTACGGTCATGTGTTATACAGATACACGCATAGCATTTATAATTTTATACCTCGCACAATGAACAATTGTTAAATTTCAATCTGAGCTCAGATGAGGATTGTTGAAAACTGGAGACGCAAAATGCGTCGAGATCCGAGACTAAAGGCATTTATCTTCTTGGCTATTCGGAATTTAGCGGATGTAGTTATTATAAGACTGGCAAATTGTTTTCGGTAGCCATTAAAAAGACAAAAATGATAACTTTTGAATCAGTTAGCTGCAAGAATAGTTGGTAAAAGATTCAGGAAGAATTAAAAAAGGAAACAAATGAAAAGCTGATTTACTATTTTGTTTCACTATGATGGACACGTTTATTTAGTAACAATATAAGAAGGAGTATGTCTGGTATGTTTAATTTTTATCCAAGAATAGTTTGAATATTTATGAAATTTAATATAGTGATGCTATTAAACCCTGATTCGAAATTATTCCAGCGTAATTTACTAAAACACCAAAATAAATTAATACCAAACCAAGGTATTAATACGAAGTATTTTAATGAATATCTCTCATCAATGCACGTCATTCATCTGACTACGGTCATGTATTATACGGATACACGCATATCATTCATAATTTCACACCTCAGACAATAAGCAATTATTAAATTTCAATCTGGGCTCGGATGAGGATCGTTTGAGGTCTCGGCTGTCGACAGTATGAATATTTGAGGCGCAAAATGCGTAGAGATCCGGAGCTGAGGCATTTATCTTCTTGTCGATTCAGAATTTAACGGATGTAGCTTTTAAGACTGGTAAAGCGATTCCGGTAGCCATTAAAAAAACAAAAGAGATAAATTTCGTGTAAGTTAAGGAAAAATTAAAAAGGAATATTAGTTAAAAGCTAATTTGATATTCAGTAATATAAGTGTCTGGTATGTTTTATTTTTATTCATGAATATTTACATATTTCTGAAATTTAATTTAGTGGTGTTCTTAAATCCTGATTGAAAATTATTTGAATGTAATTTACTGGAACATTAAGTAAATTAATTCCAACCATCTGCAGTTTAATTTTAACGAATATCTGTCATCCATGCACCTCACTTAACTGATTACGGTACATGTGTTATACAGATACATGCATAGCATTTATAATTTCATAATTCGCACAATGAACAATTGTTAAATTTCAATCTGAGCTCCGATGAGGATTGTTTGAGATCTCTGTCGTCGACAGACTGTAAACTGGGGGCGCAAAATGCGTCGAGATCCGGGACTAACGGCATTTGTCTTCTTGGGTATTCGGAGTTTAGCGGATGTAGCTTTTATAGAACTGACAAAGCGTTTCCGGTAGGCACTAAAAAGACAAAAAAGATTGCTAAAAGGTTCAGGAAGAATTAAAAAGGAAAACAAATGAAAAGCTGATTCACTACTTTGTTTAACTGTGATGGACACGTTTATTTAGTATGCAATAAAAGAAGAAGTATGTCTAGTATGTTTAATTTGTATCCAAGAATAGTTTGAATATTTATGAAATTTAATAAAGCGATGCTATTAAACCCTGATTCGAAATTATTCCAGCGTAATTTACTAAAACCCCAAAATAAATTAATTCCAAACCATCTGCGATTGTATTTTAATGAATATCCCTCATCCATGCACGTCATTCATCTGACTACAGTCCTGTATTATACGGATACACGCATATCATTCATAATTTCACACCTCAGACAATAAACAATTGTTAAATTTCAATCTGGGCTCGGATGAGCATCGTTTGAGGTCTCTGCTGTCAACAGTTTGAATACTGGAGGCGCAAAATGCATCGAAATCCGGAGCTGAGGAATTTATCGTCTTATCGATTCGGAATTTAACGGATGTAACTTTTATAAGAGCGGCAAAGCGATTCCTGTAGCCATTAAAAAGACAAACGAGATAAATCTCGATTTAGTTACCAGTAGAGATGTTGCTAAAGGGTTGAAGAAGAATAAGAAAGTGAAACCAAATAAACACTTCACTGTTTATTATTTATTATTGAACTTCTTTATTTGGTAATCAATAGAAGAAGTATGTCTGGTACGTTTTATTTTTATTGAAGACTATTAAAATATCTATGAAATTTAATTTTGTGATACTATTACATGCCGACTCAAAATTATATTATTCAAACGTGATTTCCAGAGACTTAAAATAAATTAATTCCAAACCATCTGCGATTGGATTTTAATGAAAGTCTCTTATTCATGAACGTCATTGAACTGACTCCGGTTATATATTATGCAACTATTGGCATGCATTTACAATTTTTCATCTTACCCAATAAACAATTGTTAAATATCAATGTAGACACGCATGAGGATCGTTTGAGGTCTCTGCCGTCGACAGACTGAACACGTGACACTCCAAAGGCGTTAAAATCCGGAACTCAGGGCATTTATCTTCTTTTCGATTTGGAATTTAACGGATGTAACTTTTAGGATGGGCAAAGTGTTTCCGGTAGCTAGTAAAAGAAAAAAGGGACACATTTGTATCAGTTACTAGCTGGAAAAGTTGCTAAATATTCAGGGAATATTAAAAAAGGAAATTCAATAAAAAAGTTATGTTTATTGTGTTTATTTTTACCCAAGAAAATTTAAGTATTGTTAAGGAATCTGCTGCACTCAATTGTTGCGGTCCCCTGTTGAACCACGTTTGCCACCAAAAGGTTATGGAATCACTGGTTCTTCAATAATAATTTACTCTTTTTCTTAATTATTAAATATTTTGTTATTAGAACTTTAACAATTAGTATTAAAATTTAATTAAGTAAAATAAAAATTGCCAACTGTAAACTGTCTGGAACTTAGAAAGGTAAAAATAAAGTCACGAGTGTATCGAAAAATAAAGAGAGTATGTTAAAAGGTAGGGTTACAGCAGTATTTATGAGATTTAATTTAGTAACGCTATTAAATTCTGATTCAAAATATTTCTAGGGTTATTTACTAAAGAACAAAAATAAATTAATTTTAAACCATCTGCGGTTTAATTTTAACGAATATCCCTCATCCATGCACGTCACTCAACTGACTACGGTCATCTATTATAGAGATACACGCATAGCATTTATAATTTCACACCTCGCACAATAAACAATAATTGTTAAATTTCAATCTGGGCTCGGATTGGGATTGTTTGAGGTCTCTGAAAACTGGGGGGCGCAAAATGCGTCGAGGTCCGGAACTAAGGGCATTCATCTTCTTAGCTATTCGGAATTTAGCGGATGTAGCTGTTATAGGACTGGCAAAGCGTTTCCGGTAGCTATTAAAAACATAAAAAGGATAAATTTAGTATCAGTTACCTGCAAGAAGAGTTGCTAAAAGATTCAGAAAGAAATGAATAAAAAGCTGATTCACTTGTTTACTGTTATGGAGGTGTTTATTTGGTTTCAGTATAATGTAAAGAATGGGTATGCTGTGATTTTAATTTGTTTTGTAAGTTAATCAATTATAAATTAAAATCTTCATTCGAAATTATACTAGCGTGATTTACTGAAACATCAAATTAAATTAGTTCCATACCCTATGATTTCATTTTAACAAATATCTCATCCATGTATGTCATAATCAACTGATTTCGTTATGTATTATATAGATTCACGTATAGCATTTATAATTTCAGAACTCGCACAATAAACCATTGTTAAATTTCAATCTAGACTCGGATGAGGATTGCTTTGCCATCGAAAAACTGAACACTTGAGGCTCTAAAGGCGTTAAGATCTGGAACTAAGGGCAATTATCTTCTTTTCAATCTAGAATTTAACGGATGTAGCTTTCAATGGCTAAAGCGTTTCCGATAGCTAGTAAAAGATAAAAGGGACAATTTTTGTATCAATTACTAGCTAGAAAGGTCGCTAAAATATTCAAGGAATATTAAAAAAGGGAAATTCGATAAAAAAAAAATTTTTAAAAGTTTATTGTGTTTATTTTTATCCTAGAATATTTAAATATTTATGAGATTTACTTTCCTGACGCTGTTAAATCCTGATTCAAAATAAATCTAGGGTGATTTACTGAAGCACCAAAATAATGAATTTCAAACCATTTGCGGTTTAATTTTAACGAATATCTCTCATCACTCAACTAACTACGGTAACGTATTATACAGATACACGCATATCGTTTATAATTTTACACCTGGCACAATAAACTATTGTTATATTTTAATCTGGGCTCGGATGAGAATTCTTTGAAGTATATGTCTTCGACAGACTAAAAACTGAAGGTGCAAAATGCGTCGAGATCCGGAACTAAAAGCATTTATCTCCTTGGCTATTCGGAACTTAGCGGATGGAGCTATTATAAGACTGGAAAAGCGTTTCCGGTAGCCATTGAAAAGATAAAAAGGAAAAATGTTGATTCAGTTACTTGCGTTACAGAATAGTTGCTAAAAGGTTTAGGAAGAATTAAAAAAGGAAACAAATGAATAGCTGATTCACTGCTTTGTTTTACTGAGATGGACACGTTTATTTAGTGTGCAATAAAAGAAGTGTGTCTAGTATGTTTAATTTTTATCCCAGAATGATTCGAATATTTATGAAATTTAATACAGTGATGCTATTAAATCCTAATTCGAAATTATCCGAGCGTAATGTACTGACACACTAAAATAAATTAATTCCAAACCATCTGCGATTGTATTTTAATGAATATCCCTGTTCCATGCACGTCATTCATCTGACTACGGTCATGTATTATTATAGATATACACGCAGGGCATTTATAATTTCACACCTCGCACAATAAACTATTGTTATATTTCGATCTGGGCTCGAATATCGTTTGACGTCTCTGCCGTCGACAGCCTGAGTATTGAAGGCACCGGAACTAAGGGCATTTATTTTCTTATCTATTCAGAATTTAGCGGATGTTGATGATTTTTCTATGACTAACAAAGCGTTTCCGGTAGTCATTAAAAAGATAAAACGGATAAATTGCGTATCGGTTTCATGCTAGAAAAGTTGCTAAAGATTCAGGAAGAATTAAAAAGGGAACAAATGAAAAGCTCATTCTCTATTTTGTTTTACTTTTTTTTGGACACGTTTATTTAGTATTCAATAAAATAAGAAGTGTATCTAGTATGTTTAATTTTTATCCAAGAGTATTTATGAAATTTAATTCAGGTATGCTATTAAACTGTGATTCGAAATTATTCGAGCGTAATTTACTGAAACACCAAAATGAATTAATTCCAAACCATCTGCGATTGTATTTAAATGAATATCTCTCATCTATGCACGTCATTCATTTGACTACGGTCATGTATTATGCGGATATACGCATATCATTGATAATTTCACAGCTAAGATAATAAAAATTGTTAAATTTCAATCTGGGCTTGGATGAGGATCGTTTGAGGTCTCTGCTGTCGAGAGCGTGAATACTGGAGGGGCAAAATGCGTCGAGATCTGGAGCTCAGGCATTTATCTTCTTGTCGATTAGGCATTTAACGGATCTAGCTTTCATAAGACAGGCAAAGCGATTCCGGTAGCCATTAAAAAAACAAAAGAGATAAATTTCGAATCAGTTACCAGTAGATATGTTACTAAAAGATTGAAAAAGAATTAAAATAGGGAAGCGAAATAAAGGCTGTTTTACTTGTATTTGTTTATTTTGACTATTCAAATATTTATAAAATTTAATTTTGTGATACTATTAAATGCTAATTCAAAATTATTCGAAAGTGATTTCCAGAGACCAAAAATAAATTAATTCTAAACCCTCTGCTATTGGATTTTAATGAAAATGTCTTATTCATGCACGTCATTTAACTGACTTTGGTCTGACATATGACCAAAGTACATCTCTATCTGTGTGCATTTATAATTTCTCACCTCACACAATAAACAATTGTTAAATATCAATATAGACATGGATGAGGATCGTTTGAGGTCTCTGTCGTCGACAGACTTAAAATCCGGAACTCTGGGAATTTATCTTCGTTTCGATTTGAAATTTAACGGATGTACCTTTCAGGATGGGCAAAGGCGTTTCGGGTAGCTAGTAAAAGAAAAAAAGGATACATTTGTATCAGCTACTTGCTAGAGAAGTTGCTAAAATATTCAGGGAATATTAAAAAAGGGAGATTCAGTAAAAAAAGTTATGTTTATTGTGTTTATTTTTCTCCAAGAAAATTTAAGTATTGTTAAGGAATCTGCTGCACTCAATTGTTGTGGTGCTCTGTTTTGACGTTTGCCACCAGAAGGTTATGGAATCACTGCTTCTTCAATAATAATTTACTTTTTTTCTTAATTATTAAATATTTTATTTTAAGAACTTTAACAATTAGTTTTAAAATTTAATTAAGTAAAATAAAAATTGCCAACTGTAAACTGTCTGGAATTTAGAAAGGTAAAAATAAAGAGCTCGTCTAAAAGCTGAAAGTCACGAGTGTGTCGAAAAATAAAGAGAGTATGTTAAAAGGTAGGGTTACAACAGTATTTATGAGATTTAATTTAGTAATGCTATTAAATGCCGATTCAAAATAATTCTAGGATGATTTACTGAAGCACCAAAATAATAAATTTCAAACCATCTGCCGTTTAATTTTTGCGAATATCTCTCATACATGTAAGTCACTCAACTAACTACGGTCACGTATTATTATACAGATACACGCATAACATTTATAATTTCACACCTCGCATAATAAACAATTGTTAATTTGCAATCTGGGCTCGGATGAGGAATGTGTCATGTCTCTGACGTCGACAGACTGAAAACTGGAGACGCAAAATGCGTCGAGATCCGGAACTAAGGGCATTTATTTTCTTGGCTATTTGGAATTTAGTGGATGTAGTTATTATAAGACTGGCAAAGTGTTTCCGGTAGCCATTAAAAAGATAAAAAGGATAAATTTCGAATCAGCTACCTGCCAGAATAGTTGCTAAAATATTCAGGAAGAATTAAAAAAGGAAACAAATGAAAAGCTGATTCACTACTTTGTTTTGCGATGGACACGTTTATTTAGTGTTCAATAAAAGAAGAATTGTGTCTAGTATGTTTAAATTTTGTCTAAAAATGATTCAAATGTTTATGAAATGTAATAAGAGTGATGCTATTAAATCCTGATTCGAAATTATTTCACGCTAATTTACGAAAACACCAAAATAAAATAATTCCAAACCATCTGCGATTGTATTTTAATGAATATCCATCATGCATGCACGTCATTCATTTGACTGCGGTCATGTGTGATACGGATACACGCATATCATTCATAGTTTCACACCTCAGACAATAAACAATTGTTAAATTTCAATCTGGGCTTGGATGAGGATCGTTTGAGGTCTCTGCTGTCGACAGTGTGAATATTGGAGGCGCAAAATGCGTCGAGATTCGGAGCTGAGGCATTTATCTTCTTGTCGATTCGGAATTTAACGGATGTAGCTTTCATAAGACCGACAAAGCGATTCCGGTAGCCATTAAAAAGACAAAAGAGATAAATTTCGAATCAATTACCAGTAGAGATGTTGCTAAAAGGTTGAAGAAGAATAAAAAAGAGAAACGAAATAAAGCCTTCACTATTTTTTTATTTATTATTGAACTTCTTTATTTGATACTCAATAGAAGAAGTATATCTGGTTCGTTTTATTTTTATTGAAGAGTATTCAAATATATATAAAATTAATTTTGTGATACTAGTACATGACGACTCAAAATTATATTATTCAAACGTGATTCTGCCATTGGATTTTAATGAAAATCACTTATTCATGAACGTCATTCAACTGACTTGGGTTGTATATTATACAACTATGGGCATGCATTTACCATTTTTCATCTCACCCAATAAACAATTGTTAAATATCAATGTAGACACGGATGAGGATCGTTTGAGGTCTCTGCCGTCGACAGACTGAACACTTGATGCTCTAAAGGCGTTAAAATCCGGAACTCAAAGAATTTATCTTCTTTTCGATTTGGAATTTAATGGATGTAGCTTTCAGGATGAGCAAGTTTCCGGTAGCTAGTAAAAGAAAAAGGGACACATTTGTATCAGTTACTAGCTCGAAAAGTTGCTAAAATGTTCAGGGAATATTAGAAAAAGGAAATTCAGTAAAAAAGTTATGTTTATTGTGTTTATTTTCATTCAAGAACATTTAAGTATTGTTAAGCAATTGTTGTGGTTCTCTGTTGAACCACGTTTGCCAGCAAAAGGTTATGGAATCACTGCTTCTTCAATAATAATTTACTCTTTTTCTTAATTATTACATATTTTATTTTTAGGACATTAACGATCAGTTTTAAAATTTAATTAAGTAAAATAAAAATTGCCAACTGTAAACTGTCTGGAACTTCGAAAGGTAAAAATAAAGAGCTTGTCTAAAAGTCACGAGTGTGTCGAAAAATAAAGAGAGTATATTAAAAGGTAGGGTTACAGCAGTATTTATGAGATTTAATTTAGTAACGCTATTAAATTCTAATTCAAAATAATTCTAGGGTGATTTACTGAAGTACCAAAATAAATTTATTTTAAACCATCTGCGGTTTAATTTTAACGAATATCTCTCATCCATGCACCTCACTCAACTGACTACGGTCATCTATTATACAGATACACGCATAGCATTTATAATTTCACACCTCGCACAATAAACAATTGTTAAATTTCAATCTGGGCTCGGATGGGGATTGTTTGAGGTCTCTGTCATCGACAGACAGAAAATTGAAGGAGCAAAGCGCGTCGAGATCCGGGACTAAGGGCATTCATCTTCTTAGCTATTCGGAATTTTAGCGGATGTAGCTATTATAAGACTGGCAAAGCGTATCCGATAGCTATTGAAAAGATAAAAAGGATAAATTTTGTATCAGTTAGGTACCTGCAAGAATATATAGTTGCTAAAATATTCAGGAAGAATTGAAAATGGAAACAATTAATGAAAAGCTGATTTACTATTTTGTTCAACTATGATGGTCACGTTTATTTAGTATTCAATAAAAAAAGAAGAAGCATGTCTAGTATATTTAACTTGTATTCAAGAAAAATTCCGGAATCCGGAATTAAAAATAATTACAACTTCTTAAGGCCAACTGGCAGTAAGCGCCATTAAAAAATAAGAGGAGTACGGGCTAAGTAAATGACGTCTGAGGCTTGACCTCGCCAAAATTATTATCGATTGTCATCCTCCAGCCGTCTTTGATGCCATTATTTATGAAATTTAATTCAAAAAAGGAAGAAATTAAAAAAGGACAATGAAGAGGTGATTCACTATTTTGTTTGTTTTATTATGATGGACACATTCTAGTATTTTTCAATAAAAGAAGAAGTATGTCTAGTATGTTTTATTTTTATCCAAGAATAATTCGAATATTTATGAAATTTAATTTAGTGAATCTATTAAATCATGATTCAAAATTATTCGAGCATGACGTACTGAAACACCAAATTAATTCTAAACCATTTGCGATTGGATTTTAATGTATATTTTTCATGCACGTCATTCGACTGACAAACGGTCATATATATCATACAGATACATGCATAGAATTTATAAATTCACACCTGGCACAATAAACAATTGTTTAATTTCAATCTGGGTTCATATGAGGATCGTTTGAGGTCTTTGCCGTCGGCAGACTCAGAACTGGAGGCCCAAAATGCGTCGAGATCCGGAACTAATGGCATTTATCTCGTTGCCGATTCGGAATTTAACAGGTGGAGCCTTTATGCGACGGGCATACCATTTCCGGTAATTATCAAAAAGACAGGAGCGATAAATTTCGGATCAATTACCAGTAAAGAAGTTGCTAAAATATTCAATAAGAATTAAAAATGAGAACAGAAATTTAGACTGATATACTATTTTTTTAATTATTATTGAATTTGTTTATTTTGTACTTAATAGAAGGAAAGTACGTTAGGAAGTCTGGTACGTTTTATTTTTATTGAAGAATATTCAAATATTTGTGAAATTTAATTTTTTTGTGATTTTATTAACTGCTGATTCATAATTATTCGAACATGATTTACAGAAACCACAAAAAATAAATGATTTTCAAATTATTTGAGATTGGATTTTAATGAATATCTCTCATCCATGCACGTCATTTTGTTTTTTATACTAGCTGCAAACTTTTAAATTATGCGTACCATTTGCTCCTCTCATTACATTAATGCATGATAATATCAGACTCCACATTAAAAGGGCAGTGAGCGAATATCTGGAATAGGTTAGCATTTCAAGTTCGGAATTTTTAGGATGAACATAAAAGAACCGTTCGTCGTCGCGCTATGCAACCATAAACTTTACGGAAGTTACAGATAACACTGGCAGAAGAATATTGCTTTATTTCTCAAGAAAGTATACCAACTTATATTCATTTATTCAGTGACCTGAAAACTGTAACGTTGCTTGCTGCGGGAGGTAGGATGTAGAATGTGGAATGAGTAAGAGGGAGGCGAGGGTTAATCATCGCGAACTTAAAAATCTCTTGTGTCCCTCTTTCTTGAGTTATAGCTCATCATACAGTTCGTAACTCATCATACATGGGGATCTGCCTGTTGTAGAGGGACAGGGTATTTCCTATCCTCCTCTGACAACAGGTGTTCATCTTCCGAGGAGTGAGCATCTACCTACTACGAGAATATATACCCTACCACGGTTGGGGTTTAGCCCTCTGTGCTCTTCACATTTGAGGAGCTTATCTCCGGATGAGTTACCCATGTGGCTGGAGGATCTGTCTCCATTTTCTCCATCTCTTTAACCTAGTCTTTCTTTAAACCTGATAACAGTGTTGTCCCGAATCTATAATAGATGATATAGCTCTCTTTCTCTGTTGCCTTCCTGGATCAGTTACACCGCAAATGTTAATCGGTCCACTTCTACATAGCCCCGCATATAAAAGTAAGGGAGACAAGAATACAATAGGTTGTCCCCTGGTGTTCCAAGGTTGAGACCAGTAGAGCTTAGTCTTCTATCTAGCCACACATTATTTTGGCCTGGTCCCGCCATCATAGGATTTAGGTTTTTGATGAGGTTGTTTCCCCCTGAACCGGGCTGTTAAGCTAAGACCTCCCCACACTTCCCCATTACTTGACGTCGTTTGGAAAAGTGAAATCAATACATTTCAACATTTTCAATAAAGAGTACAAAATGCATTCGGAAGTATAAGAAGAACATGTTCAAAGAGCTATGAATAAGATTGAAGAAAAAATAAATTTGTGCATTAGGGAGGGTATCTAGTAACACTTCACAATAAAAAAATAATATCTTTAAATTGCTGACCTGGATATTATTTATTTGACTCTTTGAATTGGTTCGATTTTCCGTATTAATGTCAATTAGCACTGATCAATATTATTGCAATGAATATAATTATATTAAATAATTTTAAAAACGAAAAACTTGAAATTATTTTAAATAATGACAGTCAAAAATAATAACTAAATAGTTTTGTTATTGTTAAGGTACCCAAAACAAAAAAAGTATAATATCATTGTACTCAGGAGACCGAGTTGTTTCAAAACATAAAATAAAAATCTCTCAAATTGTCACCTAATAAAAATATAAACATACTATCAGATAACCCTAATAAAGTGGCTATGAGAATGTGTAACTAGTTTTTTAATTTTCTACAAAGTAACGACAGGAAAAATTAAAATTTATTTTCAAAAACTAAGAAATCCGTTTGATAGATGATGAATCTCTAGGGCGTTAAACTCAATGATTGCACAAAAATTAAACAGTAAAAGGGGTTTATTTGACGTAAATCGAGAACAAAATACAAAACAGCTGTTTATGCCAGGCGCACGCGGAACAAGTGAATAGCCGGCCACACACATAGCGTCTTGGAGAAGGTTTTAGCATGGCCCATGCAAAGCATGCGAGCCAAGTCTGTGGCGAGCCAAGAACGCTGTTGGCCATTAACGAAATTATTAAATGGCAGTACTTTGATGAAGGTCTTTGACGTACATACCAAGAGTGTGTGTTTATGGAGATAAATATTGACATACTTTGTCAAAATTAGTGCAAGCCTGGATTTCTAACGTGTTTGATATTTTTGGTGTGGCTCAACGGTGGGGAAAATGAAAAAAATATTATAGCAATGACTGTAACATATGTTGGAATCATAGACAGAGAAATAAATAGAAGGAAATGGGAAATTTTTTCAATTCAATTCTTTTCTGAAGCAGCTTGGTATAGACTGAATTTTTTGACAAACAAAATTCTTATCAGGGTTTTCTATAACTTGCTTACATAACTCAATTAATTCACGGTGACCTTTGTTTTTCAAATTTTTATTGGTATAATCCTTGCTTTTTTTATCCTCCAGAGCGCTGGATGTTTTCTATATATTTCTATAAACTGGGTTAAAATCTCCTTACTCCAAAATCTTGTATCTGCCATAATTGCTAAATTTTTTTTGCAAAAGAACAACTAACAACGCTCCACACACGTGAAATAATTTAACAGTAGTAGACTCACAAAACACATACACAAGGAGAAGTGCTAGCGCCTTGCTAAATATTGGAAAGTGAAATTTGACACTGTTGACAAGTCTACTGCTACTAGCGCCCCCAATATCGCTTGTAGGAACTAGATGGTCACGCATGACAGGAAGTTTAAAAAAATAAAAAAAAATAATTCTTCATTTATATTTAATTATGACACAGATAAAAACACAAAAAAATACACCATTTTTTAAAAATGTTTAATATCGATATCAAATGTACAACAGAAATTAATTTCACCATAATAAATTAATAAAATTAAAAGAATAATGTTACAAGTAGATCAAGAGACAAAATTAATTATAACAAAACTGAAAAAAATGGCGTCATAGATGGCTTAGAAATGAAGATATATATATCATAATTTTGAAAGTAAAATTTTATAGGAAATGTCATCGATCATCATTTTTAAGCCAACTGGACGATTATTTCAAACATACAAGCTGAGTTCGTTCATAGTGCTCTGAGAAATCTAGATAAACAAAGAATAATAAATTAAAAGTATTCCAGGGGAAAAGAGAGGAAAAACCTGTATCGTCTCTGATATCTGTCAGGGTATTGTTGAAAGTGTCATCTTTTTGCTCGAAGTTTTCAGGTCGATTAAAAAGATGACATTTACAACAATACTTTGCCGTAACTTTCACAAATATCAGAGAGAGAGTACAGGTATTGCCTCTCTTTTCCTCTGGGATGCTTTATATCGGTTCTTCTTTGTTTACCTATATTTCTAAGAGCATAATGCCAAACACGACTACAGTATATAATAATTTCAATATCCTAAGTGGAAAGAAAAAAGATCACCTTTCTGTTTTGTACTATGGTCCCTTTCTTCCGATGGTTCATCTCGTTGATATTTAGGAAGGTATCCATAAAATATATATTTTATTATCGGTCCTGGGATGAAAAAATATAAAATTCAATTTGATTTGATGGTCCTTTTCTGTCACCTAAATCAGGATAATGACAATGAGCATGTTAAGATGAAAAAAAACGTATTTATCAACACTTACCTACACGTTAGTCCAAGGAGTTTTATCAAAAACCTATATTTGCCTAAATAATTTATGTATTAAATTTACCAATGAAATTTACAAAGCAAACTGCAGCGTGTAAACAAAAGAAAATAAAGTGGCGACAAGTCAACGTCAACGACCCGACAAGGAAAAAAGTGGTGTTCGAATAACAAATTATGGGTCACCAAAAATTGTTTTTAGGCCCCCTTCAACGCACACTTTAGAAAGAAAAAGAGATGAACTGTAATACTGAAAGAACGTCAAGATTTTATCTGTCACTCTTGTCAATAATTTATCGGTAAGGAAGATTCCTAGAAAATCGCTTGTAGTCAAGTTTTCAACCATATCCAGTTCTCCCATAAGAAGTGTCATCCACCTGAGTAGACCTGTTATCCTGGACGTCGCGCAAGGCGTGCGTATTTAGAGCGTGGGTATTTTTCCCCCTTAACATACGAGTTAGATCCGCGCGCCCGATATGTAGGAGCCAAGAGCGTTCAAAAGTACCTGTGTGTGTGGCCTGCTAATGATCGGCGGCTAACAGGCTTCAGCGAGCGTTGTGCGTCGATGGTGGCGCTCTCCCACCGATCGTCGTTGGTCACTTGCCGAACTACGGCCCAGACTCGCGATCCCCATTATGCGAGCGGCCAGGAGCGCGAGTGTTGACTGGTGATACTAACACCGTTTTTAAAAAAAAACAAGCGATAAGTTTGCTTCAATTTAACCATGTTTGTATCTATTACGGTTACCGAAATACCAATGCTCGTAGCTCGAATTTGTAGCACCCTGTATAATACCGCCTAAACGGAGAGCGTCAATTATTGTAATAATAAAAAAGAATTTCAATATTCCGAACTACAAACTGTTAAAAAATCGTGAAAATCAGATGAAGAATAAGAAATTTATAAAACTTATATTAATTTGACAAAATATTTTTTCAGGTTGTGTATTATCTTAATTTTTTATAAGATAGTGATTATTTCTGATTATGGGGGAAGATAAATTTGTCATAGTAGCGAAATCCTTTAGAAAAATAAACTACAATAACCGCATAGCAAAGATCGCTCCTTTCACGTTGCATTAAAAATATAAATTGACAAAAATCTCGAAAGCGAAATTGAATCTCGGTTCGGGATTCCGTAAGAGCACTTTTATATGGTTTAATAAAAATGGTCGATGTCTGATTCCAGCCGGCACTCCAGAAATCAGAGAATGCAAAAAGGAAATAAGCTACATGGAGGAGGGCAAGCTGGGCAGGGTGGATATCGACCCGGACATCATCCAGTTCGACAAACAGCACGGTCTTCCGGTGGATTGTATGTGGGTCATCACGGTCAGAGTCAACTGGAGGGTAAGTACACTTTTTATTTCATTTCGAATTCCATTCTGAAAATTATTTGCCAAGCACTATCATTTTACGAAACCATCCAATGCGTTTTAATAGAAGTTTAATGATACTTAGTGATGAGCAAATGCAAAATCAGGAGCAAGATTCGCTTGGTTTTGGTTTTGCAGGGTCCACTGTTGCAAGTTATACACTTTTTTAACGGATTTTTACTACAGGTATTTTCAACATAGAAAATAGTAATCGTATATTTAGCTTAAAAACGCATAATGTTCGAGCCATTTGGCTGTTCGTCTAAAAATTCATGAAAAAAATATAGCCGTTTAATCCGAAAAATACTTTATAGTTCCATATGCTTCCACAAAGTACCGGGAACTATAACATATTAGGCCAACCCCACCCCTTTGGATCTTTAAAATATTCGGATTGATAAAGTGACAATTGTAGCTATCCAAAGGCGACTTTATAGAAACAATAACTTTTTTGGAACTACATGGTCAACAATTCTTTGGAACCATAAAGTGATTTTTTCCAAGAAAGTTCCCTGCGCCACCAAATTGTCACTTAATTGGAGCATTATGCTACACCGATCGCGGCGGCGGCGCCAGCTCCATTGGTACCATTATAACGTTCCGCCTTGTCCTTTGAAGTTATTTTTTACTTATAGTGCATTTTCTATTATTAGTGTTTCAATATTATTCAGAGCTACATAAGGTATAGAGTATTTTAACGCCCACTTTTTAGCTCTTGTTTTATATTGTTGTTGGTTCTCAAATTAGTTCTCCTGTGAAATTCAATTTCAGATGAACTAACACTACACTCATCTACAGAAACAGCTTCAAAAATATCTTAGTCACTACCTGATTTATAATGTTCATCAGTAGGATTATAGAAAGAGGTAGTTTTTGTTTCTGATGTTGATGCATCAGCTGGCAGTGATTGCTTTTATTTAATTCTCCGGTAGAAAGTATTAGAATATCTAAATTTCTTTTTAGTCGCCTTAGGGATTTTACAAAATTTTAATAAAGCTTAAAAGCAAGTAAAAGCAAACACTAAAACAGAGCAGCACACGATGAAATCTGAGGCAATTACATTTATTAGGGTATATTAAGTTACGGTCACTATAAAGTAGCCGTTTTTGACCCCCGTGACTTCTTAGTGGCAATGGATGAGCGACGGTTACTTTATAGTGACCTAGGAAGGTAGTAGTAACCATTTTGCTACTTTCAATGCTACTATAAATTAGAAGTAACTAGGTGTCGTGGCCGCGACTACCCCGTAACTTAAATTGTTACTATAAAGTAACAAAAACTTAACGGAGGCATTATGGTAGCACTTGTTAGTAACCCCTACTTTGAAAAGTTACTATAAAGTTTTTGGTCTTTTATGGTGTCGTATTCGAAGATTCGGGTAGTTCCAGCCACTTCTTTAAATTACATGTTTGCGACTTGCAATCGGGGTGTTTTTTTCCACTTTTATGGTAGGTAGGCACTAACCGGTCACTCTCGAAATATACTTCAAAGTGACTATTCCTTATAGAGTAACATTTTAAGTGGCAGAGTGGGCCTAGGAACTATACTTTAGGGGCAGTGGCATTTTAAAAAGGACTAGGAACTATATTTGCTAGTTGGATTGCTATATTCTACATAATTTCTTCCTGGAGGTACAGTTAACGTAAGTGTAATATTTACGTATCTACACTACCCAATCCATTTCGCCAATATAGTATCAGTCTTGCCTCGGAGATTTTCAAAAAGTCTTAAAAGCGCATATGAAAATTTGATTTCTGAATCTTCTCAACCTACAATAATTAAGTACATTAACGATATCGACATACATAACATGAGTCCACATATATTATCACCTATTTATTCCACATTATCCGTTTCAGACAAGTAATTTGTATTAAATAAAAAAAGTGATTTTAATTCACTATTTATAATAATTCATTTATCGCTTACTTTTTTAATTTAATAGGTCTTTCAATTTTTTTTTAATTTTGTTCAATATCATATAATTTATTATGAAATTTAAATTACAAAAAATCTAGGCGTTATTAAATATAAAGTTCATTATAAGACTTTTGAATTGAAGAATTTTATGAAGGTATATCTTTATTTCCGACACAAAAATTAATTCAGAAAGTTAATAATTCAGTATTATTTTATAAATGTATTTTATTTATTTTGTTTCTTTAATATATTATGTACAGGGGGGTCGAAATTGGTCTGTTTTAACAGAGAAAACCTATTTCCTGACTAGATACAGCAAAACCGACATAAATGTCATGGGCTCGATTTTTGAGATACGTTTAATGACGTAAACCGCCTGTTGATATTTTCACTGCCAACAGCAATACGGGGTCTTTTTGACTTTTTTACAATTTTGAAATTTGCCTATAACTTTTTTATTTCGCGGAATAATAAAATTCTGTAAAAACGTTCTTAAGGCACTTTTTTAAGCACAATCCAATGGCGTAGTCAGTTTTTTTCTATGCTTGGTCTTTTTGTCATACATAATAAAAAATTTTAATTTTTAAATGGAAATCATAGTTGGCTATGAACTTAAAAAAATTCTGGCATTTAACCCTTTCCAACGATATAAAGTTATGGGCATCTATTTCTAAGAATGAGAGAAATATTAGGTTTTTTATCTTTATATCGAAGAGGGCTTTGATTTTGTGTTGACCTATTTGCCTAATTATTTTTTATCTCAATTTAATATGCTATATTATTATTGATCTTTATAATTAAAGACTTTTGAAAAAGTAAATTAACATTCTGTTATTAGTAGTAATGGTAATTATTAGTATTAGTAATTACAACTGAAATATCGATACAATAAACAAAGAACAAAACTAAAAATACGTATTTTATGAGTGACGAATATAGTTTTCTAAAAAAAACAAAGATGTTCAAAAACTGAGCACCTCCTTGTTGAATACACAATAAACATCTTTTGCGAGTTACAACTATTTATTAGGCGAACTGGTGTAATAAGTCCAAAAGCTTGCCTAGTAGCCTTCTGCAATTATTCTTCTCTCGTCCCAATGGTTCTGCCTTATATGTAAGGTCTTTTAATTTTCTCCATAAAAAAGTCGAAAGGAGTTAAATCGCAGAACCTAGGATAAGATATGGGCACCTTGTTCCAACCCAATTCAGTTGTAACCCTGTCGTTTTAATTGTAATCAGTAATACTATTATAGAATGTTGATTTACCTTTTCAAAAGTTTTTAATTATGCAGATAAATAATAATATAGAATATTAAGTTGTGATAAAAAATAATTAGGCAATAGGTCAACACAAAATCAAGGCCCGCTTCGATACAAAGTTAAAAACCCTAATATTTCTTTCATTCTTAGAAATAAATACACATAACTTTATATGCATGTTGGAAAGGGTTAAACGCCAGCATTTGTTTTTAAGTTTATTGCCAACTATGATTTCCATTTAAAAAATTATATTTTATATTATTTCCGACAAAAACAGCAAGTATAGAAAAAAAACTGACTACGCCACTGGATTGTGCTTAAAAATGTGCATTAAGAACATTTTTACAGAATTTTATTATTCCGCGAAATACAAAAGTTATGGGCAATTTTCCAAATGGTAAAAAATTCAAAAAGACCCCGTATCTCAGTTGCCAGTGAAAATATCAACAGACCATGACATCTATGTCGGTTTTGCTCTATCTAGTCAGGAAATAGGTTTACTCTGTTAAAACAGACCAATTTCGAGAGTGGTCGAAATTGGTCTGTACATTATGTCGTTTTTGATTTTTTTAATTACACAAAAATATTAAGCAAAATAAATGAATAGAAAGCATTATTTATGTTAACAAATAACTTGGAGTGATTTATGTGAACGCATCATGTCTAAAATTTATAAAATCACAGTATATACTAAAAGTTAAATTTAATACTTAAGAAATCATGATATCGTACTTCTTAAACGCTATTTGAACGAAAAACGTGCAATGAAAAGAAATGTGTTTGTACGGATTTGGAATATACCATTTGTATTTGTATTTGTATTGTCTAAGAGTGGGTCCCTCCACTGCGGCCGCGGGGGCCTATTGTGGCTCAGTTTCTCAAGCTCTTTAATAGAAAAAGAGCATTAACTGTTTTATTTTTTCAGATAAAAAAAAAATATTTGGTATGTTAGTATTTGACATAAATTATGATTGATTGACATATTCAATTATATTCGGTCACTTCCAGGTTTCGCCGGAAACGACTACAACTTTTGATTTTTAAATGGCACCTTCCTTATTTTTTTACTTTATTCGATAGTAAATGACACTCTGAATAGAATGACATATTATATACAAACTTTTGACATTCTCGCTAAAAAAAATAGTATTTTATATTTCAATCTAGAGTGCCGTTGGCTGTGTTAAACACAATAATTTTTAATCAAGGAGCCTTGGAAAAATAGATAAGATCGTCTGTTTTTCGTGTCTGGTTTTGACCAGTTAAAAGATGCCCATATCCTATTTTTAATCATATCCCAATTTTAATTTTCTTGTAGATAAAATGCTAGTCGTGGTTTTGGTGTTGGTCTTGCTTTTGTCAAGATCAAGATCAATTAAATTAAATTAAATTATTCTGGGTGCCGGGCCACAGCGGCATCCAAGGCAACGAAAAAGCCGATGAGCTAGCTAGGCAGGGAGCATCGATATCCTATCTTGATCCAGAGCCAGTACTGGGAATATCCAAATACACAGCCCGTAGTGCACTAAAACTCTGGATCAGGGAAAGGCACAATGTCCATTGTGCCGTTTGGAGAAACAGACAGAGGCACAGGCACAGCAAGGCTTTTATCCAAGGACAAAACCGCAAAAGAACTGCTAATGCTTAGCAGGTATAAAGTGCGGATTACAACAGGCCTCTTGGCAGGACACATGGCTGTCAAGTGTTACCTGAACAAGCTCAATCTGTATCAAGGAAGTCTTTGCTGCAGACTCTGCGATAAAGATCCTGAAACAGCGGAGCACATAAGCAGGGGTGGATGGGGAAGTGGAAACCGGCCCGGGAATAACAGGCAACCGGCCCGAATCCACAAAAATAAAATGACCATAACGAAGTATTTATTTATTAATATACAGGGTGTCCCAGAAATAAGTGCAAGTATTTTAACTGGTAGTATATTTCGGCCTCAGAAACAAACCTATGAGTTTTTTTGCGAAAATTTGTCGAATTTTTTGAAATTTTTTTTTTATTTTTAAGTTAAAAAACACAATTTCTTGATAATATGGCAACATAGGTAGTAGATTAAATTTACATGAAAGAAAATCCAGAAAACATCCAGAAGTTCTCAAAATTTAAGCAAAAAAGCATTTTTTGTTCAAATTTTCGAAGTAAAATAACTCGGTTATTTTGTACTTACTTGAAAAACGGTAAAGAGAAAAAATGTTTCTATTGACCAAATCTACCCCCTTAAAATACTTGCACTTATTTCTGGGACACCCTATATAAGTAAAGGTAATTTTCGCTCGGCGGAAAAAATCTCTTTTGCCCCCGATTTTCCAAAATTTTGAAACTGTCTTGTCAGAATATATTATGTTTCTTTTATTCGTATCTACTAAGCCAGCTCTGAAAATATTTGCACAAAGCAGCACAAATAAAGTGCACTTATAGTCTCACCTTGTATAATAAAACATTTCAAACGGAACAACAGATGTTTATTAAAATTATAAGTGTCTCAGAGAAAGACATCTAACAATAGTTATTTTACAAATTGGTGTTTATGTTTAAAAGCAACTGACGATTATATTGACCTAATTGATTAGTTAGTTAGGCAGTCACTAAGAATCTTACGTAACTTTAGTTAGAAGATTAACCATTTAGTTTTTGCTAAATCAATCTTTTTTTTGAGCTCTGATCGGGACCGGCTTCCTACCGGCCCACCGGGAATTTTCCCGTTTTCCCATATGGCCCATCCACCCCAGCATAAGTCATTGCGAGGCTCTGGATCTAGGTTAGAACCGGAGGAACTATGCTCCCATCCTATTAAGGACCTGCATAAGCTAGTGCAGGGCACAGGGATAGGAGAGTGGATGCATATATAGAAGGGGGACAAACACAATAGGCCGCACAGGTCGCAGTGTTTCCGGCAGAGGACGGCCCCTTGTTATGAAAAAAAAGACCAAGATCAAAAGACCAATACCAGTCTCGCTCGTCACTAATGGTACTTTCTTAAAGCCGACAATTAATCGGTTCTAGAAAAAGACGAAGCATCTTGTCGTATAAAAGATGTAAGTGCATTAGTGGAAAATACAGAATAGGCGGTAAATTAATACTCCCGCGGGACGGGGTTGAATTTATAGTCGGCTGGCGTAGTGCGCGTTTTCTTTATACGGCTGACGTTACTTAGTTTTATGGCCTTATTCCCTGTTTTATTACCAAAAGGCTTTAAATCCGGCGCGCAGCACCGTGGCGTGGCTGGAACTTTAAAAGACAACAAAGTGTTGCTCCTCCGCTACCATGGGTGTCTGCGAAACTTTGCGTGATTCGAGTTTGATTCTCATTTTATATACCGAACTTTTTAAGTATTCTAAAATTGTTCCCTGCTCGATAGTAAAGGTTTTCTTTCTTACACGTTATATTGTAAGTTAGTTGTTGTAGTATCGAGATTTTCATATCTATTGTGATTCTTTGATTGTTGGGATAGATTTTCGTATCTAAATTCATCGGTTCCAGTGAACTATCCAGGCACAAATTTCTTTTAGAAAATAAAGCTTATGTTGATTATTTGATTAAAATCTGATGTTGGAAAAACATGTTTCTCGTAAAATTGTTGTTCTTATTATTGACATTTTGAGAAAAATGCATTCTTCATAAAAAAAATTTGATTGTTCTAAAATGGTTATTCCCGTTTATACTTTTCCAGACCGTTTTAGAAGAAATTAAGAAAATATGAAAATATTGTAGGAAATCCTACGAATCAAAAGCCTACGATAATATCATTTCGATTTCATTGTTTTATAGATGGTTATTATTAAAGGGTTGTATTCCGTTGTTTACCTTGGTTATGGTTCATGATACCAATAAAACAAGCTATGATCGTAAGCGGCTCCAATTTCGTTCAGTTTGTGTGACGTCATACGCCATACAAAAAAATATCCATATTGTTCAATTGCTACTAATAAAAAAAGACCTAAAATAGGGAAGAATTAGGACATAACCTCAAAAGTGATGTCAAATCATTGAGCTTGACATTTGAAAAGTCAATGAAATCTTCACATTTATTATGTGTTATCAATTTAACAATTTGAAACAGGCGCGCGGAGATTGCCGACCAATGGTGCCGTTATCACCTGTGACGTAGTGACCAACCTGCGCAATATCAAACCTTGTTTTCCTTTTATCATGGTTATGGTTTTATGTTCCATTTATACCGGTTTCCTGAGTTTTATTATTACGGAACACGGTTCGTGAAAAATATCTATCATAATTGTCACCAAACTAACCAGCGCTGGAAGGCTGGTTTTTCCTTAGATCTTATAATGTTATAAACTTTGTGGATAAGTAAATTCGCTTATTTTTTGTTGAAGACACAGCAGCGACATTCGACTATCTGATTATCTTTGTCTTTGACACTGATTGACCAATGGTCAGTCTTTGTTTTGTGTATATGTCATTTTTATGTCATAAAATAAAAAATGTAAATATATAAATTTGAGAAAATAATATTGTTATTCGGATATTAATTATTTATTGGATAATATTTACTAGTATATTAACTATTTAACGAAAAAAAATCAAAGGTAAATTACCTAATAAGTATTTAATGTGATTAAGTTACCTAACATAAATATGTATTTCGCTGAATAAAAGTCAGTTGAAGAAACGATTTTAAATAATATATATCTTCTTTTTTAAAAATATGGAACATACTTCAGAGGTTTTCATACTTTTATAGTGTTGTGGAGTTCTTTTAAGGATAAGATTTTTCTTATTGCGGACAGCTTCACATATAACACCTTTATCAGTCATAATGTCTCCTTTATCACACCTTTATCAATCCACTAACTTTATCGCACTACACAAACAAACTTTCAAAAAGAACACAAATCTAAAATATCGTCGGAATTCCAAATTAACTCTTTATTATCACGAGTCAAACAATATACAAAAAGCACAAAATGTGACATTAATTAAATTATGTTTAACTTTTCAATGTCAAAATATATTTTAACGTTTCCCTGGTTACTGATTTCTATGTGTTGCCCATTCATCATAGCTATTTTTCAAAGTAGTATTTGAAAACATTTTTAAAAAAGAATTTATCGTTATATGATTTAATTTTCCTTTAAAATATATATAAAAAGTATATTGGAAATAATATGACAAATATTTTCAAAATAATAAATACACGTATCAGTTATATCTTGATTGAAAAATTTTAGTGATCTATATTTTTAGTAATTGTTGTCAACGAAAAAAACGCTCCAAGTTAGCATTTACGTCTAATATTGTTCTGCGCATGCTCAGTAGCGTACGCAGAGAGAAGGATAGATATATACGATAATCTTGTTCTAGAAAGAAATAAATAGAAAAATGCATGTGAAAGTCCCGTAAACAAAGTCGTGTGTAATATACATATTGCATAGCTTTATCCACGAAGTTTATAAGATCTAATGACAGAAATAAAGTTTATTTTTTATAAAATTTATCTAAATTAATTCTTTGACATCTAATCGGCTAGGTTTATATAAAAACAAAATTGCAAGAAAAAATGATACAATAGGATTAGTTAATTTTAAGTAAATTTCATAAATGATCGGTTTACTACACGTATGTATATTATACAGGGTGTTTCAAAAAACATGTGTCATCTCTCGTGGGGAGATTCTTCACGTAAAAAGAAGATTTATTTTTCATATCAACATAAGTCCGATTCCGCTTTGTTTCGTGCTACAGGGTGTTAAAGTCTTAATATTTTTTCAAGTTATTATAATTTTCTTCCAAGTACTTTTAGCGTTCCGAATGAAATTTTGAGGGTAAAAGTTACTATAAATGCGACATATTTTAAAGCTAAAAAAGTGTCGACATATTCACCAGGGACGTGCATATGGATTATCACTGGAATATTTTTTCTAAAAAAAGCATGTACGCCATTGACTTTTTTCTCTTGTTAGCGAAATAGTGTAAGCAGTTTATTGGCGATTAAAAATTGTCTCTTGATATTTTGTTGATTTCGGCCTCCTTGATGAGATAAACGCAATTTATTAATTTGCGTGATCCAAGTCTAATAGCAACCTTTAAAAATTTTATTATCATTAACTTGTGAAAGTTTTTTAAACCAGGAAGTAACTCATTGATTCCTCACCAAAATATGAAAAAAAGTTCCTATAAACATGGGTATGGAAATGCATAGTTTAGAGTTACAGGATGTTAAATTTTATAAAATTAGGTTTTTCATGGTGTCTTAAATACCATTATTTTTAATTTGAAATTGCGGTAGGTTGGACCAGCAGTAATTATAACTAATAGTAATAATAGTTAATATGAAATTAGGTAAAATATATGATTTATTAATTTTTATTTTATTTTAATTTTATTATATGTTGATTAATACGCCGTTTATCTCATCAAGGAGGCCAGATTCGACAAGGCCTATCAAAAACTTCTTTACAGTGGCATTAAACAACTACACTTTATAAAGGAAAAAAGTCAGTGGCGCACATGATTTTTTTGGAAAAATATTCCTGTGATAACGTATATGCATGTTCCTGATAGTTATCGACACTTTTGCTTATGCATATCTGCACCACAGTAACTTTTTCTCCCAAAATTTCCTTCGAATCACTAAAAGTACTTGGAAAAAAATCATAATAGATCGAAATATTATTAAGACTTTAGCACTAACTACAAAACAAGCAGAATCCAGAGTCTGATATGAAAAAATAAATCTTATTTTACATGAGAATCTCCCACGGCTGTTACAACACCCTATAATCACTACTAGTGACAACTTATTCCATTATTTCCCTCGATTCTTATCGAGATCTACGCTACACAACCAACTATTTTACAGTCTTTTCGATAAATCGTAAAAAGTGTCACACTGTTAATGTTAATTTAAGATCTGCCACCCAAATTTCCTTCTAGATTTACTACCTCTATGCAACTACCTGCTCAGTAAGAATGACAAACCCACAAAATTTCAAATCAAATTTTATTGCCAAATGAATCGTTAAACAGAACTGTCAGGATCCCACTCTGGGGCCCCAGCTCCATCTAGCATGCATCAATTCATGGATATCATTATACTCCTTCTTTAATATTTTCATTCAAGATTGAACACAACTGATCTCTAAGCAAAAGTGCTCCTTTTGTTTGTTGAGTGCATCAAACTTCAAAAAAAATACATTTTAAGATATTTTAGACTGTTATTCTTATTTGGTGAGATTTGGGTGTACCTATGTTTGCTAGAATGCTTTAACATTTTGACTTTCTAAAATCAAGAAAAAATACGAGAGGTAAAACTATCCCCACCATACATACATTTAGTATAAATATTTTCCAACTGCAGCTATAACCGATTTTTTTCGTAAAATGGTCTTTCTTTAGTATTTATTACATATATAATTACATACATTTTTCTCAGTCTCTCGTAAAAAAATTTTGGAAAAAATATTTTGGAGAATTTCTTTTTTCAAGCAGAATCACAAAATATACAGAAATTTATATTATGTAGACATAGAACACAATCACTAATTTATATTCTGTTTTTTTTTTCTCAGGTAAGATTTTGACAGACGATGACAGAAGAAAAAGATGACGTCCCATACCAATCTATTTATTTTACTAAAAAAGTTTCTAATAATTTTTAAGTTAACTATGGATGGGTTTAAATAAATCCGTCATGCGTCATCTCTTGTTTTTAACACGTTTTTATTGGTTTTATTTCAAAAATGACAGATCGTATTTCAATTTTTATTGGTTTGACGGGACGATGAACGACAAATGGACCCCGATGCGTATGAACTCGCCATTAGATTTTTTGACGCTTGTCAAAGTCTTTTCTAAATTATAGGTTATAATTTTGTGTCAATCAATGTCAATTTTTGTCAAATATCCTGCGAGGCAGATCGGTTCAGCGCATACCACCTGTGACTACTAAATGTGAATAAATAAAAAATAAAAGAAAGTTGACAGAGATCTATATTTTTTGGGGTTATGGTTAAATTGTTTATTTTAAGACTTTTTAGTTCGTTTAATTTAATAATTACTAAAACCAGCAGTTCCAAAAATATGTTAAAAATAATAATTAACTCTATTAACATGGATTTGGACGATAATAGGTAAGAATACTAAATTATTTCTATATTCAGGTATAAAATTGTTTATTAGGTTTTTAGTTTGCGATGTTTATGGTAAAATAATTTTCATGTTCATTGCCTCTAATGAATTCATATGAGGACAAGAGATAGGGATATCTATGGAAAAGTAACCACAAGAGGAATTTACATCATTTAAAAAATGTTGGAAGTTTATTGTTCCCATCGAACAGTAGAAAATGTAATCTGAGATGAATGTATTGTAATTGTGATAGAATTAATTCCAAGGTTGAAGTTGTATAATTAGTGAAGTAATTCAAGGGTGAGATTTATTATAATTAGTGACCTGTGCTTCTTTTATAATAGCAGATGTTTCAGGTTTTGAGAATAAATCAGTGAACGAAACCCAAAATTTAGAGGAAGATGCCCATCAAGAGTTATAGCTCAAATTTCCTTTAATTGTGAGCAATTATTATGCAAAATTAACTTTTTAAGTAACTGAAATATTAAATAGTTTACAATATGATATATCTCTAAAATATATTTTACTTTTAGAGTACAATTAGGGTCCGATACATTTCAAAAAGTAGAATATTATTTCATATTAAATGGTATTGTACCAACAGTCAATTTATATTAATACCGGAGATTAAAAATCACAGAATAAATAGTTCTTTTTTATACTACAAAATAAACTATAGAATACAACAGTATTTAAAAATAAATAAAGTTATGTCGGCCGAGATTCGAACTCCGGTCTCTCGCTTCCTAGCCCGACTCCTTATGCACTGCTCCACAGTAACTTGCTTGATAATTCAATGACGGTATATAAACAAATAAACAGGTTTATAACAATATCTTGACGATTTGAACTGGCGCGCGAGGCGTGCTGACCAATAGCGCCTGTTATCACCTGTGACGTAGCAACCAACCTTCGCAATATCATACCTTGTATTCTTTGTACCATATGGTAGGACCATACTAAACACATACTAAAAACTGGAGCACAGAACAGATACAAATCAGAAATTTCACTTATGGGATTTCCGTCATGGTACAAAGAATACAAGGTATGATATTGCGCAGGTTGGTCGCTACGTCACAGGTGATAACAGGCGCTATTGGTCAGCACGCTCCGCGCGCCAGTTCAAATCGTCAAGATATTGTTATAAACCTGTTTTTTTGTTTATATACCGTCATTGAATTATCGCGGCAAGTTACTGTGGAGCGGTGCGTAGAGGAGTCAGGCTAGGAAGCGAGACCAGGTTCGAATCAACCGGGACATAACTTTTATTTATTTTTTAAACTTTTATTGTATTCTATAGTTTATTTTGTAGTATAAAAAGAACTATTTATTCTGTTATTTTAATCTCCGGTATTAATATAAATTGATTGTTGGTACAATACCTCATTTAATATAAAATAATATTCTACTTTTTGAAATGTATCGGGCCCTAATTGTACCTAAAAGTAATATATTTTTAATGATATAGGGTGATTTCGCCAGTAGTCGGCCTTTTTTGATCATTGTGTATTATGTATTTTAATAATTTGGGTCGCTCTGATTTTAAAATAATTATATACCTCTCTTTCTCAAGCATATACATGTACTAGGAGAGGGAGTAAGAAAGAAATAGCCTAGAATATATTGAAACTCTTTATTTTTTATTTTTTTCTGAAATAGCACTTTTCTAGTAGTCGGCCCATAATGACCTAGTAGTCGACCGCGACCTTACCCACGGTTTCGGCCGTCAGAAATTGCGTCTTTTAATACAGACCCGTATTTACTTATATTTTTATTTTCATGATAGGTTTGTAACAAACTAATAATATCAGCAAAACGGATATTTCGGGATGTCTACGGCGAAAAGAGGAGTACCATTTCTCTTCCGGTTGCCGTTTTAAATGGAGTTGTATATTTTCTTTTTTAAAACAATATTTTGGCACGGTCGAAATAAGTTCCTGTTTTTTTATCGGAAATCCACATTTGGCCAATTGAATTATCAATTCACTATTTTTTCTCGTTCTTAATACTTAGAGTAAGGATCAGGTCCCATTGCCAGGAGCTTATAATGTTCGTCGAAACCGGTCTGTACAGTTGTACGTGGAACACTGTAATTCCTGCAAGCTTCATGAATTGTGGCGTTTCTTATAGAATTCAACCTGTCCAATATTTTTGCTTCAGAATATTGATGAAACTTTCTCTTTCTAGGGCGCATCATTTTCTGGAATTAAAAATTTTTAACTAAAAAAAGTGGCAGACACCTAAAAAACTTATGGCCGACAACTGGTACATTCATCAATTTCTGCTGTTGCCAGTAATCGGCCATCAAATTTAGCAGTAGTTATTATTCATTTTAAGTCCGGCCGACTACTGGTACGAGAGTTTTGGCTATCCTATACTATATGAAAAAAAATGAGAGAAATATTTACAATTTTTTATTAACCAGATAAAGATAAAATAAAATTCCTTGAATTTTTCTAGTAGTCGGCCATGGTGGCCGACAACTAGCTTAGTTACGATAATTTAATGCAGTAACCGGCCACTGTATTTAACCCAAAGTTTGAACAAATATATATTTGGGGCTATTTATTAATTCTCTAAAACATATATTCTACCTAAAAACCTACACTGACAACGTTAATTAATCTAGAATATTTTAACGTACCTTTAAAAGTATTGTTGATCTTTCACCATTTTTGAATACTTGTTCACACAGACACAGACAGAAACAGTTAATTTGCATAATTTAAGGAGATAAGGTTTGACCCAGTAGAAAGAAATATTGATACCTATTTACCTGGAAAGTCAAAGTAGACAAAAAATCCATGAAGCGCAGCTGAACTCGCGGGAAATTTAAATTATAAGCAATAAAAATAATTTTTGGCCGACCACTGGAGGTGGCCGGCTTACTGGCGAAATCACCCTACCATATTGTAAACTATTTAATATTTCAGTCACTTAAAAAGTTAATTTGCATTGAATAATTGCCTACCATTAAAGGAAATTTGAGCTATATAATCCTTGATGGGCATATTCTGGGTATGCAAATACTTCCTCTAAATTTTAGGTTTCGTTCTGAGTTTATTCTCAAAACCTGAAACATCTACATATAAAAAGAAGCACAGGTCACTAATTATAATAAACTTCACCCTTGGAATTATTTCTATCATAATTACAATACATTCATCTGCATTGGCATTTTCTACTTTTCGATGAGAACAATAAAATTCCCAACATTTTTTTAAAATGATGTAACAATTCCTCTTGTATTTACTTTTCCATATATATCCTCATCTCTGTCCTCATGTGGAAATCAGAGGCAATGAACATGAGTATTTACCATAAACATCATAAAACTAAAACCTAATAAACAATTTATAGGTACCGAATATAGAAATGAATTTAATTCTTACCTATTATGGTCCAAAGTCCAAATCATGTTAATAAATTAATTATTATTTTAAATATATTTTTGGAACTGGCTGGTTTTAGTATTTATTAGATTAAACGAACTAAAAGTCTTAAAAATAAACAATTCTTAACCATAACCCAAAATGCAGATCAATGCAGATCTCCCTGTCAACCTGTGTATCAACTTTCTTTATTTTTTTTATTTATTCCTCATTTCTAAGTGACGTCACGGAACATCTGCGCGAACTGAACGAGGTGGGCCGCTATCGATCATACCTTGTATTCTTTGTACCATGGATTTCCGTTGTCAAGATTTTATTTTTTATGTTATATGCGCGCAGGCGGCACAAAACCATGCGCAAGGTTTTTGTGAGGTTGCCAAGGTAACCCATAATTCTCAATACTTGAAAAATGTATTTTTATATTATAATCCACAGCCACATTTCTTCACTCATTTAGCATTTCTTTCACAAAATAAGTGACGCAAGTATACAAGAATTACCGAATATACATAATTAGCAAGGGAATTTGATATATTTGGAAAATTAAAAATATGCCTAAAAATTAACATTATTATTACGAAAAACGCGGCATGGCAACCCATGAGTGCAGCATTTTGCGACGTAGTACAAAATGTAACAAATTTACCTCATTTTCTGCACAAAAAAAGTTAAAAAATATTATCATTGAAATATTTAAGCCAAAACAGGTGAAATTGATTTTAGAATAAATAAAATCGTCAGTTTTGCACTCTATTTTTGCTTTACTGCTAAATATAAAAAATTATTATTGCAATGGTAATTAAAAGATTCAGGAATTTCTTTGTTAAATCTGACAACTGACAACGTTGCTCCAACATTTCTAACCTAAAAATATGAATGTCATATGAACGGGCGGAAAAGTAAATTAACGGAAAAGTAAATTAAAATAATTTTTAATTTACTTTGTGAACAATGTTTGTGATATTTTGTGACTATATATTTGTTTGACAATTTTGTTTATAAATGGGCCTTCGTTACTGCTGTGTTCCCGGCTGTTTAAGCGGAGACTGATATAGGTCTTAGCTTCTTTTCATTCCCATTGGATCCAAGGTACATAAATATTTTATCTTACACAATAAGGAATGTTTCCTCTAAATTTTAAACAATCTAGTAAGATTTTTTAGAAATTCTAAAGTTTTAAACAGACTCATGTAATAGCACAATCTTCTATTAAATAAACGAAAATATTTTTAATAAATTCTAGATGTTCAAAGATGGGTTAAAACTGCAACAAGCAGGCAAATCACCTATAGATTTGCATAGAGGGTATAGAGTTTGTGGAAAACACTTTCAACCTACATGTTTGCAGGAATGTCTCAAAGCCAAATCTAAAGAAATTTGCTGTTCCAACTTTATTGATGTCAGGTGGGTTCATAAGCATTGTTTTTCATTTTACTTGTAATTTTTTTCAAATCATCAGTTGCTTGTTTATCTGCACAATCGATTTATACACTTGCACAAACGAACATTTAAATAAACAAAAATAGTTTATAGATAGGCATTTAGAAAATCCAGTTTCAGTCTGTTCGTGGTGGTTCTGTGTAATATTTTCAATATTTTTATGACAAATACTATATTACTGAAAAACAAAAACTTTTGACAATAACATTTAGCTTTCAATTTTGCCTCTTAAAATTGTGTTTGTGTTATGCTCAAAAAAATTAAATAAATATATTTTTGTAGACAATTCCATGATGGAAGTTGAAGCTACTATTCCTGCTGTTCCTATTACATCTGAAGGTGAGTAAAATACTATTTTTTTTAACCTTTTAAACACAATGCAATAGGGTATAGAATTCCAGTTTTCAATAAATATTTTATTTTATGTTTTCAGCGGTTTCAGAATCTACTTCACCAGATGTAATTGCTATTCCATCAACATCCAAGGAAGTTACATCTGAAGGTGAGTAAAATACTATTACCTTTTAAACACAATGCTGAATATAAATCTGAACTGCCATACCGATATAGGGTATAGAATTCCAATTTTCAATAAATATTTTTTTATGTTTTCAGCTGTTTCGGAATCTACTTCACCAGATGTAATCGCTATTCCATCAACATCCAAGGAAGTTACATCTGAAGGTCAGTAAAATATTTTATAAACACAAGGCTGAATACAGGGTGGCGCACCTCATTCATCTTGGTTGATTATACGAAAACGTAAAGATATAGAAACAAAATATTTTATGGGTATATGTGGAAAGACAATGTACTTAATTTAAAATTATTTTAAAATGTACAGGGTGTGTCAGGACTAAGATCCATACCAAAGTTATATTTTTTCTTATGGAACACACGGTATTTTATTTCACTTTGGGATTCTTGGACATAAAATAAGGTATTTATTATAAGGGTTTAATATGTTTAAAAGGTTTGGTTTTTGAGATATTTAAATACATTTAAATATGCATGTTATAATAACAAAGTTTGTCAACATCCTGTACATTAATTTTTAAGAGTTAATTCTTGTGCTGACTTTGAAGCCAGAGAAATAAACTTTACTAAAAAAATGTATTGCATCCTTAAATGTATAGAGGGGTATCAAAAATTGCTGGTCTATTTTAAGTATTTACTTTACATAAAAACTTTGTTATTTCAAATACAACACTATGTATTTTTTAAAAGAAGTTGAAGCAGATTTTATTTTATATAGATATGTTTCTAAATACGATAGGTTCTTAAATACAGATTTTTTTTTAGATATTTTTAATTAGCAAGTAAGTTTAGTTAGATGATATATATTTATCTATTCTTTTTTTTTAATTTTTCATTTGTATTAATAAATTTTAGGATCATTTACATTTAAGTAATTGTATTAGATTTTGTACCTAATATCACATTGCTAGGATTATATGTATAATTTTTACATATTTATAATAACAAATAAAATGTTATTTTATTTCAGTCAAATTGTTTTTATTATATTCTGTCTACATTTTCAAATGAAGGTTTGTATTGAAAAAAAATAAAATTGCTGAATCATAAAATCATGACAGCGTCAAGCTTATAGTGGGACCCTGAAATTTACATAAACAGGGTCCCAAACTGCAGTTAAAAGTCGCTTATTCCTATAAAAAATTCACTACAAATTAGGTTACTGCAGCAAAATCCTTATTACTTATTGCAAATCCTGCATTTTTTCCTAGGCCCCTTTACACAAGTACAGTATGATCGAATAAAAACGGCGTCAGCGATGGCTATGAAATGACAATCGATGACATTTCCCATATAAAATGACAGCGATCTTCATTTCATAGCCATCGCTGAGGCCGTTTTTATTCGATCATACGGTATAATACCGTATGATCGAAAAAAAAACGGCGTCCAGTTGGCTGGGAAACGACGATCGATGACTTTCCCATATAAATTTACATATAAAATGACAGCGATCTTCATTTCAAAGCCAACGCTGACGCCGTTCTTTCTCGATCATACGGTATCATACTGCCACAAAACCCACCTTGTCCGAATTATTTTTGTGATTATTCTCTTTGAAAATTAAATATTAATGTTTATTTCTAGAAAAACGAGATACAAAACAATGACTCAACTCAATGAACACTTTTTTTTGTAAAATAACGCTTTAAACATTTGAATCAATTGGCATGATTTTTCGTATTATTTTTACACATTATTTTCTTTTTTTATACTACAAAAATAAACTATAGAATACAACAGTATTTAAAAAAAATAAATAAAAGTTATGTCCCGGCCGAGATTCGAACTCCGGTCTCTTGCTTCTAGCCCGACTCCTTATGCACTGCTCCACAGTAACTTGCTTAGCGATAATTCAATGACGGTATATAAACAAATAAACAGGTTTATAACAATATCTTGACGATTTGAACTGGCGCGCGAGGCGTGCTGACCAATAGCGCCTGTTATCACCTGTGACGTAGCAACCAACCTTCGCAATATCATACCTTGTATTCTTTGTACCATGTGGTAGGACCATACTAAACACATACTAAAAACTGGAGTAGCTATAAAATGTCGACATCACACGATAGGTAAAGAATGGATTTTAGTACTGCAGAGAAATAATGTCAAAAGGTACTGGTTTAAAAAAATTAAGATTAAAGTTAATTAACCAACCTTTAAAGGTATAAAATTTGAGTAAGTGTTATTATTAATAAAATAGTTTGTTTTATTTACCTATGTTGTTTATTTATTCCTGTGGAATATTACAAAAATTTATTTGTACATAAGTTATATTGATAAATATAATCATAAATGCAGGTAGTTTCATAAAGCTTGAAGAAGTTAAAAATAGTTCTTTTTTATATTTTTTTTGGTATGTGGTGTCTTGTTCTTGTTTGTTTTGTATTAACACATACCGTTTTATTAAATAAAATAACTCGATTACATTTTTTTCAGTTTTATACAGTTTTTTCGCAATATTTTGGAAGTAATCACTTGTCAATCAAGTTTTAAATATTTCCTGCCCATCAAAAGGATTATATAGCTCAAATTTCCTTTAATTGTAGGCAATTATTCAATGCAAATTAACTTTTTTAAGTGACTGAAATATTAAATAGTTTACAATATGGTATATCTCTAAAAATATATTTTACTTTTAGGTACAATTAGGGTCCGATACATTTCAAAAAGTAGAATATTATTTCATATTAAATGAGGTATTGTACCAACAGTCAATTTATATTAATACCGGAGATTAAAAAATCACAGAATAAATAGTTTTTTTATACTACAAAAATAAACTATAGAATACAACAGTATTTAAAAAATAAATAAAAAGTTATGTCCCGGCCGAGATTCGAACTCCGGTTCTCTCTCGCTTCTAGCCCGACTCCTTATGCACTGCTCCACAGTAACTTGCTTAGCGATAATTCAATGACGGTATATAAACAAATAAACAGGTTTATAACAATATCTTGACGATTTGAACTGGCACTAAAAACTGGAGTAGCTATAAAATGTCGACATCACACGATAGGTAAAGAATGGATTTTAGTACTGCAGAGAAATAATGTCAAAAGGTACTGGTTTAAAAAAATTAAGATTAAAGTTAATTAACCAACCTTTAAGGTATAAAATTTGGTAAGTGTTATTATTAATAAAATAGTTTGTTTTATTTACCTATGTTGTTTTTATTTATTCTGTGGAATATTACAAATTTGTATTTGTACATAAGTTATATTGATAAATATAATCATAAATGCAGGTAGTTTCATAAAGCTTGAAAGTTAAAAATAGTTCTTTTTTTATTTTTTTGGTATGTGGTGTCTTGTTCTTGTTTGTTTTGTATTAACACATACCGTTTTTATTAAATAAAATAACTCGATTACATTTTTTCAGTTTTATACAGTTTTTTTTTTCGCAATATTTTGAAGTAATCACTTGTCAATCAAGTTTTAAATATTTCCTGCTATGCGTTCCAGTTGTACCAACTTATTTGTTTGTAAAATAAAATAAACTACTTTAATTTTGATTAAAATGACACATCTATCACTGTCAAGGATCTTCTCGTTGGACAGACTATACCCCTATACAAAAGTGCTTCATTTGTCCGTTAGAGGTGAATCAAAAATGAACCCAAACATTAATTAATTTAAAATTTATGAAAGTTATTGTCAAATATCATTTGTGATATTAACATAAAATAATCTTCATTAACTAGATCTAATAATAATAGATCTAGTTCATACTAGATTTTTTGTTACTGCATAGCTTGATATGATAAGAAACATTTTGTGTAAGTCAACTTCGGAGAAATGTTTTTTTTTCTAAAAAAGTATGCGCGGTGGCGTTTTTTTATAAGAGACAGAAAATGTAGTAAATGCTAGGACTATTTTACTATAGAATCGGTAGTATTTTCCTACTTTTCCTTGATTTTTGTGAAAATCCTTTGAAAATCGAATCTCGGCTGGGACACAATATCTCATTCAAATAGAAATAACGGTTTTTAAAATATCTTAAAGAATGTGATTATTTTTTTAAAGTTTGATGCCCTCTAACGGACCAACGTAGGCCTTTTTGTATAGACGTAATTTTCTCAATGAACTTATTTTGATTCCAAAAATACGTGACTGTTCTATGAACGGAATATTGGGAAACCCTGTATATTGCAGGTGACATTCTGACATTGACATAAAAACGTCAAAAAACGACAATTAAAGTATCGATATAAGAAAAATCAATGAGAGCTCAAAGAGACGAATCCAGTGCAGATGAAAAAGTTAAAGAAACCATTGTGATAGGTTTTTTGCTGTTTTCACTAGTTACTCTCATAATTCTGTCAATACTGTATGTCTGGCATATGGCAATGTCTTTGTGAGAAAGTAAGAAAATCTAATTCTCTTTAATAGTCTAAATCGTAAAACTGGTAATGGGAGGATTTACATATACAACAGAATACGTACCGTAAAATATAAAGCAAGCTACGAAAGATACATCATCTTATTTTATAGTTTTCAGTTTTCAGTAGAACACGTATAATAATATGGGATGGTTGGCAAGGATGGGTTGATAGCAGTACCAACTGAACGCCAGTCGTTAAAGTTTAAATACATTTTTACGATCATACTAAAATCGTATAAATAATAAACTTTTATATACTCGTACTATTCTTCGCGTCGATGATGTTTTATGTGTATATTAAAAAAACTCACTTAGCATAGGACTATTTTTATTTACATTTAGAATGTTCTATAAATTTTAAATAGAAACTTTGCCACAATATGAATTCAATCCGATGGCAATATACAGGGTAAGACAAAATTAGTATTGAAGATAGATATAAGCGTATAATTGTTGTAAACCGGGGGGGGGCAGCCAATATATTATTCGTGATACTCAATTGATAATTCAAGTCTGTTCAAAATACTTCAAGTTACCTATCCCTCACAGAAATATTTTCCTAGATATCTTAATTTTTATGTTTTACTTAGTGTCAGTAGATCTGTATTTTTTATATCCTTTTTTTATATGGCGGTCACCAATTAATAGAATCATATCAATTCTATATGATGTAGAATAAGTTTCCATTTTCGGCAAATTTCTTAGAATTTCTTTTATTTTTTATTTTAACTGACACAAAAGGATAATTAGTTGTTAAAGTTGAAATAATTTGACAGCTATGTTGAAGTAATATCAGACATATCCCAGCTACCTAGATTTTATCAAATATATAATAAAGATCTACTGACAGTAAATTATATAAATTAAAATATCTAGGATATTCTTTGTTTGAGGGGTAGGCAACCTTAATAGTATTTTGAAGAGACATGAATTCCCCATCGAATATCGGAATAATATACTGGGTGTACTATTTAAAACAAAAGAGTAACTTGCTTTTAAAGGCTACCAAATGTCCAAATCCAATGTTAAATATTAAAATTGTCTCACTCTATATAACTTCTCGGGTCAAATTTTAATTTGATTTAACATACAATGGTTATTTTAATCATCTATATAACTTCTCGGGTCAAATTTTAATTTGATTTAACATACAATGGTTATTTTAATCAGGTAATTCACAATTTAGGTACTGTTATTGAACTGTAATGTTTAATCTTAATTTTCGCAAAATGTGAAATATGTCAAAAACTCATTTTCACTCAAGTCAATTTCATTTCTATATAAACTAGCAACAAACTCCGCGTCGTATGAGAGGCGCTACCCTGTATATCTTTGGTTTGAATAACATCTGACGTTTTAAGAAACACAAACACTGAAAAAATAAACCTATTAATAAATTATAATGAAGTGTAAATCATACAAACAACTATTATGATATTGAAATCAAATTGGTTTTTGCAATTTTATTTTTTTTAAATACTCAATGGTAATAAAAAAATACACGTTTAAAACATATTTTATTTATTACAGAATTAAAGTAGATATATACGTATGTAACAAATATTAACTAGATGAAATCAAATTTTCAAAATGCTCCCTTTCTTATTCAGAGCATAAAATAAAGGCATAATATATGGAGCTCTACTTCGAAAAGCAGCCACAATCATTTCTCTCATGTTATCGACAATAGTTGGTAGAGTTTTGTAAATGCTGTTTTAAATTGTTTATCTAGGAAAATCTTTGCCAAAGATTTAGGCACCCTTAATAGTATTTTGAAGAGATATGAATTCATCATTGAATATGGAATATGTTATACCATGGGAGTGTTTCATTTAAAATAAAGGCGTAACTTCCTTTTAAAACGTATCCAATGTTAAATATTAATTTTGTCTCACTCTGTATAACTTCTCGGGTCAAATTTTAATTTGGTTTAACATACAATTTTTTTTATCAGGGTGTATAGGATAAATCACAATTTAGGTAGCTTTTATTGAAATTTAATGTTTAATCTTAATTTTCACAAAATGTGAAATGTCAAAAACTCATTTTCACTCAAGTCAATTTCATTTCTATACAGGGTGCTACAAATTCGAGGTACGAGCATTGGTATCTCGGAAACCGTAAGAGATACGAAGAAGGTTAAATTGGGGCAAAGTTGCACTTTAGGATATTCACCAAGACGCCATCAAAAAACTTTTAAAAATTTCAGGGTTGCTGAGTTTTTTGGAAAAAAACGGATTTTTTTGAAAATCAATTTTATTCTTTCCTGGCGTTACTTTTTAGAAAATCAAAAAACTAATTGCACATTCTCATGGCTACTTTATTAGGGCTATCTAATAGTATTTTTATATTTTTAAATTAGCTGATAATTTGTGAGATACAGAGGCCAACTTAATTTTTTTAAATACGGATTTGCCTTTTTAATTCCAAGTTTTTAAAGAACTCGATCTCCTGAGTACAATGATATGCCACACTTCATACTATTTTTTGTTTTAGGGAGCTTAAGAATAACAAAACTATTTAATGATTATTTAAAATAATTTCAAGTCCGACTCTGTTTTTTTTAAATTATTTAATCTGATTATATTCATCTCAACAGTACGGATCAGCGCTAATTAACATTGAATAAGGAAAATCTAGCCAATTGAAAGATTCAAATAAATAATATCCAGGTCAGCAATTTGAAAATATTATTTTTAACTTTTTTATTGTGAATTTGAAATCTCTGTGTACGATCTAATAATATGCATAATATTAACGTACTTGTTATAAATAAATCAACTTCTACAAACTAGTTTCCAATGCTGTACAGGGTGGGTCAAATTCGACGCTTTTAAATGGAAACACCCTTTTCTATAGGATATAGACAAAAACTAATATCGGTATCTGGAGCTCAATTTTTGTCAAAAACATGATGGTGAAAACCGTATATCGATATCTGTTACCGTTTCGGAGTTACGGGGTGTTTTTCAAAAATATACATTTTTAACAAATCGCTGTAACTTTTTGCTATGGAAAATTTTTGTATTTTTAGAAAACATTTCCAAAGCCCCCTTTTACGTAAATTTAATGGTTTAAGTATAATTTTTTTTAAATTAATAATTTAAGAATTATCTACAGAAAATTTGATTTTTTATATATCTGGACACCCTGTATATTTTTTAATTTATTGAAAAGAATTTAAAACTACCTTTCAAAATATAACACATGATATTTTCCTCGATTCCTCTTCGAGATATAGAGTATATAAAAATTCGCCCGCTTTTAAATAAGTAGGCTTTGAACGGCACCAGCTGTAATGCAAAAAATTCTAGCTGTGAACATCAATTAAAACGAAAATAATATTTGCTATAAAAGATGCAGAATTTTATAACAATTTAAAATGTATTTAACCAACATCAACACATTTAAACTATATCTATAAACTATGCATTATATATTTAAACTATAATCTACAATAAAAATAAATAGCAAACCAAGAAATGAGATTTTGCTACAGGTGTTCGACATATGGACGGTCTTCTGTTGTGGACAGACGGGGCAGTTTTTGAAAATTTCTCGCGGAATTCATTAACTCAGTAGGGGTGAAAGATACCCTCTTATAACTGCTAAGTATTTTTAATTCTTGTCTAGATTATACGGAAGAATAAGGAACCTTTATTCTTCCGCAAATATATCCATAGGATTAGATCCATGGGCAGTCAGGCGGCCTCGACGACCCAACGGCTGGGATTTTGTTAGCTATCCAATTATTCTTGAAATTGGCTGCAAAAATTGCTGATAACTTCAGCGTTCAGAGGCTGTGCGTCGTTTTGCTGGAAAAATATGTTTTCGAATTCCATTAAGGGCATATCATCAATAAGTGGTCCAAAGCCTACTAGTTAAAAGTGGCGAACTTATAAAAATTCTGTATTTCGAAGGGGATTATAACAAAATATCAAGCGTGCTATATTTTTGGAAAGGTAATTTTAAATTCTTTTTCAGTTAATTAAAAATATAGAGGGTGTCCCAAATAAAAATCATTTTCCTGTTGATAACTCTTAAATTATTAATTTTAAAAAATTATATTAAAACCAATTAAATTCTACGTAAAAAGGTTCTTTGGAAATGTTTTCATAGAAATATAAAATTTTCCATAGCAAAAAAAGTTACAGTGATTTGTTAAAATGCACATTTTTGAAAAAACACATAACTCAAAGCAGTAACAGATATTGATGTGCGGTTTTCACCATCATGTTTTTGATAAAAATTGAGTTCCAGACACCGATATTAGTTTTCGTCTATCTCCTATAGAAAAGGGTGTTTCCATTTAAAAGCGTCGAATTTGACCCACCCTGTACAGGTTCGAAAGGGTTATCACCGTCCCTAATGCACAAATGTATTTTTTGTTCAATCTGATTTATAGCTCTTTAAACATATCTTCTTCTTATACTTCCGAATGCATTCATTATTCTTTATTATAAATGTTGAAATGTATTGATATCACTTTTAAAAATGACGTCAACTAATGCCCAATAATTTTATATTATTTTATTGCATTTGATTTTCCGTATTCAATGTTTACCCCACGTCATTGTTAAGTTTGAAAGCTTATCAATATTGTAACCATGAATATATTAAATATTTAAAAAACCAGAGCCGGAGTTGAAATTAGTTTATTTAAATTGTGTTCAAATGTCCGGAACCAAAAAAAAATATTAAATGTGGCATATCATTGTACTCAGGAGACCGAGTTCTTTCAAAATCTCAAAAATAAAAAATGCAGGTCCGTATTTGAAAAAATCAAGTTGGCCTCTGTATCCCATAAATTATCAGATAATTTAAAAATCTAAAAATGCTATCAGTTAGCCCTAATAAAGTGGCTATGAGAATGTGCAATTAGTTTTTGATTTTCTAAAAAGTAACGACAGGAAAAAATAAAATTGATTTTCAAAAAAATCCGTTTTCCCAAAAAACTCAGCAATCTTTGAAATTTTCAAAACTTTTTTGATGGCATCTTGGTGAACACCCCGCGTCGTATGAGAGGCGCCACCCTGTATAAGTTTCGTTTGAATAACATCGGACGTTTTAAGAAACACAATCACTGAAGAAATAAACATACCTATTAATTAATTATAATGAAGTGTCAATCATAGAAACAACTATTATGATATTGAAATCAAACTGATTTTTGCAATTTTTTTTATATATTCTAATAATGATAATAAAAAATATACGTTTAAAACATATTATATTAAAGATAGATATAAACGTATAATAATGTCACAAATATTAGCTAGATGAAATCAAATGCTCAAAACACTTGCTATCCTATTCAGAGCATAAAATGAAGGTATATGTGGAGTTTTACTTCGAAAAGGAGTCACAATCAATTCTCTCATCTTATCGCCAATAGTTGGTCGAGTTTTGGAAACGCCATAAAAAAGTTTTGACTAGATAAATCAGGCGCATTATAACACACACTGCAGACACCAACTAATAGAATCATCTTAGTTTTCTCTGATGCAGAATAGATGCATATACTTCTTTAATGAAACACACTTTTATATTTACTTAGAATCCGAAAATCACTGTATAGGGTGTTTTATTACAAAAAATACAACTTGATGCGTAATTTTTTGGTTACACCCTGTAGAAATCTATATATTTTTATAAACTATTTTTAATTAATCTATATATTAATGCTCCTAAAACTTCATTTCAATATTTACTATTGTTCTCATTGAAGCCTCCGCGTCGTATGACAGGCGTGTATATTAAAAATATGTTTTCTGTTCAATTCGAAAATTCGAAATCGTTCGAAAAAATAAACTATAGATGTTAAAAATAATAAGCAACGAAAATCTGGAACAGTATAACACCCTTGTTAATATAAAAATAAAAATACCACGTAAAGAAAAACTAACACCGACCCATCAGATATGCCTCGCTCTGGTTCTTTTTCATACGATTATCGAAAGAATCCACTTAACGCATTCACGTTCACCAGTCCCTTCGCCTATCCAAAATCATCCATCTTTGCTCCCAGGGCTTTGTTTGTCGTACATCCCTCGTTTATTCTTCGTACCCCAGTTTTTGAGGTTCGCGATTTATTATTTTATGCGCTGTCGTCGTTTTCTTCCGGTTTTTTTCCTTCGTTTTTCGGCGATTTATTTTCAAAACTTAAAGTGGAAAGAACACACCGAAAGATATGTTGACGTGGAACGATACAAATATACTGAAAAGAATGGATTTGCTTTCGTTGGGTAAAAATATATAGAGATATGTACATGGGGTGGGTCAAATTGGACGCTTTTAAAGGGAAACATCCTTTTCTATAGGAGATAGACGAAAACTAATATCGGTGTGTGGAGCTCAATTTTTGTCAAAAACATGATGGTGAAAACCGCACATCGATATCTGTTACCGTTTTGGAGTTACGGGGTGTTTTTCAAAAATGTCCATTTTTAATAAATCGCTGTAACTTTTTGCTACGGAAAATTTTGTATTTTTATGAAAACATTTCCAAAGCACCTTTTGTCTCGGAGTTTTCTGACATGAGAAATTTGATTTTGATGTGAATATGACTCCTACTTACTTTAACTATTTTGAAGAGTAATAACTTTTCGTCCGTACCCGTATAAAACTATTGAGTGAAAAGATATACATTGTTGTGACTTTATACGTAAAAAATACCTCTTGGTAAAATTCGCTACGAGCAACCGTTCTCAAGATATTTAGAATGGAAATAGTCAATACATGTCATTATTAACAAAATATAATCATGTTATTAGATAGTTATTTGACTGAAATGATAAATTTGGGAACTTTCTGTTTTTTTAAATTAATCATAAATTTTTCTTCGAAAAATGATGATAAAACAGTTTCTATTGAACTTTTGGCACAAAAACATTTCAAATTTATAATTTCAATCTAATAACTATGTAGTCGACATATTTAATTTATGTCAATAAGGACAAATGATATTGATTATTTAGATTCCACGTATCTCGAAAACCATTCGTAGCGATTTTTACCTAGATACCTATATCACATAAAAAACGTCGTAAATGTATATTTTTTTTACTCAGTAGGTTTATACAAAACAAGGACAAAAAGTTATTACTCTTGAAACCACATGTTAAAAAATAAACTACATGTTAAAACACATGTAGATGGCGCCCCCTACAAGTATGAGTGATATTGACATCGAAATAAAATTTCTCATATCAAAAAATACCCCGACACCAATTTTTATCTAAATATTGACGTTAGAATTATTCAGAAATTATTTGAAAAAAAAAACGAAATAAAAATGAAATTTCTACACCCTGTATCTCTGGAACAATTAAGCATTTTAGGATATACTTAGGAACTTTTTTACTTATTTTTTTACCGGGCTGGCAACTGTTACTTTTGGGTCGGTATTTACATGTATGGAAGTAAATCGCATAGGGATCTTATTAATTGGGAGTGAGAGAAATGCGACGGTCTGCTGTTGCGACGTTGCACAGTGATCTAAATGTAAAAATTACGGGGACATTAGGTGACAAGTTTGTCTTCACTGAAGATTGATAGTATGTATAATTTTATAAATAGAATAAAGTCCCATCTTACTTGTATATCATAGTTTTGTATTTGGTGGATCGGAATCCGATAAAATTGAGGACAAAATAAACAAAAACATAAATGTTCATGTATATAGAATTTGTTCTCGAGTATCTTGAAGTTCGTTTTGGTAGTTGTGTTGAGATTAGAATATCGTGGTTTGTTTTTTAATTCAGACATATCTGCTCATTTGTTAAGTAAGTTTAGTTGCTTATTTCGAAACACGAATTTTGATATAATTAGTTGTCAAAGAAGTATTTACAATTTTATTAAAGTTTAAAGAATGGAAGGCTCAGAAAAAAACGACCGTTTTCGTCACCGTCAAACTCAATTTATTTTAAAGCTAGTATATCTACCTATCGTGTAACAATATACTGGGCTGCAGATAGGTGCAGTCTTGTGAAATTTTTATTTTTTTCCTATTATGTACAATTTCGGACGTGAGTCGAAAACACTTATTTGAGCTTTTGAATGAAAATGGCTGGATGGGAAGTGCCACTTCTTTAGTTGTGAGAAAAAAGATGGCCGACTTTGTTAGACAACGCATCCCTACTGCTGACGATGATGACCTAACCAACAAAATATCATGGTTTTCAACTCAAATTGCTTTACGTTGGAAAAGGTGCTACCGAAATAAGAAAGACTTTTTTTTAAAGAAACATGTAAAGAAGTTTCTGAGGGCTTATGATCAAGAAAAATCACAGATCTTCCTGGGTCTGAGTAAGAACAATCTTCGGATTGTCACGGGGTTTTTAACAGGACACTGTCTACCTCAGTAGATTGAAACTAAGAAGAAACGGCGAATGCAGATTCTGTGGGGAAGATGGGGAAACACCAGTACACCTCATCACTGAGTGCGCCGAGACGACAACCATTCGTGCCATGAATTTTGGTACGACTGATATTGGAGATGGAGAACTACCCTTTATAAAACCGTCCCAGATACTGGCTTTTGTCAAAGCCCTGGGACTGTATGATGAGTTATGATTCAAGAAAGGGGGACACAATGGATCTGTAAGGTCGAAGTGATTGACCCCCCTCCCACTCATTCTAAATTCTAAAAAAAGAAACATGTAATTTGGCTTAACGAATATGTTTATAAATCTAAGTGCCAAAGCACCTTTCAGCAACATGCAAAAACGCCTTCGCGAAAGAACTCAAGAGAATTTAGTGCTGTTAGTACTAGAACTTAGAGAATACGTACACAAGAATTGGTTTCTCAATGTAGTTCTGCTGAACTTGCGTTTGCTACTCAGACTGGATATACAAAAAAAAGGAAAGAGAAATGTTGCTTTTGCCATCAAAAAAGCTACGATTTCTAGTCCGGAAGAGTTGGCAAAAATAAAAAATTTAGAAACTTCAAACAACGAGATGCGACCATTTTCTCCAGAGGAAGCCTTGATAAAGATAACATTTTGTAGACCAGTAAATACATTCAGTTAAAATACCCAAGTAACACAATATCATTATCAACATTGTTTTAAGTTGTAATATTCACTTGTAAATTCAACAAATAAAATGACAAAATACCATCTTGTAATATCCTGACGCAGTAAAACAAAATAATATTTTAGGTACTGTAAATGGTATAGAGCTTCAAAAATATAAATGGCTGTAACTTTTGATACTCACGGTATAAACCATACACCCCTATATTAAAATGCTGGAAAAAGTACCAGGAACTGAAATCTCAAAAAATATATAGGGTGTTTTCTTTAAAAAAACTGAAGTTTGGTCTTTAGCAGTTTTCTGACACACCCCGTATAATTAAAAATATTTTAACAAGAAGCAATTCACTATTCAATACCCTGTATATAAAATAGGAAGGTAAAAATGTAAAAAGTCTTTTTGATGTGTGTAATTTTACATAAAAACATTATACATAACAATTATTTCCTTTATTTCAAAAACAAAATTGAGTGTCCCCGTAATTTTTCCATTTAGACCACTGTGCATTCCCGGTACGCCTTTCTCCATCAAGTAAAGTAAAATCACGATCGCAAAATTTTTAAAAGACTTTTTTTTCGAAAAGATAGCTAGATAAAATCAGCATGTTTCTGAGCATCAATAATATATATATCATATAATTTTCAATAGTTTTTCATATTATTTCAAGTCAGTTATTCAATATTTCATGTCAGTAGTCGCGATAATTTAAAAACTCAACTTTTTAACACATAACACGTTATAACTCAAGAACCACTTTAGAAATTGAAACTTTTTTTTTAATTGAAGATTGCATCTTTTACAATGTGTTTGCATAAGAAAAATAGCAGAAATATTAAGCAAGTTTTTGAAAAACTACAATCAATTTATTTTTAATAGATTTCGAGATATCGATTTTTGAATTCAGAGTTCTAATAGCGCGACCACTGTCGAACGCCAACTCCACTTATTTTTACCAAAAATGCAAGTGTTTCTAGCTTGCACATAAAAATTTTCAAGCTATAGGGAAAATTACAACGACTCGTTGATAAATAAACAAATAAAGTACACGAGACGTAATTAAATCGTGAAGCTGACTACATGATGTACACCTTTCCCTAGAACTCTAAGGTACTGACAGAGGTACTGATTGGGTCGACCGGTCTACTGCGACAAATCTGCTATATCCCCTTCCACGTCTCTTAGCAATGTGCACAGTTTCAGAAGTGTCTAGTCCTAGCAGTCAACTATTAAGCTTGACCAATCAGGTTGGTTAGCGTGGTTATTTGGAGTGTGTTAATTCATTTGTGTTTGTCAAAAACTCTAACGTGATTGGTCGGGCTTAACAGTTGCCTGCTAGGGCTAGACACAAGTCACAGTTTCTCGGTTTATTTCATGCGTTTGGCAACGTGTTTACATGTGTTCTACGTATGTAAATGTGTTCTACAGGTCTTAGGTGTTTCATACATAGTGTGCTATCTTTGTTCAGTATATTATAAACGCATTGTACTCTTCTTACATACGGAAATTTCGACCCAAGACTAACCTTTTCCAGCCTTTAGGATAGTGGTTTGCAAATTGTTTTAAAAATGATTATATAAAAACTAAAGAACATCATGAATTATTTTAGGGTACAGTCTTACGGCCTAATCATTCAATATGGAATATTAACAAAGGTTAAGTTTCAGTGTCTCATTCTAGCGATGCAAAAACTTCTTAAATAATATGATGTATGTATTATACAAAAGCTTGCATAATATTTTTTTTTTTTCAGATACAACTCCAATTTGAAAAATTCGAGCTGGACAATCCCAACGATTGCGAGTCTAATTTTGTCGAAGTATTCTCGAATGATACCATCAATTCCAAGAAAAAGTTCTGCGGCTCCATAGCGGATACTGTGCTCTCCGACACTAACCATAACGTGTTGATTGTTCGTTTCTATGCCGAATTTTTAGGAGATAAAACCACTTTTTATGCCAATTTTACTGCATTTCGTGAATATACCAAAGGTAAGTACATAGGTTGTAAAATTGTTTTTACGAAGTTTTCATGAGAAAGTGCAAACATGAAGAAAGTTTTGAAAAATGAGTTTAATTAATACAGTAAGTTCCCGGGTTGTCTTTACAAGAGGAAAAACTTTTTTATTGTCTTTTGAGAAAAATGCATTCTTTATAAAAGTTTTTGCTTGTTCTAAAATGGTTAATCCCGTTTGTACTTTTCCAAATTTCCATACCTTTTTAGAGAAATTTCTAAAAATATTTCATGAAGCATTTCTGGAAATACTTTCAGAAATAAACTCAATGCTTTTTTTATACCGTGCTGGCAACTGTTACTTTTGTATCGGTATTTACATGTGTGGAAGTAAATCGCATATGGATCTTATTAAGTGGGAGTGAGAGAAATGCGACGGTGTGCTGTTGCGTTGTTGTTGGTACGCATTTCCTTATCAAGTAAAATCACGAATGCAAACCGCTTATTTTTAAGACTTTTTTTCGAAAAGGTAACTAGATAAAATCATTAAATATGTTTCTGAGCCTCTGAAATGGAACTATAAAGATATCGTTATGGTGTCCATTTTTTATAACGAGAAAACGTCAGTAATCGCGATAATTTAAAAACTCAACTTTTTTACACATAACACGCTATAACTTAAGAACCACTTTAGATATTGAAGCTTTTTTATTTTGAAGATCGGATCATTTACAATATGTTTATGTTTACATAAGAAAAATTCGATAAGGTTGTTTTTTTCCATTCTAAAATTTAAACAACCCATCCATTTACTTTTAGTGCATAGCAGTTTTTAACAATCGTGTAACTTTTTTATTTATAAAGATTTTTGCATACTGTCTGCGAAGAAAGTTTTTGGAAAACTACAATCAATTATTTCTAATAGATTTCGAGATATCGATTTTTGAATTCAGTGTTCTAAAAGCGCGACGACTATCGAACACCAACTCAATTCGACTTATTTTTACCAAAAACGCAAGTGTTTCTTGCGCTATAGAGAAAAACTTGCGCTATAGGGAAAATTACAACGACTCGTTAATAAATAACCAAATAAAGTATCACGAGACGTAATTAAATCGTGAAGCTGAAAGCATGATGTAAGTACACCTTTTCCTCGAACTTTAAGTACTGCCAGAGATAAGTAATTGGTTCAACCGGTCGACTGTGACAAATCTGCTATATCCCCTTCCATGTCTCTTAGCAATGTGCACAGTTTCTCGGTTTATTTCATACGTTTGGCAACGTGTTGACTCTTCTTTCATTGTTTAGTAGATTATAAACGCACTGTACTCTTCTTACATACGGAAATCTCGACCCAAGACTAACCTTTGCCAGCCCTTAGTATTGCGGGGAATCTCGGCCGCAAACTCCGAAATAGATCTAAATAGACCGAGACACGGCCGTGGTTGGTTCTTTGTTTTTTATTGTTAACAAACACGGCGCAGCGTGTCTCGGTCTATTTCGGGAAACGTTTCGATCAGTTTCGACAAAATTTTTATGACACGCTCTTATATTTATCGTACCTACTATTTCGCGAAACAATCAAGGTCAAACGTTGAGGTAGCTTAAAAAAATAAGTAAATAAGGAGCATTAATACCTAAATATCATTAATTTGTAATGGAGTGTAATGTAATACTATGTTAAACTGATATGAAAAATCAAAAACAGTGCATTTAGAAAACAGTTACCGATGGTAGATTAAATTGGCTATTCCTCTAAGGTTACACAAGAATGTTTAGTTTTAATCATTGTATAATATTATTGATTACTATATAGTTAAAAATATACCTATATCCAAAACCTAAAATCGTAAAACTGTAGAACAACAGTGACTAACTGTAACTGACGGTCCGCCTTTTATGGGTTATAAATCCACGGTGTTAAAATAAAAAATTGTCTAATTATTTATTATTTTTGAATGGATTTATATCAAACCAGGTCCATATTATATGCAAAAGTATATTTTACAGTTTTTTCTTAAAACAATAAGAGAATATTGTTTTTTAAAAATGTCCGTAGAGCATACTTTTATTGACATCCCCCCCCCCTAGGTCAATCCATAATTTTCCCAATCAGCTCGATATATTGATGATATTGCCAGAATTACTCATCAAGCAATACTACTGTTAAATAAATCAATTAAGGTCGTGTGTAAAAAATAAAATATACAATTTTATATACTAATTCATTATAATAAAATTAAATTGTAGCGTTTTTTATAAACATTACCGAATGCGAACGGCAGCTTTTCATCGGAGAGCAGTCGTGGGTAAGGTATTTCACTAGAAAGAAAACTATCAATAACAATAAACAAAAAAAATATAGATATTGGGCGCCAGGCATGTACAGAGAAAGAAAACACAGTTGTATATTACTTAAAACTTTTTAAAACGTTCTTGCTGGTACATGACATTGTTGAATTCTAATAAATATATAGTGGTTATATGTAAAAAAAAGTGGTGTTAATGGCTCCACAGAACAGTGAAACGATAGCAGGGTTGGCGACTAGGGAACGTAAAAATTACGCCAAGCGTGCCAAATAAACTATCAGGCCTGAACGATACGGAATCCGGTGATGATAGGCCCAGACATCATATATTATATATAAAAAAGACATGTAACGAACTAAAAACGTTACAAAATAATAAAAATAATGTAATTTTATTCCTGCAGATTAAGTGATTAAGAAACGGGAGTAACTGTTAGAACAAGCAATTTTTTTTTATGAAGAATGCATTTTTCTTAAAATGTCAATAATAAAAAAGTTTTTCCTCCCGTAATGACAATCCAGGGACATACTGTGTAAGAGCTATTCTTTCAACATAAATTGACCACAATTGAAATATAATACCACCTTTAAATCATCAAACTTTTATATTATTTAAATTTTACGCGAACTTAATGCATTCTTTAAGCAATAATAGAAAATTTGGTTAAAAATAGAAAGTTTGTCTACGTCAGCTCGAAAGTGCACTAAATTCATAACAGTCCCATTAGGATCGGGAAAGTAATTTTAAACTTTCCTTCTTCAATGGAAATAAGGCAAAACTTCCGCAACTCCGGTCGTATTCTTCGGGTTCCCTCAATAACTAACTTCCATTTTTTATTCCTGCAATGGTTAAATGTTTTTTTTAGCTTAACTATCATGAATAACAATCCAAGATCGTTATATTTACATGGATAATTAAATAACTAGAAAAACTGTCGTAAATATATCAACGCCGTAGTATTATTTTTTTTGCAAGCGCAGTGTGCTACTCTATCTATCCTTGGTTAGGAACTATCATCCACGCATCAAATTTGAATATAATAATAGTAATACTTTATTTTGCATGAATATCATTTACAACAAATGTAATTTACAAATAAATAATAATAATCAAAAAAAACATGCAAAAAAGGAACTGAAGACAATTAAAATTGGTTTAAATTCAGAGTATTCAATATTCAATATCTTCATTTTATAGCCATCGCTGACGACGTTTTTTTCGATCATACGGTATTTGTTTCATAGCATATGAAAAACGATATTTATTTTTTATTTATTATTGACCAAGACAAATAAAAATCATATACAGGGTGTTTCAAAAAACGTGCCATCTCTCGTGGGGAGATTTCTCACGTAAAAATAAGATTTATTTTTCATATCAACATAGGTCCGATTCTGCTTTGTTTCGTAGTTACAGGGTGTGAAGCTCTTAATATTTTTTCGATTTATTATAATTTTCTTCCGAGTACTTTTGGCGTTTTGAATGAAATTTTGAGGGTAAATGTTGCTATAAGTGCTACCTTTCTAATACTAAAAAAGTGACGATAAATTCATCAGGGACGTGCATATAGGTTATAACTGGAATATAAAAAAACATGTGCGCCACTGACTTTCTTTCCCTGATATTAAAATTGTGTAGGCCGTTTAATGTGAATTACAATTTATCTCTTAAGAGTATATTACGCTGTACTGTTCGGGTCGCTCTCAGGGGTCGAGTAAAGCGGGTGTGTGACCGAAGGAAATATATATTATATTTCAGAAATCTGCTTAAGACTTAGCTCGATCCTGTCGTGTTAAGCCACACCCAACATTCCAAGCACACGTGCTTTGATTAAGACTTGATTAAGACTTGATTAAGGTTTGCAGACCTTCAGCATTTGCCATAAAATAGCGAGCAATTTCTTACAAAACCATATAAATTATATATCACTGTAATCACACAATTTCAATCTATTTCCGTATTGTAACGGAATTTTAAATTATGCCTTTATTTTCGAGAAAATTTAGTCCAAACATAAGGAATATTTTGTTGATGTTTGACCATCAAAATACGTGAGGAATCTCCCCACGAGATGTGGCACGTTTTGTAACACCCTGTGTATAATTTTTATTTGTCTTGGCCAATAATAATTAAAAAATAAATATCGTTTTTAATATCCTATATGAAACAAATACCGTATGATCGAAAAAAAACGTCGTCGGCATATGTTTTGTGAAACACCATGTATTTTACTAACCAGGTGATTAAACGAATTCACATGAAAAAAATATAAAATTGGTAAAATTTTTTCAAAAGAATTATCCACTATTCTGTGGACAATTCAATCTTAGGGCGTTGATATATCTGCGTAAGTACCGTATAATCGAAAAAAAACGGCGTCAAAAACGGTTGGGAAATGACAATCGTTGATAATTTTGAAGAGGTCATCTCTTGACGTCATTTACTAAAGATTGACATACAACTTGGCAAAGTTAACACTAATTATAGAAAGATTAAAAAAGGATAGAACGTTTTCAGACACACAAATTTAATTCCAAAATATGCTTTTTTCTCGAATTTTAAACTAGACCATTTAAAAATCATTTTTGCTCAATATAAAAATAAACTACACCCTTCTTAAGACAACTGGCAGTAAGCGCCATTAAAAAAAAGCATAGAAAATTACGGACCAAGTAATGACGTCTAGGGCTTGACCTCGCCAAAATTATCATCGATTGTCATTCTCCAGCTGTCTTTGACATCGGTTTTTTTTATAATATGGTTAATATATGATCTAGGATTACAACTGTTGTCCAAAGCTTATTTTCTCAAATGCAAACAAAATTATTATAGGCCTTTAATTTTTTTATAACTAACCAAAGAGGCATTTGTTTAGGATTATTATTCTTAATGATTTGGGTGGACATAATATTTTGAAGTTAGGTCGTTACATCGACCTTTAAGAGGCCGTTATCAGCAGATAGCATTCTGAAACAGCCTCGCCCCTCAACACTCGTCACGCCTCCGTTAATAACTTGTCAGCGAATCCTCAGCCCGTTAACAAGGGTGGAAAATTGAATCCCGAGACCATGATGAATTTTGCCGTCATTTTCTCTGGCGTTTATTTATTGGACTTTTGCTTGGGTATTTTTTCTGTCCTTTTTTTGCCACCATGTAATTTTAATGATTTTTATGAAACTAAACATGCTAGATAGAGATTTGTCCTAGCCCATTTAGTTCTTGTAATACAAGGCATTTCACGTATAATTTAGTGGCGTAATTATTTTTTCGCTGGAAGCTGTCTTTTTTGAAATATAACCCAAATTAATGTTTTTTTAATACGATATTTTGTTATTATTTTTTATTTTTCACTCACCGGCATGATAAACGAACACCTTAAAATTTTCATGTATTTTAATGTTTTAAATATTTTGTTCTAGTAGACCAATTTGAATGATTTTTTAAGCAATTTGTAGCTAAATTATTTGGCTTTTTAATATGTCGTTCTAAATTAAAAATGAAAGCTTCAATCTGTCAATTGTACCGGGTGGCCACCTAAGAATGGACGCCGGCAGTATCTCAGAAACTACTTATCGTATAACTTTAGGAAAAAAATTCTCATAAGTAAATCGACCAAGAGAAATCGCTAGAAATTATTTTTAACTTCAAGAAATGTCCGCTAGGGGGCGTTTCTCCGATAGTCAATCAGAAAACAGGGTTTTTCTAAAAAATATGCAGGTGAACAAGTATTTTAAATATTACTATTGTAATCATCGAGAAATTTGTAAATTTTTTGATATAGAGTATTTTGCTCTATCTCATAAAATTAAGTGGTGGGGGAAGGTTAAACTTGCTTTCATTAAAATAAGGATAACTCTGGTTTAGGTTAGCCGGTTTAAACAAACTAGGGCTCCTTTAAAAGGGCTTTTCTTCCTAATGATCTCCAGTATAAATTTTGTTTTGTGTTATGTTTTTTTTTCAGTTGGTGCAGTTGTGCCCCTGATTTTGCTACGAATATGTGGGGCTTCTTGGATACCATTTACTTTAGTAGATAGAGACGCTAGAGCGGCATATATTGCCAGCTTGTAACGTTTTTAGTTCGTTACATGTCTTTTTTACATACAATATATGATGTCTGGCCTATCATCACCGGATTCCCTCTCGTTCAGGCGGGATAGTTTATTTGACGCATAATTTTTACGTTCTCTAGTCGGCAGCCCTGTTATCGTTTCACTATTCTGTGGAGGCGCTGTCAACATCGCTTCTGTCAACTCTCTCCGCGCTTAACCTCACTTTTGTTCACCCGACTTTTAGAAATGGTAATAATTTAAATCTTGCTGCAAAATCTGAATCAGCTGCCATTTCGAAGCAACAGGTAAAGCTGAGATATTATCTTTATTAGATTCGTTATTATTATTGAATATTTTTAGGGTAGAGTTTTGGATGTCCCAACTTAACTTGTATTTGTAGTTTGCTGGCACGTTGGCGTCCCTTTTCTTTTGTCCTCCAGAATGTTACATGGAAGAAAGGACAGTTTCTTTGTTTATTATTGAGCCCTCGGAAGTAATTCGAGGTAGGTTTATTTTGTTTATTAGACCTTGTTTGGTTTTAAACAAGAGTTTCATATTTTTAGGGTCCAAGGTACGGACTATTTACAAGGTAGGGCATTATCCAAGGTCCTAGTAGTATCCAAGGTACGGGTAGTGTTCCCCTGTACCGTTGTCTTATGGACGGACTGTGTCCAAGGTTATGGTCCAAGTTACGGACATTATCCAAGGTCCTAGTAGTGTTCCAAGGTACGGGTAGTGTCCCCATATTGCCACAGTATGGATACAGCGTAAGCCCCATGCTGCTTCGCTCCCATTTCTAAGCCTAGTCAGTAGCTACGGCTGTATTGATTCATGGTGTCCTCATCCTGGCCCCTTTTGTTGTATTGGCCAACAGGATAGCCGAGAGACAGTGCAGAGATATGAGCCCACCTCACGCTGCTACTCTTCAAAACAGGATTGCCTCAAGAACAGTTAAGTGTAGATTTAGGTTCTGATCTTCAGTCGATTTTCAGTCTTAATTTAACGTACATTTTAAACGATATCGTACAGACTATATTTAGTGGTTAGATTATTAAGAACATTTATGTCGATTTAGTAGTTACAATATGATTTAGATCTTAGGTTTCATTACATTACGCCTTGTAATAGTATTTAACCACTATAATAATTATTAAAATTGTACAATGCTATTTCCCATCAGAATTCATCATGAATAAATATAGTAATTAGTTTTAAGTAATATACAACTGTGTTTTCTTTCTCTGTACATGCCTGGCGCCCAATATTTATATTTTTTTGTTTATTGTTATTAATTAGTTTTCTTTCCAGTGAAATACCTTATCCACGACTGCTCTCCGATGAAAAGCTGCCGTTCGCAGTGGTAATGTTTATAAAAAAACGCTACAAGCTAGGTTAGCGAATTCAATATGCCTGGGTTTTAATTTATGGGGTAGAATCAAGAACGAACACAGATAAATAACAATTAAAATGAAATTAAAATCTATGTTTTGGTATTTTGACGTAACCAATTTACCTCTTTTTGTTTCCTAGTCTAGGTGCTACTATAATTTTTAGACCATATAATCCTAAGCGGCAACCTAACATGATTTGTTCTCTTAAAATCTCCGGTTTGACAGAAGATAGAAAGTTGCGATTTATGCTAATATTTTGGAAATTTCATGCTCTATTTAACTGTGCAAAAATAAATATAGCCTACTATTTAAATTTTTTATGCAGAAGCGCAATATCTGTTATGACGTCAAACAGCGCCCACTTTATTTGTATAAAATTATTTGGTTAAATTAAACTAAATAAAATAATCTCTTTAAACTAGGTTGATTTATATTAAAAAGTTAAATAGTGCATTTACCTTATTTATAAAAATAAGTTATTATCTTTTTAGAAAGTTTATAACAAGACTAATAAAATAAATATATAATATACAGAATGTCCTATTTAAAAAAAAAAGTTTGAGTCATATATTAAAAGTGACAGCTCCCATCGAATAACTAGTTACGCCACTGGATTCTATTGAGATGAGACTCAATCTTGTCTATACATATCTATACATATAACCAGTTATTAAATATTCCAATTCAAATGACAAAAATATAAAATTGGTAAAATGTTTTAAAATTTGTGCAATATTGTGTACAAAATTAATACAAAATTTGAACACTTTTGATTGGAAAGACGTTCGATTTTTAATGCGCATGTGCAAAGTAAAGTTATGAGAAAGGACGGATCTAATTAAACGTTTTATAATTGCAAAAAAGAAGGTATGAAAATTACATGTCGTAATAATGCAGACACCCTTCCTAATGATAATCTTGTGACGTTGATATATCCAGTTCTGTATACCGGGTGTATCTCAAAAGTGGCTCACCCGTATAACTTTTTGTATTTTTTCAGATAAAAAAACAAGATTTGGTATGTTAGTATATGACATAAATTAGGATTCATTAATGGTATTCAATAATTCTTTTCGGCCATTTCCTGTTTCACGGGAAATGACTACAACTTTTGATTTTTAAATGGCATCCTCGCTATTTTTCTACTTTAATCGATAGAAAATGACACTCTGAATAGAATAAAATAGCATATGTCAATTTTTGACATTTTCGAATAGGTATGGTTTATTTGATCGTTATCGTTATGAATCGCATTAAGGACAATTTGACTCTAAATACCAAGTGTGTGATATCAAATTATTCGTAGAAAAATTATTTTTCCAAATACGTAAAATTTCGCAAAAAATGCTAATGAGCCACCATTGTTCCATTTAGAAAAATTCGGATATTATTAAAAATACGATTCGGGCGTCTTTCAACCGGCATATCAAGCCGTCACTGCAAATCCACATAATCCAAGACTGGTAGACAACTTTAAAGCAGCCAACAACACGCTTCGAAGAGAACTGCGCCAAGTAAAGGATAACTGGTGGTCACAAAAAGCGAATCAGATTCAAGAGTACGCCACGCATCACGATTATCGTAAATTCTTCGAGGCTGTAAAAGAAGTATACGGCCCAACTAAGAAGGTAAGCTGCCCAATCATGGCTCAAAATGGCGAACTTCTAAAGAGGAAGAACAAATTAGAAATCGCTGGAAAGAACATTACAGCCATATCCTTAACCAAGAAAACAACCCCAATATGGAAGCATTAAACACAATACCTCAGTATAACAACCTCGATGTATTAGACATCCCAATAACAGAACAAGAAATAAAGACCTCCATAAAACAGCTTAAAAACAACAAATCAGCTGGCTGTGACGATATTCCGGCGGAAATCTATAAGTGTGCAAGTAAAGAACTTATTGGTCATCTTAAGGCTCTCTTTGATGTCGTATGGGAAAGCGGAGAGGTACCTCAGGATTTTCGCAATGCGAATATAGTGAATATATTTAAGAACAAAGGAAGTGCATCACACTGCGGAAATTACCGGGGAATTTCGCTATTGGCTATCGGCGGAAAAATTCTTGCAAAAATAATGTCAAACCGCCTGCACCCACATATAGAAAAAATTCTTCCAGAATCGCAAACGGGTTTTCGTACCAACCGCGGCACCGTCGATTCCATATTTTCCATCCGTCAACTACAGGAAAAGTAAAGAGCAGCAGTCTAAACTTTATGTTGCATTCATCGATCTAACAAAGCCTTCGACTCTGTGAACAGAGATGCGCTTTGGGCAATTATGGAAAAGTTCGGTGTACCCAACAAATTTCTTACAGTGTGTAAAAGCCTCCATAACAACAACAAGTCAAGAGTGTCACATCATGGATCACTGAGCGACCCATTCAACAAATAACAAATACAGGAGTTAGGCAGGGATGTGTCTTAGCGCCTCTCCTATTCAACATATTCATGGCAGCGCTCTCCATTATAGTGGACAGCAAACTGCAGGAGAGAGGATTGGGCATTAGATACAGATATGACGGCGGTCTGTTCAACATAAAAAGACTCAGGGCAAAAACACGTACAAAATTTATCACAGAACTTCAATACGCTGACGACTGCGCTCTAGTTGCAAACACGGTACAACAATTACAAGAAATGTTGAACACATATACCTGGGCATACGAGGCTTTGGGCCTTAAGCTGAACATCGGCAAAACTAAAATCATGTGCACTCCCCCGGAAGATCACAACAATGCTATAAAAATCGGAGAAGAACTATTCGAATATGTGGCGGAATTCAATTACCTTGGCAGTTTGATTTCGGAAAAGGCCAATATTGACTCTGAAATTCAGCACAGGATTAGTAGCGCCTCAAGAGCATTCTGGAAATTAAAAGACAGGGTTTTCTACAATCATGACTTGAGTACAAAAACAAAACTTGCAGTATACCGAGCAATTATAATCCCCACCATGATATATGGGAGCGAAACCTGGGTGCCTTACCGCCGACACATGAACGCATTGAACAAGTTGCAACAGAGACACCTTAGACAACTCTTAAGAGTCCGGTGGTTCCATCATGTCTCAAACGTATCGGTCCTTGAAAAATCTAACTGCGAGAGTATTGAAGTCATGGTCACAAAATCCCGCTTAAGATGGGCTGGTCACGTATGCAGAATGCAAGAAAACCGCATACCAAAATCTCTGCTTTACGGTGAGCTTGTGGACGGTAAGAGGAGGCCGGGTGGACAACTGAAAAGATACAAAGACATTTTCCACGAAAATTTAAAGGGAATTAACATGCAGAATGAGTGGGAAAAAGCAGCTCACAATAGAACTCAATGGAGAAGGGTTGTAAACTCAGTTAACAGCGGCAACCAAAAAGTAGAGAGGCAACAAAGCAATGAGATTTTTGAATGTCCGGAGTGCGGTAGGCAGATAACATCACGTATCGAGCTTTTCAGTCACAGAAAAGCTCATGAAAGAAAACGCCTTGCGTGACCATTTTCTTTATGTGTGTCGAATACTCGTCAGCGAGTAACGGCTGTATGTATGTATGTATGATTCGGGCGTCTTTTAACCGGCCAGAATAAGACACTGAAAACATTAGACGATCAAAACTATTTTTCCAAGGCTCCTTGATTAAAAATTAGTATTTTTAACACAGCCATGGCACTCTAGATTGAAATTTAAAATACAATTTTGTTCAAAGCGAAAATGTCAAGAGTTGACAACATATGATATGTCGTTCTACTCAGAATGTCATTTTCTATCGAATAAAGTAAAAAAATACCGAGGGTGCCATTTAAAATTCAAAAGTTGTAGTCATTTCCGCTTAAACAAAAAGTGACCGAAAAAATTGAATATCAATCAATCAATTTTAATTTATGTCATATACTAATACACCAAATATCGTTTTTTTATCTAAAAAAAATAAAAAGTGGCTAAAATGATCTAGTGAGATCAAATGATCTCTCTAGATCATATTGTTTTCAGTTCGTTTGTATAAGAAACTATTATTCTTTATTTTTACAAAGAAACTAGCCTTTAAAGTATATCACATAGATGAAACAGAGCTAATCCTCCAGCTAAACTAAAGACGAGAACTGAAACAGGGTTTGGGAGGGTCAAGTTCTCATGTACAAACTTTCTTTTTACTTTTTTTCAGAAAAATCTAAAACGAAAAACTGTGCTGACGACGAATTCGATTGCGAGGACGCGACGTGCATATCATCAACCTTAAAATGTAATGGATACTATAATTGTAGGTTCAGATGGGATGAAGACAATTGCCATGTAAGTATTTCTTGTTATCTTTAAAAAAATATTTTTGTACTTATCACCGAGGCACTCTATAGATCATACCAAATAAACTTTTAGTTACGTGATTAAGCATTGCCTACTTTTACATATTTTCTTTTAATCAAAATATTTTAAGAAACAAAAGTAAATTAATTATAAATGTATAAACATATATTATTTATATCAACAAAACTCACCTCGTTAACATCAATTAAGCGACATAAAGGGCCATTACTACTGCTTTCTCGTTCAAAATATTCTAATTATGTCGCGAAGAGTTTTTGCAACGGCTATTAAGCTATCTTGTACACTTGGCACTAAAAGAGGCTCTAAAAAGAACAATGTCCAACTGCAAGGTCTACTAGAAAAAGTTTTTGAGCTTAAAGTATCGCAATACAATACATTTTAACCAAAATCTCGCAATACAAAACTAAAGTGTCAAAATGAATGACAATGTCAGGAAATAAATAAATAACTCTCGCAACTTGACATTTTTTACAGCAGAGCTACCACCTGAATCCCCAGTGGGAAATTTAAATTCCAGTTAGCCAGCGCGGCGCCGAATGGTGTCCTTGGTTGGCAACAGTGAATTTAAAAATTGCACCCTAGATTACCTAACTAAAAGGTTAATTGGTATCGAATATACAGGGTGTTTCAAAAAACATGTGCCATCTCTGGTGGGGAGACTCCTCACGTAAAAATAAGATTTATTTTTCATATCAACATAGATCCGATTTTACTTTGTTTCGTAGCTACAGGGTGTTAAAGTCTTAATAATCTTTCGATTTATTATAATTTTCTTCCAAGTACTTTTAGCAATTCGAATGAAATTTTGAATGTAAATGTTATTATAAGTGCTACATATTTTATTGCTAAAAAAGTGTTGATAAGTTCATCAGGGACGTGCATATGGGTTATCACTGGAATATTTTTCAAAAAATAAACATGTGTGCCACTGACTTTTTTCTTTTGATATCAAAATTTTGTAGGCTGTTTAATGCCAATTAAGAGTTATCTATTGATATTTTGTCGAATTCGGCCTCCTTGATGAGATAAACGCAATTTTATTAATCACAATTAATAAAATTATAATAAAAATAATAAATTATATATTTTACTGAATTTATTATTAAATAATATTACTATTAGTAAGTATTACTATTAGTCCAACCTACAGCAATTTCAAATTAAAAAATAATAGTATTTAAGATAATTATTACAAAAAACCTCATTTTAAAAAGTTTTAACATCCTGTAACTCTAAAACTATGCATTTCCATACCCATGTTTATACAAACTGTTTTTCGTATTTTTTGATGAGGAATCAATTAGTACTTATTTAAAGCTTTCGCAAGTTAATTATATTATTTTTTTAAAGTTTGGTATTAGACTTGGATCAAGGCAAATTAATAAAATTGCTTTTATCTCATCAAGGAGGCCGAAATCGACAAAATATCAAGAGACAACTTTTAATTCGCTTTTAATTAAACTGCTTACACTGTTAACAAAAGAAAAAAAAGTCAGTGGCGTACATGTTTTTTTAGAAAAATATTCCAGTGATAACCCATATGCACGTCCCTGGTGCATATGTCGACATTTTTTTAGCTTTAAATATGTCGCATTTATAGTAACTTTTACCCTCAAAATTTCATTCGAAATGCTAAAAGTACTTGGAAGAAAATTATAATAAATCTAAAAAATATTAAGACTTTAACACCCTGTAGCTACGACACAAAGCAGAATCGGACCTACATTGATATGAAAACAAATCTTATTTTTACGTGAGGAATCTCCCCACGAGAGATGGCACATGTTTTTTGAAACACCTTGTATATGATGTTACCTAATCTTACCTAATATCGAGGGGTGTCTCACTATTGGAATTACCTGTACATTTTCTTGGCAGTCGCTGGCAGTCATTGGTAGTCTTATGGCAGTTACCTATAATAATTACATGGCAGTCATAGGCAGTCTTCTTCATAGTCATTGGTAGTCGCTTAGTAGTGGCAGGATATTTTGGCAGTACGTGTACATTTTTTACTCGAGTGAGGCACCCCTCGTCTAATATTGAGTTATCGTATCGACTTATTGTAAATAGTTTCAGGTATTATATATTTCAAGGAAATATAAATATAAAGCTGCTGTTATTTACAAGATTTTCCTTCGCACTCGTTATTATCAATCAGTATTCTGTTGAAATTTAAATTTTCCGATTCTCATTTTTCTTGTAACAGAATAAATCCCTCGGCCAGACAATGCTGTGAAAATGAAAAAACTAAATTGTTTTTATAGAAAAATGCGAATGAATATTTTCCAGCATATTCAACGACGTAGAAAAGTTCAATATACTGGAAAGTAGTAATTCAATTGTAAATAAAACGTGAGAGAGGCATTAAAAATAATATTTCAGCGAAAGGAATAGAAATGATGGAATTTTATTAGTTTATTTTTTTACCGAATTTACGAAAAATTGTCTTGTAAACTTATTATTTAAATAGTTGATATTACGAGTAGAGCCATATATATCTCTTAAATAAATAGCTATCAGTTATGCTATATGACTATTAAATGTAGATTTTTTTATTTTGTTGAATTTTATACGTATATTTTCCATTTCGGTGTTTTCTTTCTTCGAGTAAAAAACTTCTGGCAGACAAAGCAGAGACATTGAAAAGCCAAAGAATTTCCATGATAAAAAGTCGTTAAGACGCCCCCAGTACTCTTATTCACCGAAGCAAAACCTTGATAGGAAATTGAAAAGACAAAAAATATTCCACCGAATACGAAAATAAGGAAAATGACACGCACAACACGAAAATCAATTAATACTTTTTATTTATAACCTTTCTTTTATAGTCAAATGAAACGTTTTTGAAGGTATTTTGACATGTTCATTTCTCGACGAAACATCGGGTAAAAAAACTTAAATATAGAAATAAACCGCTTAAAAAATATTAATAAAAAAGGATCATCCACCATCTTTTATTAACAAAACATTAAACGAAATACAAAATACAGGCACAAACTTTAGGCCAGGATACACGAAATGAAGACAATACACAATAATTATAGGCTGTACTTAAACTGCCGTTAAACGGTAGCTTACTAAAATGCCGTTAATAGGTATGACGTCGTTGATGTGACGCACTTGACGGCTTTATGAAATATAGAAATTTTATAAGGACTAACCAACGCTATCCACCCCACCAAATAACCAACTTAACCAACACAACTAACGTCGACACTGATAAAAAAATATAAAAAACAAATATAAATTAGTAAAAACCAATCAACCCCAGCAAATAACCAGCTAACCAATGAATTAACATCCTCCAAATAACCACGCTAACCAACCCACCAAATAACTAAACCAATTCAACCAAAAAGAGTGAAACCAATGCAATAAACGCTATAAGCAAAAAAAATATAAAAAAGTCTTGGTCGGCATGAGATTTGAACCACGGACCATTCGCTCACGAAGCGATAGCCTCAGCCACAGAGCCACAGGTGCTCTTGCAAAATGCTTATAGCTAGGCATTACTTTCCGCCGACATGAACGACGTCACAATATCTATTAACGGCATTTTAGTAGGCTACCGTTTAACGGCTGTTTAAGTACATCGATAATTATATGCAACCTACAATTTCATATACAGGGTGTCCCAGGCTGAGCGTGCATTAGAAGTTTCTAGAGAACTACAATATCTAGATCGGAGATTTTTTGCAAATCATTGTTTTACAACGAGATCTATCGATTAAAAATATTTTCAATATGGCGGCACTTCAGGAAATACCGGAAGTTGACAACAATTTTTTTATTTTAAATGGGTGCCCCCATTTTTTATTACATAATTAAATTCTCTTTTCTCTATGAATATTGATGTTAAACACTTTATACCTAACATTAACAGTTTTTGAGAAAAAAAAATATTTAAAATTTTTGGACGAAAAAAACTACATATCACAAAAATTTGTACAGCTTAAAGTTAAATATAGTGATCACCAGAGTCACTGTGACATTAAGAGAAAATATGTGGCTATCTATTTCAAAAATTGAATTTTTCGAATGTCATATAATAATGGCGTTAGCTGTCATCGAATTGAACGATTAAAAAATTGTCATAAATTATTTTTTTCAAATAGAAACCCACTTTTTTATTTCACTAGTGATAAGGTTTTTCAATTCGTTCCTTTTTGACTATACATGTTTGTATACTTAAAATAAATGGTTTTTAAGTTATCTAGATGTTATTATAGAGTTTATCTAGGTTTTAAAACGTATATTTTTCTTGATTTTATCTAACTTCCTTTGAAATTAAGTGTCAAACAATCAGACAATTTATTTCCATCTGTCAGAAAACTAATTATTTTAACTTCCTATATTATAAATACTGCCTGCTTGAGAGTTTAAAAAGTGTTTTTATAAGAATAAATCTCCCGTATATTCGTTCTTTAGTGATATCTAATAGTTGATTCATTAATAATATATCGTATGATCAAAAAAAACCGCGCAAAGTTGGCTTGGAAATGATGATCGATGACATACTGCTTTTTGAACAAAGTGTCACAATATGACATAGCCAAACGACAAAATTGGTATTGTTTTACATCACTTGACGTTTAAAGTCATGGGCTACTGGTTAAAATCAAGAAAAATATACCCTGCAAAGCTAAATCCAAGTAACTTAAAAACGATTTATTTTATGTATAGGAACATGTATAGGCAAAAAGTAACGAATTGAAAAACCTTTTCACTAGCGAAATAAAAAGGTGGGTTTCCATTTGAAAAAAAAATTATTTATGACAATTTTTTAATCGCTCAATTCCATGACAGAAATTTCCATAGACAATTCCATTGAAATAGATGCCTATGACACATAACGTTTTCTCTTTATGTCGCAGTGGTTGTGGTAATTTGACGTTTAGGCTATACACATTTTTTTGACAAACAGTTTTTTTCGTCCAAAAATTTTAAATATTTTTTTTCTCAAAAATGGACAATGTTGAGAATAGAGTGTTTAATATCAAAATACATAAAATTTTACAGATAATTTAAGTATGTAATAAAAAATAAGGGTATCCATTTAAAATAAGGAAGTTGTTGTTAACTTTCGGTATTTCTGGAGGTCCCGCTATATTGAAAATATTTTAATCGATAGATCTCGTTGTGAATTAATGATTTGCAAAAAAACTCTGATCTAGATATTGTAGTTCTCTAGAAACTTATAATGCACTCTCAGCCTTGGACACCCTGTATACTCATTTCTCTGCTGAAAACTACAATTCCATACATACGAGGCGTTTCAGAAAAAAAACAATATTAACATACGAACATCCTTCAAAATAGACTTAGATCTAGATAGATTTAGATCTATTTTGACCCACCAATGAACACTTAAAAACAAATCAAAAATGTGATATAGGTACAAAGTGTCGTATGTAAAAATTAAAAATATATAGAAACATATAAATATGAGAAATTTTATATTTGTAAAACATCTAGACCTTTAAATTGGATTTAAAGAACAGAAAGGTTATTAAAAAAATTATGTGTCCTCTGGCGCATATTTCAAGTGAAACTTATTCTTAGTTCCGTCACTTCCGTCTGTCTGTCTGTCCGTTAGCCCGTCTGGCCGTCTCTCCGTCTGTCTGTCTGAGGAGTCCATCTACATGCCGAGTTTGGTTCCTATCGATTCATAATTAAGAGAAAAATTTTGATGATTTCGTCCATTTAGAGGCATCGGTTCGACACGTCGAGGGTCATAATATAGTCCATCAACCTATATAACCCGTCCCCAATTATACCGAAATCGACCAACATTTTTCTTTAATATCAAATCCTTAGTCCCACCCTGATCAAGATGTAAACCAGACGTAGTATCCAACTTTGCAAAAAATGTCTATACGTATGTGGCGGATTCATCTCTCCAAAAAAAACCTTTATGGGTATTATTATGGTACTATTTCTACATTCAAAAAAGAAAACGTATGAATTCTTAATATCATAAAATTAAATAGAATAGACCTTGTATTTTATATTATTATCAATAATTTATTATTTTCTGTTTATTCCTTTGTGGCTTAGTATCAACAACGTCTAATACCGAAAAATTTTAAATCTCTACATGACTTTTCTTTCATCGCTCTTTTTTTGTTAAAAAATCTTCAAGGAAAACCAGCGTGTGGCCGAATATATCCCCCTCTCTTCCCAATTTTGTCGTTTCAAGTAAATAAATCTAAGTCGACGGGCAACGGGATTTGTAAAATGGCTTTCCGATTTTCCTTGGCGTTACAGGGCCGGCCATAGATGGGACGATTTGGCACTGATTCTCCTTAGACCAGAGCCAACATTCTTGAGACACGCCCTCATCTGACGTAATTTTTCGAAACTTTTTCTATAGAATCTTGGTTTTCTTTATAGAACACGGTGAAGTAGATTTAAAATATGATATACAGGGTCCGGCAATAGTGCGTCGGGAATCTGTAGGTCTTGGAAAAAAAAACTTGGGAATTTTGCGGAAGTGCAAACCTAACGTATATACTAAGATCTATTTCAGGAAAATATTATAACTTCGACAGGATATCTCAAAAAAGTGTGAGTGGATCGGGATGATTTATTTAAAACGGAGCACCCTGTATATTATTGTATTTTTGGCTTCCATATAGATCACTTTACATAATCCTGAGTAATTATGTTTTGATAGTTTCAGAGATATTAATAAATAAAAAATATTTTTTTTAAAACTATCGTAATATATTTATTCATATCTTAGGACTAAGTATAGTGATCTAAAAGGAAGCAAAATGGCAATAATGTACACGATGTTCCATTTTTAAAAGACCATCCCTATCCACTCATACTTTTTTAAGCCATCCTGTAGATGTTAAAATATTTTCCTGAAGTACATATCCTAGTACACACTTCAAGTTTGCACTTCAACAAGATTCCCAAGGTTTTTATTCTAGGAGTTACAGATGGCCGACGCATTATTGCGGGACCCTGTATATTTTATCTTACGATAAAATTTATATACATTTACCCAATAATTATATGTAGTCATTATCTTATTATAGGTCCAGGTTTTATCTGGCAGCAGTTGTTTATAAAATACTTGTATTAATTTATTATTTTTTTTTAATTACTCTCATTCTTAAATTCACAAAAATTATAGTCCAAAAAAACCGAATAAAGAGTGACAAAAAATAAATGAAAAGTTACATAAAGAAACTGAAAGTCAATTATTTAATAAAATATTCTATTATTTTTATAATATTTAGGAATACACCTTCAAAATTAATATTTTTGGTTTGTTTCTTTTAGGACAACCTCCTGGTCAGTGCATCGATAAATTAAGTACCCGATTGAGTTTTGTTTTCCGTTTAATTTTTTTTCATTTTTTAAATTTAGATAGAGCTTTTTCGAAGGGTCAATTCTTATGCTAGAAACTGACCTGATAACTTGTGATAATTTTTTGCTTTCGGTAGCGTATAGGTAGCTCACACAACACTGCGTAAATTGTAGATAGTGTTTTGTTACGTACCATTATCAGCAGGGTCTTTCGTCTGTCAAAATTTTAATTTAAGACATTGAATTTTGCTAAAATTTACTTTTCTTGATTGATATTACGTAAGGCTCTGTTGATTTGTATAATTGTGTGTGTGGTTTATAGTGTTAACAAAAATGTTTTTTGGCTTTATATTCAAAATTTAAAAACAAAATAACAAGCTTAGTTGTTTGTTATAACCTTAGGTGTCATTAGTCATATTGAAACGACAAACTGAATCTAATCATCACATACTGACTTGAAAATCGTTATTAAGTTGATTGAAAGAATTGGGAAGATACCCAACCTAATGGATAAATTCGTGACAAGGTTAATTTGATATCCCCTTGCGTCTTAATTGTTGTACGGTGGACCTCTACTCATTCCCCTGCGACCAACGCATAAAACACTCTATTCTCTAATTGGGCTAGCGAAGGCATATCGAAGACGGTATGAAACTGAAACCGACAGTGTTGCCATATTAAATTGTATAATATCTGTAATGTTTGACGAAGATATTTTTGGATGAAATATTCGCGTTTATGTATTGAAAATTTATTCGTGTTAAACATAGAATAAACAACAAAAATAAAAATTATTTTATAGGTACCTACTGAATATTTCCTATGATCGAAAAAAGCCGTTTTGTTGGCTTGAAAATGAAGGCTATTGACATTTGCCATAATATTTTACATAATGAAATAACAGCGATTATTCATTTCCAAGCCAACTCTTACGCCGTTTGTTTAATCATATAGTATGATATTAAATTGTTTAATGATAAAAAAAAATCCGAATTATTAACGTACCGTACCTAAAATCTGTAAATCTACGGATTAATCCATAGTTCTGGCAACACTGTCTCCGGCAACTACCCACTCTGTCGATTGAAAGCGGAACTTTTTTTATCCGCTGTAAACGAGTATCAGCGTGCAGCGGCTCAGAGCTAAACTAAATCTCGAACAGGTTGACTAGCGGCGACGCCGACGGTATCGCCAGATACATCTCGGCCAGGTTTTGTGCCACGAAATCTTATGGTTGCGCATCTTCTTATTACTTCCATCAACGGTTATCACACTTTAAATAATAAGCTGAATAAGTTGATAGTATTCACTTAAATATACAGAGAAGACCAGGTTACTAGTAACATAGCAAGTTGCCGGACGAATTTACGTTTACCCGATTTGCGTTCGTACTCGAGATTCACTGCCGGCTAGTCGGCTGGTCAAGCAGTACGCAGTTGCAGTTGTGAATAGGAATACGACGCGAGAAGTGCCGAGTATTTATTATTTTCATTTTAAGTGTTTACCTTCACTTAAGGTAACATTTAAAATAAAAGTACTTAAACATTTATTATTTGAGTGTGTTTACAAGCCAAAAGTATAAATAAATAAATTCTCTAAACCCCAAAAAAACTAAAATATTACTCTAAATAAAAAGAAGTTAAAACAAGTGTTCAAAAAGACCATCTTCTTGTGCTAGACAGAAGCCTAGGCGATCGTACAATCCCCGTCTGGCATTGGCTAACATATTAGGGCTAATAGTTTGGAAAGCCTCTTGTATTTTTACTTGAAGCTCATCCAGATTATTAGCCCTATTATGACCATACACTTTGGATTTTACATAACCCCACAAAAAGAAATCATTGGGAGAAAAATCTGGTGATCTAGCGGGCCACAAAATAGTTCCATGTCCACTAATTAAACGGTTGGGAAAAGTATTGTTCAAATATTCTTGAACAATACGGGCATTGTGGGCAGGGCAACCACCTCAGCAATTTGATTACTTGAAAACGTGGGATTTTGATCCGCGGTAGCACAAATGAACACTTGCTTTAACTCCTGTTCTTCATTAATCAACACATCAAGCTTTTTGTGTTTTTGTGGGGACATGCACCGATGTGTTTTAAAATTATTAATAACTCTTGATATAGTATCACGATAATTTTACACGAGAACTGTCACGAGAATCTATGTATTCGTTTTGGCTATTAAAACACAAATAAATACGAATTCTGGAACATTCTTATCACATATCTACCTATTTTTATTTTAACGCATTTTTTCGCCTGCTTTTTATACGGACGGGTATACGCTAATTCGTCCAGTTCTGCCTATGTTACTACTACGGTGGTCCGGTCTGTATATAGATTCCCAATATTTCGTTTATGAAATATTGCTACCATACTTAAAGTATTTGTATATGTATAAGTTAAGGACAGTGGATTACACTGTATACATTAAAAATAACAGAATTTTATGAAAAAGGTAAGTTTTGTTACAAGTTGTGTTATGTACAAAACAGGGCATAAAATTAAGTTATTTTAATTTTTATATACAGGGTGTCCCAGGCTGAGCGCGCATTAGAAGTTTCTAGAGAACCACAATGTCTAGATTTGAGATTTTTTGCACATCCTTGTTTTGGAACGAGATCTATCGATTAAAAATATTTTCAATATGGCGGCACTTCCGAAAATACCGGAAGTTGACAGCAACTTTCTTATTTTAAATGGGTGTCCCCATTTTTTATTACATACTTAAATTATCTTTAAAATTCCATGAATATTGACTATAAACATTCTATATCTAACATTAACCGTTTTTGAGAAAAAAAAATATTTAAAATTTTTGGACGAAAAAAGCTACCTGTCAAAAAAATGTGTACAGCCTAAAAGTCAAATTTAGTTATTACCACAACCACTGTGACATAAAGAGCAGACATGTGGCTATCTATTTCAAAAATTAAATTGTTCAAATGTCATATAATAATGGCGGTAGGTGTCATGGAATTGAGCGATTAAAAAAATATCATAAATCATTTTTTTCAAATGGAAACCAACTTTTTTTATTTCACTAATTAAAAGGTTTTTCAATTTTTCAATAATTAAAAGGTTTTTAAGTTATTTAAGATTTAATTTGAAAACGTATATTTTTCTTCATTTTATCTTGCTTCCTTTGACATTAAGTGTCAAACGGTCAGACAATTTATTTCCCTCACTCAGAAAACGAATTTTTGAATTTCTTATATTATAAATACTGCCTGGCCTTAAGAGTTTAAAAAGTGTATTTATAAATATATATCTCCTATTTTCGCTCTTTAGTGATATCTAATCATTGATATTAATAATATTCCGTATGAAAAAAAAACAGTGCAAAGTTGGCTCGGAAATGATGCTGCTTTTTGAACAAAGCGTCAGATCTATTAATTGTTTAACATCACTTGACGTTTAACGTCATAGGCTACTGGTTAAAATCAAGAAAAATATACGCTTTAAAACTAAATCTTAAATAACTTAAAAACGATTTATTTTAGGTATAGGAATATGTATAGTCAAAAAGAAACGAATTGAAAAGACTTTTTACTAGTGAAATAAAAATGTGGGTTTCCATTTGAAAAAAAATTATTTATGATAATTTTTAATCGCTCAATTCTATAACAGCTGCGGCCATTATTATGTGACATTCGAACAATTTCATTGTTGAAATAGATAGCCACATGTTTTGTTTCTATGGCACAGTGGCTGTGGCAATCACTAAATTTGACGTTTAAGCTATACACATGTTTTTGACAGGCATTTTTTTCGTTCAAAAATTTTAAATATTTCTTTTCTCAAAAACGGTCAATGTTAGCTATAGAGTGTTTAATATCATAATTCATAAAATTTTACAGAGAATTTAAGTATATAATAAAAAATGGGGGCACCCATTTAAAATAAGAAAGTTGCTGTCAGCTTCCGGTGTTTCTGGAAGTGTCGCCATATTGAAAATATTTTTAGTCAATAGATCTCGTTGTGACACTATGATGTGCAAAAAATCTCCGAGCTAGATGATGTAGTTCTTTAGAAACTTCTAATGCACGCTCGGCTTGGGACACCCTGTATACTTATTTTATTTAATAGACTTTGCCTTTCTAATTGTTTGATAATTTCTAAATGTGTTTTATGAAAATTGTTTTATTTTAGAAGTACGTATAACTAACATACCTATATATGGTATACATATACATATGTATATGTATACCATTTAATCCGAATATATTAAACATTTTTTTATAAAAGAAGTAAGTCACTTAAAAGATATAAGCTATGTTCTCCTAAAAACATGATATGCATTTAGATTATTTGCATTTTTACAGAAAAAGAACATTTTTCAGCTTGCCGTGAATTTGTATAATTAAAATTGCTAAAAACATACGTGACTTCTAATACAAAAACGTTTTTATAAGTAAAAACAAAATGTTTATTCATAATTAAAATTAAAATATTTTACGGAGCAGGTATATGTGTTACACTGGAAATATAATGAATTCAAATACAGGTGAGAAGAAATTTCACATAATATGATATAGCCCGACAGTAACTTAGTTTATTATTTAATTTTAATTTAAAAGGTTTTCAAGATGGGTGTAAAAACTTTTATCAATATACAGGATGAGTCTTAAATAAGTGCAAATATTTTTAGGACTGGTACATCTCGATAAAAGAAACATATTTTTTTCTTTGCCGATTTTTAAATAAATTCTTAATAACCGAGTTATTCAAGTTTGAGAATTAAAAAAAAATGATTTTTTTTAAATTGAGAGCCACCGGATTTTTTTCTGTATTTACATCACTTTTAGTTTTGCAATCATAAAGTAAAGCCGTAACCATAGTAATATGATTATAGAGTATGTGGTGACAATTTCGATGCTCAACATTGGCATCTCAGAAACTAAGAGAGATAGGAATTCGGTTAAATGGGACAAAAGTTGCGTAATTAGAAGTTTAACAAACACCTATGAAGAAAACCCCGGTATCTTGATTAGTTTCGGATTTCTGTCAAAAAATGAAAATAATATGTTTATTTTAAATGACAATATCTTCAGAACTATTGTATCTATTGCAACGTAAGTTGGTAGTTTTATATTTTTGACTTCGGCCAATTAAATGCCGTTTTTAGAAAATTTTAAATATTTTTACAAAAATTTGTAATAGATAGTGTAAAGTGTATTAACAGTTAACAATATGTTTACAAGGGAGGGGAGGAAATAAGAGTAATGGTTCTCGATGACGTTTACTTAAAAAATAATAGAAATTCCGATATAGCATGCGCAATTTATAGAACATTGTATCCTGAAAGGACACAGCCTTATGGTACTATTTTCACAAGGAAATTTTGCAGTTGCTGTTAGCCAGGGTTCGGAAAACTACATGTTATTTTTTTAAACTACATAAACTACATTACATGTAGTTAATGTAGTTTATGTAGAGGGTGTAGTTTATGTAACATATGTATGTAACTTTCAAATGTCAAAGGTTTGAGGTGAGGTTATAATAAGTTGAAGCTTTAGAAAACATATAATGTATTTAAGAAAACAGAAGAAATATGGCTTTAAATAAAACCATTCACATCATATTATTTATACTCCTCATACAAAGCAAAATTATTCATAATATTAATAGGTAGTTTCTTAACGTAGTTTTCATGTAGTTAATGAACGGGAAAGAAGAAGTTTTTGAAGAAAAACTACACGTAGTTAATCAGGTAAATTACTTCTTAATTAACTACTTCCGAACCCTGCTGTTAGCTTTAAAAAACAAGAGGGCAATATTTTAAAAGGCTTAATGATATTAATATAACAGCTGAGATTGAAATAAGTCCGGAAACTTCTAGCCATAAAATAAGTCGCGAGTGTTGCGATTCTTATGTAGGGAAAATTATCAAAAAACATAAATATCATTATAATAGATATAAATGTGTATACATAGAATTTAAATGTGTACCAAATTTTTTTACATGCTGGTGATCACAAGAGAAGATTACAATTTCGCAAATGGTTTAGGAAAAGTGTTCAAGAAAGCCCCCTTTTTTATAGAAAAATATTATGGACGGATGAATGTTTATTTACAAATTCTGGTACATTTAAATGAAAAAAATTGACATTATTATACAAAAGAAAATCGTCATTTAATTAGAGAAACTAGACCACAAATATTGTGATTTGGTGATATACTGACATCCTTTGAACAAAGTTCAAAGGATATGAGACAGTCATTTTAATACAATTCCTTGTATTGACCTGTATTGAACCATACTATACAATTTTTGTGCATCCAGATTTGACACTTAACAGAATAAACAAAAAATAAATCGCTGACATATAAAGTATCAACGGGATTTCCAAGGCAGACTTGATCTTAGGCGAATTTTTTAAAAAAATATTTTTTTAGTGAATTTGCATAATAATGAATAAAAATTAGATGCCACTGTATAGAATTTTTTTCGCTCTATCTAATAGTCTAAAAATTCAAAATGGCGGCCATAAGAAAACAAAAACTTGGCTGTTGTAGTGCGAAATCTAGAAGGCATAGAAATTTTCTGAAAACGGCATTTAACTGGCCGAGGTTAAACATATAAAACTACCAAATTAAGTTGCCATATATACACAATAGTTCTGAAGATATTGTCATTTAAAATAAACGTTATATTTTCATTTTTTTGACGTAAATCCGAAACTAATCAAGGTACCGGGGTTTTCTTCATAGGTGTGTGTCAAACTTCTAATTACGCAACTTTTGTCCTATTTAACCGATTTCGTATCTCTCGTAGTTTCTGAGATGCCAATGTTGAGCATCGAAATTGTCACCACTCTGTATAGAGATTAAGAAATTATACCGTGGGAAAATTTGCGGCAAACAGGCAGTTCTAAAAAGTTTTCTAAAATATACAGGGAAATTTAAAAGAAAATTCCTGATTTTCGACATCTTTTTTTGTTAAAAAGGGAGTCATAGACGTATTCCTGGGGTCAAAATATACGACCACTAGAAATATTTGCACTTATTTGAGACTCACCCTGTATATTTGAAATAAATTCGTCTAAAATAATATTAAAACCCAATAACCCAATATACAACTTATTAAGACATTTTTGTATTTAAGAAAATATCTAAGAATATTAATAAATTGCGAATCAAACACACAAGTATTATGCTAATGAAAATATATTGTTTAATTTTAACAGATATGTTATTTAATATCTTGTTATAGAAAAACTATTTTTATACCAATATTGTATTTTGGTATTTGCAAAGTTAAAACTTTAGCGAAAAAATAAAACTTATTTTAAGAATATTTTGAAGTAATATATTCTCGTAGATAATGTTCCCATATTTATATGCTCCAGAATTTAAGAAAAATGTATTAGTTTTATTTGAGTAGAATCTTTTTAGTATACAGAATGTCAATGACACAGAATTTTTCAATCCAATCGGATTAACTAATATTTTGAAATTATTTCAAACGAAACTACAAATTCGATATAATATCAAAACTCCTTTGGTAGCACTCTATTGTGAATACTGTTTTGCTTACTTTTGAATATCACTAAGCTAAAAACAATTTAGACAAAGTTAAACTGTTCCTGGTAAATTACGGCATACACTGTAAGAATCAATTTTCCGTATCCAAAAAGTAAGTCTTTACGTTATCTGACTTTCCGTCAGCGTACATATCGTAATGTCACAAAACGTCCAAGAGTTTGTAAGTTTTTCCAACATCGTCGTAACGTCTAATCTTTGCCTTGTTCGAAGAAAGCGGAAAAACCACGAGAGTCGGAAAACTTTAAATTCTGCGAAAGTGTGCATACAAACAATGTCTTACATCGCGTCGAAATAACTTATCCCCCACAAACTACAAAAAGCTGGAATATTTATGTTAGAGCTGGCTTGTAACAATATGTTATGCATGCTAAAAGGGGTTTGGTATGAATATACAAGATTTAAATTATGTTATTAAAGATTGTAGTTTTATTTAATGTAGCACAGAAACAATAGTGGGTATATTATGTACGGGGTACCTCATTTTGTTTAAAATCATACGGTATCTCCGTTATTTGTGAAGATAGAAGGATGCGGTTTGCACAAACCTAATCCACTTTTTTGTTAAACGGAAGATCCCGTAAACAAAATTTTCATAGCCCTCTTCGTTTCTGAGCTACAGGGTCTTTTTGAAAAGTTTGCAATGTGGGACACCCCGTTTATCTCTGGTTTTGTTAAAGGTATCGAGATTGTGAAAACTGTTTATTTTTATGTTTTTTTTCTTTCTAACCCTGTATATTAATAAATCATATGATCCGTCTTGCCATAAGCTTCTCAGAAATATACATATATCACTATATTTATTTTCACTATTTCCTGCAATATTTAAAATGTTTTATTAAAAGATCATATTTATTAGTAGGCCATGATTGATAATAAAAGAAACTAAAGAATTATTAAAAGTATACTGCTGTCTGTCTCTTGTTTTATTTTGGGAGCTACTAATAATACTACAGCCAGATGGAGCTCACCCTCACAACTTTGAAAATTTAGAATTTTGTTAAATTATTATTTCTCGAATCAATGAATTGGAACCAATGTACCCATATGATGGGGTATATGAAGGGTATATTTTAAATATTGCAGTAAATAGGGAAAATAAATATAGAGTGATATATATTTTTGAGAAGCTTTTTGAAAAGCAAGACGGATCATGTGATTTATAAATATACAGGGTGTTCCATTTGAAAAAAACATAACTTTAGTTTATATTTTCAAAAATATTATTTTCGTAGAATAACAGACTACGCCCCTGTATTCTACGTAAAAATTTCTACAAGAATTCACTTTCTCGACTGTATATTCGGCTGTCCCAAATTACTAAATTTTTGAAAAGACTCTGTAGCTTAGAAACCAAGAGGGCTATGAAAATTTTGTTTACAGCTTATTCCGTTTGACAAAAAAGTGGGACAGGTTTGTGCAAACCGCATCTTCCTATCTCTACTAATAATAATAACGGAGATTTCAACAATTTTTCCGTATGATTTCAACCAAAATGAGACACTTTGTACTCTAAGAACAAGGTAATTGTCGACAATTACTTTCTATGGTGATAGTAAGCAGTGAACCTGACAGAAAATATTTATATAAAACATAAATATTTCCTCAGAAATACCCTATATAAAAAGATACTGTCTGAAAATAATTCAACAAAAGACCTATCTAAACACTCATTAAATAAACTTTTATAAAATATTGTTTTAAAACTTCATAGAAAGTTCAAAGAAAGCAATATAAATTCAGCTTAGCTCTAGTTCTAAACCGACATTTTCTTAGATTAATCACTCTTTTAATTTAATTACTTTTCCGCATTTCTTTTCAGAAAATGATTGATTGGATTAAAAAAATGTAGTTGGATACTATCCAACGAGAATATCCATCTTAGAAAATCCATTGAAAATAGACGATCTTTTTTTACCAGCTGGTTTATATAAAACATATGCTTCATCTTTTTTTGAGTAATCTAGATGATTTCCTGAAATAAGATCAGTATACTTTAATGTCATTAAAAAATAAGAAGATATAATTTTATAAATAGTAATATCATACCTACATGCTATTTAGAATCGTTTAGTTTATTCTAATCGGATTATAATATACAGGGTGTCCCAGGCTGAGCGTGCCTTAGATCGGAGATTTTTGCACATTATTGTTTCACAAAAATATCTCGGTGATTTTATGGCAAAAGGTCCTATGTCGAAACTTTGGCGTTTTTCTTGTTACATATAATATGGCAATAAGTTGGATGATCCATAAAAATCATATTTGGCAATTTAACCCAAGATTTTTATGGAATTCGAAATTTTGGCCAAAACAAGTTTTTCGTGTTACAATAACATCGCAATAAGATTTTGACATAGCACCTTTTGCCATAAAACCACCGATCTATCGATTAAAAATATTTTTAATATGACAACAACTTTCTTATTTTAAATGGGAACCCCCATTTTTCTTACATATTTAATTTTTTTAGAAAAATTGATAAATTTTGATTTCAAATACTCCATACCTAACATTAACCGTTTTTGAGAAAAAAATATTTAACATTTTTGGAGGAAAAAAACTACCTGTGCTAAATATTTGTATAGCCTAAACGTCAAATTTAGTGATTACCACAGTCACTGTGACATAAAGAGAAGACGTGGCTTAAAAATAAAACACTAAATCACCACAATTACACTGGACGCCCGTTTCGCTAATAATTAAAAAACCTTTTCACTGACTGGTGAAATATTTTTTACAAGTAAAAACGAAATGTTAATCAAATCAAACATTGGGTTTCCATTTGAAAAAAATGATTTATAAGATTTTTTTGGCAAAATTTTCACACTATGCTAGTTAGGGTAATGGTAAACAGGGGCAATTGTAAACAGGTCCAATAACTTTTGAATTTGGCTGGTAGGGAACAAGTCGACTGGCTACAGTGGCGCTCACATCTTTGATGTGTATTGACTCGATTAAATGAGTTTCTAGTACTATTTGTTTATGGTGCAAAAACATTTTTTTGGAGAGCTGCTTTAAAACTTGTAAAATGTTTTATACCTTCGAAATCGAAATTTTGTTTAAAAATTTCAATTTGTGAATAAGTTAAGATAATTTATATACATAGTAGTCTCATTTAGTGTTCTTTTAGTAAAATGCATGTTAGAATTTGAGATTAACTTTTACGGGAAATGAAGTATAGAGGTGTTTACAAATGCCCCAGTAAAATTGGATTTCGGGGCAATTGTAAACTTGATTTTGGGGTAATAGTAAACACGTATTAACACTGATATGCGCCAAGACAGATATGAAAAAGACCAAAAAAACAGAAACGTTAAAAATGCATTGGTTAGGTTTATAGGAAGGAATATAATATTCGTTTTCGGGAAAGATAGTTGTTTTTTGAGGAACCTTAATATTTTTTGTACACTTTTGATGAAACAGTACCTAATAAATAATGTGTCTTTATAACAAAATATTTTATTTTGTCTCCAAGGGGAAAATTGTAAACAATTAAACGCATTGATAAACTTATAACCCAACTAAAAACAAACTTGTATAGTTCTTGGTTCATTATTAGCCCGTTTAAAAAATATGTTTACATTTACCCCAAAATAGGACAATATTTCATTTTCCTATGGGGTAAATGTAAATAAGTTTTTTTTGGAACCTAGTGCAAATTTCTAGCTGTCCATCAAAGCACCTACTAAGTAAAGTGTCTTAAAATATACCCTTTTAGAATTTTCAGTGCAAACGTCAAAGTTTCAAAGTTATACCTTGTTAAAATTATTTTTGTTAAATCGTTTACCATTACCCCAACTAACCCTATATGACATTCAAATAATTTAACTTTTGAAATACATAGCTACATGTTTTCTCTTTATATCACAGTGGCTGTGGTAATCACTAAATTTAAAGTTTAGGCTATGCAATTTCATTTGACAGGCAGTTTATTCCTCCAAAAAATGTTTAATATTTTTATTTTTTTTCTTCTCAAAAATGGTTAATATTAGGGATCGACTGTTGATATCAAATTTCATAAAATGTTACATAGAATTTAAATATGTAATAAAAAATTGGATGTCCGTTAGAATAAGAAAGTTGCTGTCACCTTCTGGTATTTCCAGAAGTGTCACCATATTGAAAATATTTTTAATGGATGGATCTTATTGTGAAACAATGATGTGCATAAAATCTCCGATCCAGATATTGTAGTTCTCTAGAAATTTCTAATACACGCACAGCTTGGGACCCCCTATATACTATAATGTGTTTCGTTTTAATCGGACGTTTTAATAAACAAAAATACTAAAAAATAAATCTATTAAGGAATTATAATGAAGTGTGAATCATAGAAACAACTATTATGATATTGAAATCAAATTGACTTTTACAATGCTAACAGCATTTTTAACGTCTTTTTACTGAAACCCTCTTCTTGTAATGCTGCCAACATTTTTCATGCTACATAATTTTGGAAAAATCTTTATAGTATTGATTTATTACTAAAGCCATTCTTAGTATAGAAACGTTTTCTATATTTTGCAAAGAACGTGGTAAAATATGAAATTTGGATTCCAAATTTTTGATCGCCAACTAACAATCATATGGTGATATGATTTTAACAAATATTTTGAAAATTGAATTAATATTGTATTATAAACTAAATAAATGAGCTGTATTTGGTTTGAAGTGTGTTTTGACTTTTTATATAAAATTTTTTATTGTAATTATTTTTTTAAACATAATAATTTTTGTTGGTTTTAGGGTAGTGAATCCTGGGCACTCACTGATGACCATATTGTAATAATTATGGTTATTTTTTCGCTCATTCTGACAGGGATGTTCTTTACGTTTATTTACAACTGCGTGAAGAAGCTTTTAAGGGACCACCAGACAATACAGGTAAGTGAAAACAATTAACTTCTTAGCTTCTTAACTTGTAATTAGGGTGATGACACGTTAGATGATTATGGAGGACCGGTGATAGATTTTTTTTGAAAATTTGTATTTTTAAATAAAGGCACCTGCATCTATCTAAAATATTTTCAGCGTTACAATGTTGCCGCATCTTTGAAAAGTGGTCGCATCTTTCTTATTTTAAATGATATACCCGGTATATTATTACATTTTTGGAAACTACTTTCATATCTCATTATTTTTCTATTATACTAACCTATAGTTTTATAGTTTTTAGGATAAAAAAAAACATGCGTAAAATTGACAAAAACATGATCGTGAATAAGCATTGCTAAAATCATGAATTAAACATTTATAAGTTAACGAAAGTCAATGTATTCAATCTCCCTAAATAAACCAATTGGATATTACACAGAGAGAGAGAGAGCAAAAATATTATTTATTTCCGTTTTTTATAAGAAAAACTAAAATCTTTGTTATTTTAAATTCAACCTTATGAATATTATTCAAAAAATCAAAAGACTAATAAAATTGCTTTTCAACGATATAACATATTCCTATACCTAAACCTTTCAGTTTCTTAAGTAGAGCTATTTAAAAATTAATAATTCTATTATTATAGTTTCATTTCAAGAATTTTGTTACCATGACAATTTTAGAAATTTAGCACGTAAATTCTAATAATTGATACTTATAAAGTTTGAATATTTGTCATGGCAACGATTTTCTTTAAACGAAACAATTATAATTGAATTATTATTTTGTAAATGACTTTACTGAAGAAACCAGAAGTTTTAGGTACAGGAACATGATATCTTGTTGAATAGCTGTTTTATTTGGGTTTTGATAAATTATATTCATAGAGTTGAATTTAAAATAACAAACATTTGAGTAATTTTATAACACGGAAATAATTATTTTTTCTGACCTCCCTGTTTGATAACCAATCGGTTGATTTAGATAGCTTGGATATGCCGACTTCCCTTAACCTATAAACCCAATTTCAGCTTTCAATATAGTCATAAGATCATGTTTTTGTCAATTTTACACGTTTAATTTTTTATTTCTAAAACCAATCAGCAATAGGTATAGGTGAATATAATAGAAAAATTATGGAGACACGAAAGTAGTTTCGAAAAATCTAATAATATACCGGGTGTTCCATTTAAATTAATAAAGATGCTACTACTTTTAGTTTCAAGCGGCAACACTGTAAGGCTGAAAATAATTTAGACAAATGGAGTAGGTGCCTTTATACAAAAATCCACATTTTAAAAAAAATCCTATCACCATAAACTTCTAACGTGCCATCGTCGTGATTTACCTTGTATAAGCTTATATTTTAATTAACTTATACAGGGTGGTCCGAACTGTATTACGCAGCATATTCTGCAGGTAAAAATAAGTAAAAAAGTTCATATAAATGTATGCCCCAAAAATAATTAGTTTCGGAGATACAGGGTGTTGAAGTTTCAATTTTATTTCGATTTTTTTCAAATAATTTTTAAGTAACGTCAATATTTGGATGAAAATTGGTGTCTGGGAGTTTTTTGACTTAAGAAATTTGATTTTGTTGTCAATATGACTCCTACTTGTAGAGGGCGCCACCTACATAATTTTAGCTGGTTTGAAGAGTAATGATTTTTCGTCCGTACCTGTATAAAACTAGTGAGTTAAAAAATATACATTTACGATATTTTTTACGTAAAAAGGTGTTTTGGTAAAAATCGTTACAACAAATGGTTCTCGAGATATTTGGAATCGAAATTACCAATACCTGTCATCATTGACAAAAATTAAACATGTTGACTAAATAGTTATTAAACTGAAATCATAAATTTGAAATGTTTTTGTGCCAAAAGTTCAACAGAAACTGGTTATCATAATTTTTCGAAGAAAAATTTATGATTAGTTTAAAAAAATAAGAAGTTTTCAAATTTCTCACTTCAGTTAAATAACTATATCTGCTCAACATATTTATTTTTAATCAATAATGACATTTGTATTGACTATTTTTATTCTAAATATCTTGAGAAAGGTTGCTCGTAGCGATTTTTACCAAGAGACATTTTTTACGTACAAAATCACGGAAATGTATATTTTTTCACTCAGTAGTTTTATATAGGTATTATTACTTTTCAAAACAGTTAAAACGCATATAGGTAGCGCCCCCTACAAATAGGAGTCATATTGACATCAAAATCAAATTTCTCACTTCAAAAAACCACCAGACGCCAATTTTCATCCAAATATTGACGTTACTTCAGAAATTATTTGGATGAAAATTGGTGTGAAATTTGATTTTGTTGTCAATATGGCTCCTACTTGTAGAGGGTGTCACCTACATATTTTTTAAGTGGTTTGAAGGGTAATGATTTTTCGTCCGTACCTGTATAAAACTAGTGAGTTAAAAAATACACATTTACGACATTTTTTACGTAAAAAAGGTCTCGTGGTAAAAGCGCTACGACTAATGGTTCTCGAGATATTTGGAATCGAAATTACCAATACCTGCCATCATGGACATATATTAAACATGTTGACTAAATAGATATTAGACTGAAATCATAAATTTGAAATATTTTTGTGCCAAAAGTTCAACAGAAACTGTTTTATCATCATTTTTTCGAAGAAAAAGTTCCTAAATTTCCCATTTCAGTTAAATTACTATCTGCTCAACATGTTTATTTTTAGTCAATAATGACATTTGTATTGACTATTTTTATTCTAAATATCTTGAGAAAGGTTGCTCGTAGCGATTCTTACCAAGAGACATTTTTACGTAGAAAATCACGGAAATGTATATTTTTTCAGTAAGTAGTTTTATATAGGTATGGACAAGAAGTTATTACTTTTCAAAACAGTTAAAACGCATATAGGTGGCGCCTCCTGCAAATAGGAGTCATATTGACATCAAAATCAAATTTCTCACTTTAAAAAACTCCCAGACGCCAATTTTCATCCAAATATTGACATTACTTCAGAAATTATTTGGAAAAAATTGAAATAAAAATGAAACTTCTACACCCTGTATCTCTGAAACTAAGCCCATTTTAGGACATACATTTATATAAATTTTTTACCTATTTTTACCAGTAAAATATGCTGCCGAAGTTTCCGGAATACAGTATATATACCCTTTATATAAAAATTGTTTTAAACTACCAGTTATTTGTTTTACCAGTTTTTTGTTTTTTAAAAAATGTTTGGTTAATATTCAAATTACTCTGGCGCAGAAGATAAATTCTTTTGAAAAATAATTTTTATTAAATTTTCTATAAAAACTAGAAGAATTTAATCTATGTTGTGGCACATTGTCGATTTTTAATTAAGTTTTATTGTTTTCAGTTGACAGAATTAACCTAAAGAACAATTAACGGACGCTCGATTATATTTTTAATGAAGCTGAAAAGATTTTTCCGGCGATTCCTGCAACTTTCCCGATCTTTCGCAGTAAATTAATTTTAAATATCGTCAGGGCCAATAGAATTAGGGGACCCAAATTACTGCGTAATTAAATCGATATCTAATTAGACATTATTTACGTGTCTACTCGAGGAAATTTTCGTGCAAGCGCGAATATAATAGCACTGCGATTTTAAAATCCAACTTTGCCGAGTAATTTTATCGAAACGCAATTATTTCAGTCTATTTCCTATGGAATTGAACTATAATACACTTCGATTGAACTTGATTTCTGGAAAAATTGACTTGATAATGCATTCTGATATTTCTGCTTGTTATAAAGAAAATTTATCGATGAAAATATTCATGAAAAAGGTTTTAGAAGAAAACATTTATTAAATCATTCAAAGGGATAACCGTAATGGATTTTATTAAATACACTTATAGACATACAAAGCAAGTCAGTATAATTTGTGTTAGATTTTTGTTAATTTAATTTGATATACAGAATAAAATAAGACGACATAGTGTTTAGGTACATTCAAGTAATTACATACCCACTTTGCTAAAGATTATTCATTTTTCTGTTTTTTTTACCCTTAGCGATAATACCATTTTTCCATTTATTCACAGTCGGAGAAACCATTTATTCACAGTCGGATACACGACTGATGGCGTCCCCTTATGGCCATTTTTCGTTTTTTAGATTTTCATAAGGACTCGTACAAAACGATTTAAAGTTGACATTTTACCAATATCGAAAAACACAAATATCTCGGAAACGGTAAGTAGCTAAACGACCAGTGCTAAAGTAGTTAATCGCTCGATTTAAACTGTGTTTCGAAAAATTTTCCCGACAAAAATCGAGCTTTTTGTACTTATTCCGATTTGAAAGATTTTTGGGCGTGGAACGATGCAGATCGATTAGTTAAATTTTTTTAGTATCCACAGTTTGTTAAAAATGTACATACAGGGGGAGAAAAAAAAATAAAAACTGATTTTTTTCACTTTCGGCATTTTTTTTTTAAACGGGGTCAAATTGAATTTAGAATTCTTACATTGACGTCTTCTAGCCGTACCAGGTGAAGTTTGTAGAATTTTTTAATAAATAAAAAATTCGATTTTTTTCAAAGGGGTATATCCAGAAAATCGACAATCGAAATTATAATATCTTTAAAACGAAATATCTCAGAAACTGGGCATTTTCGAAAGACTGTTTACATGGGGCGAATATAGAGCTCCACTAGCTCTGTCCGTAGAGGTTTCACTGGTCGAATAGCTACTTACCGTTTCCGAGAGGAAACAGCTTATTTTTATTTACATCTTTATTTTTTTTAAATAATAATAATAATAATAGCTCCCGTATATACCGTTTAACGCCTTGGGAGTAGCAAGGTACAGCTTGCTATACTAGAGCCGTTCGGTATACAAGGAAGGTAATGTGGCTAGCACTACGCTTCAACCGCCTATTATTACCTCAGGATTGTGAATCCCAAGTACTCATTTAAGGCTGAGTTGACCTAGGTACCCAAACTATTTTTATTTTAATAAAAATAGTCGGCTGATGAAATGCCGGGTGTGGGAATCGAACCCACACCTTGAGATTGGTAGAGGAGAGCCTGTACCTCTACGCCACCGGGCACCTATTTTTTTTTTAATTTTTAAAATTTTTAAATTTTTAAATTTTTTTTAAAATTGTCCATAATAATAAATAAATTTTTAAAATAGTCCATAATTTTTTTATACGTTTACATTCTTTATAAAGTGTGTCCCAATATTCCCGGGACATAGAACTACTAGGTACATTTGGAATCAAAATATGCTCATTAGGCCTAATTTCCCTCTATACCTCTATACAAAAGTGCTTCGTTTGTCCGCTACAGGATATCAAACCTTAAGTAAATAAACACGTTTTTTTTAGATATTTTAGGAACCCTTATTCCGATTTGAATGAAACTTTGGGTGTCTATATTTAGCTAAGTGATTTAACATTCGACTTCCACAAAAATCAAGAAAAAGTACGGGAAGATTAAAAACTATCCCCAAACCCACATACAGCATAAATAATAAATATTTTCCAACTCCACCGACCGAGGACAGATTTTCTTTTCGTAAAATAGTCCTCTAGTATTTATTGCATTTTTTGTCTCTTGTAAAAAATCGCCACATCGCATAGTTTTTGAGAAAATACTTTTTTGGAGAATATATTTTTCCAAAGCAGACCTACAAAACATACAGGAAGTTCCAATATTCCGTGGACATAAAACTACGTATAACTACGAATTGTTTCGTTTGTCCGTTAGAGGGCATCAATGAAAAATAAACCTGAACGTTAATTATTTTAAAATTTATAATTTTTTTAAGCTTTTTATGAAGCTTATTGTAAAATATTATTTGTGATATTAACATAAAATTCTATATTTTCGCCAACTAGATAATTAGGGCGTAATAGATTTTATGTGCCTCCATAGCTTGATGTGATAAACATTTTTTGGAAGTTAGCTTTGAAAAAAATATTTTTTTCCTGAAAAAGTATGTGCAGTGGCATTTTTTCAATAGAGATAGAAAATGTAGTAAATACTAGAAGGACTATTTTACGAGAAAAAATTCGGTCTTCGATTGAGTTGTGAAAATATTTCTACTAAAATGTATGCAGAGGGTAGTTTTCACCCTTCCCGTACATTTTGATGTTTTTTAAGAATATCAAATATTATAGCTCTTAGAATGGCATAGACACCCAAAGTATCATTCAAATCGGAATAACCGTTCTTAAAATAACTAAAAAAAATTGTTTATTTTTTATAGTTTGATGCCCCCTTGCGGACAAGCACTCACGAAGCACTTTTGTATAGAGGTAAATTGTTTTTTTGATATTTTTCAAAATCGTCAAAATTTAAATCTAGTTTAATTTTATTTTGGTTTTTACTAGCTCGACCAATACAATTAAATATAATCTGAATAGTCTATACGATGAAAGTACTAAGAAATTATATCAACAAAGACTAGATCAAAAATTGAGAGATGATTTTGAAAATGAAACGACAGAAATAATATGAACACATAAAATCGGCAATAAATGCAGCCACTATGGAGGCATTGGGAGAACAAACAGCATGCAACAACAACAAAAATTTTTGGTGGAATGATAACTTACAGGAGCAGAAAAACCAAAAACAAAAATTGTACTTCAAATGGCTACAAACTAAAAAAGATGCGGATTACTTAGCTTATAAACACCAAAGAGCAAAATTTAAGAAGATAATATTGGAAGAGAAGAATAACCAATGGGAAAAACGATGCCAAGAGTTAGAAAGCTACATAGGAGAAAGAAGAACATCAGAATCGTGGAAATTCATAAATTCCATTCGAAATAATAAGAAGACCAAGCTACAACTTAATGTAATTGCGAAAGATAGCTGGAAGGAATATTTCGAAAAACTGTTAAATGAACACAGAGATAAATATAAATTACAACCAGAAGAACTACCATTTAATTTAGAAGGTGAAAAAATTAACATCGAATTAGATCAGTTAAAAACGGCTATTACCCAACTTAAAAATAAAAGATCAGCCGGCCCAGGAGGAATCCCCAATGAATTAATAAAATGTGGCACACCAAAACTTCACAATATTATTAAAACACTCTTTGAAAATTGTATCAATGGTCAACAAATACCACAGGAATGGAACGAAGGATGGATAACTCCAATACATAAAAAAGACGCAATTAACATATGTGAGAATTATAGAGGTATTTCTGTTAACTGTTCATTGTATAGATTTTATGGAAAAATACTTAGCACATTAATAACAAATGACTATGATTTGTACAAGACAGAAGAGCAGTCGGGTTTCAGAGCCGGTCGCTTAACGGTAGATAATATTTTCTGCATAACACAACTAAGTGAGAAAGTGTTAGCTATAGGTGGAGAGATACACATGATTTTTGTAGACCTAACCAAAGCATATGATTCTATCCCAATAAAACAACTTTTTCACGTACTCGACCGGTCACCAATAAATATTACCCTAATAAAAGCAATAAAGGAAATCTACAAGAACCCGCTAGCACGAGTTAAAATTGGAGCCAAACTCACAACATCATTTAATATAAGTAAGGGCCTCCGGCAAGGTCTATCTCCAATTTTATTCAATATTTACTTAGATGCAGCATTGGAACAATGGATACGAAAATGTAGTGGAATGGGCATACCACTCGAAAATAAAATATATATACCATTCACTACGCCGACGATCAAGTAATACTGGCCCGACATGTAGATGACATTGAGTTCATGTTTAGAAAATTAAATGAGGAGTATGATAGATGGGGTTTACAAATAAATTTTAAAAAGATAGAATATCTATGCGTGGGCAACAAAGGACAAGACCTAGAAATAGAAAACGGAAACAAAATCAAATCATGTACAGAATTCACATACCTAGGTACTAACATACATAATAATGGAGAAAGCGACAATACCATCAATAATAGAATCAACAAAGCCAGAAACATTACAGGGGCATTAAATTCTATTCTTTGGCAAAAAATATAAATACCACAACAAAAACCCGCATATATGACACTATAGTTAAGAGCACACTTACTTATGGCGCTGAAGTATGGCAGATGAGCAAGTCGATGGAAGGAAGGCTTTTAGCAACTTCTACCAACCAAAAGATCGGCAAGAAAATCAAAATTGGAAAAAGTGCGAAATGAAGAAATAAGAAGAATAACGAAGAAAGAGATAACCATCATAGAAGAAATCCAAAAAAAACAATTAATCTGGTATGGGCATGTAAACAGAATGGGAGGAGAAAGGCTACCAAAGAATATAATGAAATGGATCCCAACTGGAAAAAGAAAACTAGGAAAACCCCGAGAGACATGGTTAAAGGGGGTAACAAAGACAATGTCATTGCGCAATTTACAAGCCGATGACTGGATGGACAGAAGGCAATGGCGGCAAGGAACCGGAAGGCGGATCACGCTGTAGAACCGGACTTGACAGGCGCATGCCCCATCCCGCGAGTGATCAGCAGAAGTGTGATCAGAAAGACTCGCTTATGATCTGCCGAACCACCCTGTTGATCTATTTGCTTAAAAAAGTGTATTCTGTGTGTCATATCAAGGCATCATTGAAGCCGGCCGGCTGGAGGAGAAGCAATCATTGTGGGGTGAGACCAGTATATCTTAGTGCGAGGTGACGATATTTAATTTCTTTATAATTGATTGTTTTTTTTTCTTTCTTTTTTATAATTATGTTAATTACAGTTGGGGGTTGGAACCTTTCGTGTTGCACAGCAAAATAAAACACTAAATCACCACAATACACCAAAACATTTTTACTTTTACACTGGACGCGCGTTTCGCTAACCATGTTAGCATCATCAGCAGATAAATAAGACTATCTAAAAAGTACAATTTGAGCGTTTATATACTCACTCAGTGGATACCGAGTAGGCGTGGCAAGATCTAGCCAACCGAGTCAGAGCCCACCGAGCGTAACAGTTAGATTTCCGCCACTAGAGTAGTAGGAACAAAGAACTTGAAGGAATTGGACCGTTGTCTCTGTTCATACTATCTTTACATTTATTAATTCTAATGTTTTCATATGCATCTAATTGCCTATAATTTGAGACTTGTTTAATTAATTTAAAATTTTAAATGATTAAGATCTATACAATGTTCTTTATCAACAATATTAAGAACATTTAGCTCAGATAAGATATGGTAGACTGGATAAATCTTGCGTTGCTGAACATATATAATCGCTCTAATTGTACTTTTTAGATTAGTCTTAATCATCTGCTGATGATGCTAAGATGGTTAGCGGAACGCGCGTCCAGTGTAAAAGTAAAAGTGTTTTCGTGTATTGTGGTGATTTAGTCTTTTATTTTGAAATTATGTTAATATAAAACACTGTGCCCAATGAACTTATTTTGATTCCGAAAATACGTAGTAGTTATGTGTCCAAGGAATATTGGGACAGCTTGTCTATTTACCAAAAACCGCCATTCTTAATTCCATTCTTTCCATTAAAAATATACCTTGTTTTTCGGCGGTATTGAAGTTAATAAATATATTAAACCGTGCAGCAGTCTCTCTTTTGTCAATTGTCTATGCCGCCGGCAATTTAGCGAGTTTGTATTATTAAACAGACAGAATTATTCTTTTTCCAGTGACGTCATAATTTTTTAAATGGTCCATTATAAGTAATTGATATATAGATAAAACTCTCTCGGACGCGTCACTGAGAGAGAAAAAAAACATATCCTCGTAAAAACGATTAATTCGGACAAACGGCCGACGACGCGAAAACAATATCTGTCCCTTTCCACCGACCGAATGCCTAATGGCCTGAAGGGTTTCCGTACCGCCGCCGCCGCCGACCCCAACAGTGCACCCCCGCCGCCCAGCTTCGACCCCTTTTCGCGATTTCGCACGGTCATTTTGTCCGGGCTTTAAAAATTCACAGCGGTCCGGTTTTTATTACGTACCAAACGGCGCGGACAAGACATACGACGCGGAATTATAAAATACGCTCGTCGGGCATCAAAAAGTCGGTGGCCGGGTCGTTTTTTCAGTTAATTACTGACAGACGAAGCGTCAGTTTGTGAGAAAATATGTTTTTTTCTGGAATTATATGTTTATATTAGTGAAGGAAGAATCAGATGCTTTTTAGAAGCGAATACTTTGTATTCAAATACTTTTGAAAATTGATTACATTTCAGAATTGTTTGATTTCGAAGACTTTTAAGAATGGAATAGATCTCGAATTTTTTTGAATTAGAATACTCAATTCCAGTCAGTTTATTACTGGGCGGCTAATACCGTGTTTATAACCTCGTTTAGTTTTTGCGAAATTAGATTGGTACAGCGGACGCTCGCTTTTTGACAGCGGATGGCTCTGACCCTTCTGACCGAGCGTCTTTCTCGCCGGAAGTGCGGTATTTATTTATAAAATGGGTTCCGTGAACGGGTAAATTATGATTAAGACGTCGTCGAGGCGAGACGTCGATAATGAAGGAAACGGTAGTCTTTTTTTGAGCATTGCAGATGTTTTGCACCAGATGGGTATAATATATATTCTGTTTAAAACAAACATACGGAGTGGCCTATATAGAGGACAAGATATACGACGCGAAATTATAAAATACGCTCGTCGGGCGTCAAAAAATCGGTGGCCGGGTCGTTTTTTCAGTTAATTACTGAGAGACGAACCGTCAATTTATGAGGGAATATGTTTTTTTTCAGAATTGTATATACACTAGTGGAGGGAGAATCAGATGCTTTAGAAGCGAATTATTTGTATTAAATGAGAGAATTGATTACACTCAGAATTATTTGATTTCGAATATTTTTAAGAATCGAATAGATCTCGAACCTTTTTCAATTAGAATACTCTTAAGAATCGAAAACATTCCGATCATTTCGAATATTTTTTTTAGAACCGAATATAGTCTGTCCAACGTCAAAATCCTTGACAGTGATAGATGTGTCTGTCATTTTAATATCAAAATAATTTATTTTATTCTACAAGGAAATAAGTTGGCACAATTGGAACGTATAGCAGGAAATTAATATATTTAAAATTTGAGTGACAAGTGATTACTTCAAAATATTGTGAAAAAAACTGTATAAAACTGAAAAAAATCTAATCGAATTAGTTTGTTTAAAAAAAATACCGTACCTATGTTGTTAATACAAAACAAGGGTGTATTTTAAACAAAACACCACATACCAAAAAATATAAAAAATAGCTATTTTATTACTTTGAAGCTATTATATTTATCAATATAACTTACTTACAAATATTGTTTTTTTTTTAATATTGCACAGGAATAAATAAAACACAACATAAATAAAACAATTTATTTCATCAATTTATAATATTATTTTATTAATAACAATACTTACTGAATTTTATACCTTAAAAGTTGATTAACGCACTTTAATTCTAATTTTTTTTAACCAGTACTTTTCGATATTATCTTTATGCAGTACTAAAATCTATTATTTGCCAATCAGCTACTTCTGTCTTTAGTACCATTTACGAGATTATATACAAAGTTTACTGATGGTAATTTTATTGGTGTATAAAACTTTCTGTCTGGGCACTGAATATTAACTATAAACTATGCTCTACATAATACATAACCAAAAACCGTACATAATAAGAACCAAAATGCAAAAACAATTCGCAAATGTTATACTCTTCTAAAACGCAGGATATTTGACACATTTAACATAATTTGACACAAATTTATAACCTGTAATTTGGCAAGACTTTGACAAAGTCCTTTTGACAAGCCTCAAAAATCTAAAGTCGGGTTCATACGCTTCACCGTCCATCCATCGTTCATCGTTACGTCACTCCAATAATATTGAAATATGATCTGTCATTTTTGAAATAAACCAATAAAACTGGTTAAAAACAATAAAAAAGGACGCATGACGGATTTATATACAAACCCATCCATAGTTAACTTAAAAATATTAGAAACTTTTTCACAGACACCGTCTGTCGAAATCTTACCGGAGAAAAAAACTGAGTATACATTTCAAATCTTTTCAAATTCGAATACTATTGTGAATCCAATTTCATTTTTTTTAAGTCGAATATGTACAGGGTGGGACAAATTGGACGATTTTAAAGGGAAACACTCTTTTCTCTAGGAGATAGACGAACCAGCACTTAAATCTAAACTTAGCTGTTCGTTCTTGAAGCATTCCTGTTTCAAAGAGTAGCAGCGTGGGACTCGTATCTCTGCACTTTCTCTCGGCTCTACTGTTGGCCAATACAACAAAAGGGGCCAGGATGACGACACCAAGAACCAATATACTTCGGAGTTTTCCAAAAATGTGCAATTTTAAGAAATCGTTGTAACTTTTTTACTATGGAAAATATTGTATTTTTATGAAAACATGTCTAAAGCTTGGGAAAGTTAGACCTTCCGAAGACATCAAAATATTTACCTTTTTATTTTTTTGTTTAGAATTTCCACAAATTACACTTTCTAAGATTTTTAGAATAATTATATACTAATTTTTTCGTTTACTCGTCATTTAAACTCGTGTATTTGTATATGTGTTTGTTATTTACGAGTTCTCCGGCGGTGGCAGCACTGGCGGAGAATGCACCAACCCTATAATATAGAGTAAGAAATGCTCTTTTAAATCAGCCTCCGCTTGTTTGATTACGATATGGATTACGATCATCCAGTCCGGAGTTATTTATATTTAAATAAAAGTAGATCTCACCATTCCCCAACACTTTATTTTGGCAGATAGGGGAAAATTTATTTACAAAAAAATATTCAAAATTTACTGAGGATTGTGAAGTTATTATTTCAGGCGCAGGCGTCAAGTTGCAAAACCCGCTTTATCCATTTTTTAAAAAAATAGCCTAATAACGTACCGGGTGCGTCTCAAAAGTGGCTCATCCCTATAACTTTTTTTATTTTTTCAGATAAAAAATGGTATGTTAGTATATAACAATTATTTAGATTATGACATATGTAAATTAAGATTAACTGACGTATTAAATTGTTTTTCGTCACTCGTCATGACACTCTGAATACAATGACATATCATATGTCAACTCTTGACATTTTCGGATATGGTTTATTTGAAATTGTGACATGCGATTCATAACGACAATTTGACTCGAAATACCAAGTGTGTGGTAGCAAATTATTCGTAAAAAAATGCTTTTTCCAAATATGCTAATGAGCCACCCTCGTTCCATTTGAAAAAATTGAGATATGATTAAAAATACGATTTGGGCATCTTTTAACCGGCTAGGACAAGACAGTAAAAATATTAGACAATCAAATCTATTTTTTCAAGACTCCTTGATTAAAAATTAGTGTTTTTAATACAGCCATGGCACAAATGAAAATGTCAAAAGATGACATATGATATGTCATTCTATTCAGAGTGTCATTTTCTATCGAATAAAGTAAAAAAAGCCGAGGGTACCGAGGGTGCCATTTAAAAATCAAAAGTTGTAATCATTTCCGGTGAAACAGGAAGCGACAAAAAACAATTGATTACGTCAATCAAACCTAATTTCTATCATACACTAACATACCAAGTCTCGTTTTTATATCTGAAAAAAGAAAAAAGTTATAGGAGTGAGCCACTTTTGGTATATTAATAGTGGGACCCTGAAATCTACATAAACATAATCCCAAAATGCAATAAAAGTCGCCTATTCCTATATAAAATTCACTGCAAATTACGTTACTGCAGCAAAAATTCGTCTTATTCACTTATATTTGCCTTTTATTGTCATTATTGTTACAAATCCCGCATTTATTCATAAGCTTTTTACACAAGTATAATATTACTACTGACTTATTTTCAAATCCTTACTTAATTTTAATAAAATAGTATTTTTAATAAATCAAGTTAGGATGCAAATACCGTATGATCGAAAACAACGCTGTCCAGTTGGCTAGAAAATGACGATCGATAACGTTTCCCATTATAAATTTACGTATAGAATGACAGCGTTCTTCATTTCATAGCCAATATGTATCATACTGCAACAAAACCCGCCTTATCCGAACTATTTTTATGTTTTTTCTGTTTAAAAAATAAATATTAATTATTTCTAGTAAAACGAGATACAAAACAATGATTCCACTCAATGGACACGTTTTCTGTAAATTAACGCTTCAAAAATTTGTTAAAACAGTTTTTACTTATTATCTCGAAACAACGTTTGTGGGATAAGGTGGGTCTTGCAACTTGACGCCTCATTTATAGTACCTCTTATCTAGCCAAAATTTTGTAAAAATTCATTTTTAGTATTGAAAATACTTCTGGCCGCATTTATATAAGTTTGGCTATTTTAATCTAACTCTTTCCGTATGAGAAGCAAGGGGCATATTATACGTGAGAGAGCGGAATCACATAAATAATAAATTTAGACTAATGTAATATTTTTTCTTGGCGCTTAGAATAGGTAAATGCATTAAAGGGAATAATTAATTATATCATTAAGTTCCAAAACATAACAACTCGGGTCTCATCGGATCTGCTGTCTCCTGATACATTTTACTAAAATTTTGGCTATTAGGACCAATATTTTTTATGATTATTATTTTTTTAATTAACAATTTAGGACAAAGAAAAAGCTTGCATGGTTTCCACCGCCAACAGGCGTAAAAACAAATGGATCCAAGGCGTTGCCAAACATTTATTGGGATAAGTTTTTATCGTTTGAATATTGTTGTGAATAATAATTATCATTTAATTAGTGCTAACTTATCAAAGTTCACAACACGGCGAAATTTCAACAAAATCGGCCAACGGATCTTTGAGATATTAATAAAAAAGGTCTATTAGAAAACACCTTGACACCCTGTATCTTTAAAATTATACATTTCCGGACATACGTTTATATGAACTTTTTACCTTAAAAACACTCAAAGAATTACCTCCTGAAATTTGGCTAGATACTTAATTAACACCCTGTATTTAAAAATGGCTAGCTAGTGATTTAGTGAGCTAGGTATAGTTATTTTAATGGGAAAAAATGCATTTGATAAAAAATAAACAAATCCATAATAAAAATACTATACACTAATTAATTAATTTTAAATGTATCTAAATAGGAACTTTAATAATTGAAAAGTAGCTAACAAATAATTTCGAAAACTCAACTATCAAAATATAATGGTAGCAAATTTTTAAAAGTATGCATATGTATAATGTTCTATATTAATTGGACATACTGAATGTAAACTAGGTATAGTTGCTGCAATCGATAATATATTTTGCTGCTTATTTTCATCATAACAAAATCCGTTTTGATGAAACCGTCAATAACGCTACTCATATTATGGGCACCTATTTAACCTTAAATCTCATAATGATGTTTAAAAATACATAGGTACATACTATGAGTAGTGGTTGTGACGGTTTTTTATTAGGTATGATGAAAAGAAGCCGCAAACTAAATTATTGTTGAAGCCAACTATATTTTAATTTATTTTTATATACAGTAAATATGCACAGTAGGGGTTCAAAATATGTCTATACTGTGAGGCAACTCAATTCGAATATAAATTAACATGTACCTACATTCCAAGTATCTTCTTGGTTTGGCACCCCGTTCACCCTTATTCCATCATTTCTATAAAAAATATTATAATTTATAACTTTTAATTTTTATTGTGAAAATTGGTGAAAAGTAATTTTTTTTGTGCGGCGAATTTAAATTTTATGGGCCATCCATAAATTACACCTTAAGTTCGGATATTGGTTAAACCTAGGAATACCCAGGTAATAGCCCGAAATATGCAGAAGAGGGAGTGAGTTTAGGTTAGATTAGAATTAGGCTTTAGTTGGTTTTGCATTAATAAAAATATAGAACTAATCTAAACTGACCCCCGTTTTTGCATATTTCGGGCTCCTACCCACGTCATAGTGCCGTGACCATTCACGAATCCACTCACGTTTCTCTCCATCATTAATATTTTCCTCACTAAATTCTTCACTTTTACAAAAAGACATCACGATAAAAATCAAATATCAAAATTATTTAACGTTGCGAACGGTTGGTTCACTTGTTCACTATACATATCTGGAATATATTTGTGAATGGCGATTAACGATACATTTACGTTAGACTGCCGGAGTGCTGACGTCACGAATGTCAAATTGCTTTCCAAACAAGGTTTAGTTCTTTTATATTTCTATTGAACTCTTCCAAATGACGTCACAAATTAATATAAAATGTAAAAAAAAAACAGGTGATCGACGACAACCGCCGACTTGTGTCTGGTATTTTCAATACGCCTGTGATGGTTGCGCATGTTGCAAAATCTGTGAATTTTTTTATTTTTTATAGCAGTTACGCGCTCTAGCTCTAAAAACTTGAAAATAATTTCCAATAATTTCTCATACCCACTTTAGTTACAAATATTTTTTTTCGGAGGCCCTACTGCTAATACCGTATGATCGAATAAAAACGGCGTCAGCGATGGCCTGAATTTATATGGGAAATGTCATCGATGTTTATTTCATAGTGATCGCTGACGCCGTTTTTATTCGATCATACGGTACTTTCCGAGATATAGCCGAGAGCTATTCTTCGTGGGACACCCTGTACTTTTAAAACTACGAATACATTTAATCGAAATATTTAATACACGAATTGAAGTTTACACGTTTACACATTTGTCTTGACTTCTTGCCAACTTAATATAAATATAAAATAGTTTTCGTTAAAGGGATCTCGGGAGTTGGTCTCTTTAATTACACATTTATCTTTTTTATTATCTATCAACGACCTTTTCGGACCCTTCTCAAGCCGAAAATACATTAAGCAACATTAGGGCCTGACCCAACTCGAATTAAATAACATTTCTATCGGTAGGTATACACTGCTTTACAGGCTGTTCTATAGGAAAGATCCTCGGCCGGGCAAAAATTACACTGCGGATATTCTGTCAAAGAGAAAGAGAATTTATTCAACCCTAGTAGCAGAAGTAGTTTGTTATAATAAAATTATGTAACACGAATAATACAGCTATTTTGTATATAGAGGTTGCAAATTATTTCATGTTCGGGAGATTTGGAAATTTAAAAGAAATTAGTAACGTATACTGACTGTCTTATATTATACATTGAGATGCAAAAAAGTTAGTCAAGTTTAAAATGTTATATCTTTTAATTTTTAGTCCTATTTCTTTGATTTTTTAGCAAACTGTATATAAATATATCAAATCAAATTTAATTCGTAAACTCAGTTTATTACAGGGTTGGCATGATTTAAATCATGATTTAAATCCTGTTTTAAATCAAGTGATTTTCTTTAATTTTAATTATGTGATTTAAATAAAAAAAATTATTTTATTGAAACTTTATAATAAATTAAAAAATAACTGTAAAAGTCCTAGAAAACTATAAAAAAATATTTCTATAACAGATATTATAAGATAATAAATCGAAAAAAAAGTGTAAATGTTATAAAACTATATAAAAATATCTATTATTCAATTCAAATGTTGGACCGATTTTTGAAGTAATTTCGTGTGAATCCATTAGATCGCTATAAACGCAGGGATTTATATTAAAATTTATGTATAAATGACAAAAATTCGCAAAGTCTGGTGAAGAACTAGGTTCTTCTGATATAGAAGCTATATCTTCATTCCCGAGAATCTATAATAAAATTGTTGTCAGAAAATATGTTGTTTTTTTTTTTTTTTTTTTTGAAACGGTTGTATGTTTCCAAATTCATTTTGATCTGCAATAAGTACTTTAAACTTTGACATTAGATAATATATACTAATTTCATTCTCGACTTAAGACTATTTCCGAACAATAGTGTGTTGTTTTATTAGGAGTAAAAATTATACTTTTTTTGAGGATGCTGTACCTTTGAAGTACCATCGTAAAGCTATTCCGACGTTGCAGGGAGGCACAAAAAGTACATTTTTACTCCGAATAGAACATACTATTTTTTTTAAAACATTACAAATAATTTTTTAATCAATTTCAAACATTGTAAATAATATAAACAGTAATCGAGCAACAATTTTTTACACTCGTTGAATTTGACACTTAATAACAGTTTAATAATATATTTTTGTGCTTAGGCGTAACAATATCGGTATCGGGCAGAGTTATAAAAAGATTTAGCCTTTTCGGATAAGACTTTAATCGGAAATAAGTCCTAGTCATTTGGAAATCCGATTTAAATATTGTTTTGAATTAAAATCAAAAAAATCTGATTTAAATCAATTAAATCTGATTTTTTTTTATTTTTTTTTAAAAATCATGATTTTTCCAACCCTGGTTTATTATAAGCTTTAGTATTGATATGAGATGATATTTTGACTTATATACTGGGTTAATAATAATTTCGTGTGCAAATTTTCCTAAAACATTATTTTTCGGTCAGAACCATGTCCTCTGTATTTTTTTATTTTTTAACTCATGCCCACATATGCCTTGGTTAATTTTTAAGAGCAAAATGAATTTGCCACAAACATTTTTCATTTATCATTACTTTTGATGTTATTCTTCATAATGACAAAGTGGTTTTGGTGATTATTGTTGTGTATGAGTGGAACCACACTAAGAACCATAAGTGTCAAAGATTGTGCATAAAATGCAAAAATGAAATTATGAATATTCGCTTGGTCCTTGAAGAAGAATAGGAAAATAAAACAAGATATTTGCAGCCTCATCAACATTATGAACCGACGTCTACAGACAGTTATAGCAGCCGGGGCAAGCAATGCAAAATACTAGAGTATTTTTACAAGTTTTTTGTATGTTTGTACACTTAGTTGGATTGCTGGATTGCCAGGGTGTTTCTTGGTTCCTTTACTCTCACCTTTTTCGAGAAGTGTTTTCGCTTTTGCTTCCTCTGGAGCAAGCTCTTCGTGGAACAGTCGGGAGTATCTCTGCCCCGCTAAGCTATTCTAAGCGGATTATCTACCGTTAACTCGTAAACTTTAATTCGTAAACTCAGTTTTGTTATAAATTTTAGTATTTGGCTAACTAAATAGGGTTAGTCGAAGGGTTTGTTTTGTACCTTAACTTTAAAACCTCCTGTAATGTGTGTGTGTAATAATTTTGTGAGCAAATTTTCATAAAACATTATATTTCGTTCAGAACCATATCTCCTTAGCATTTTGTTATTTGGTTCATGTCAAGACATGCCTTGGTTAATTTTTAAGAGCGAAATGAACTTACCACCAATAATTTGCAATTTTTTCAATTATCATTTCTTTTTGATGGTATTTTTCAATATAATGAGGTGGCTTTGGTAATTATTGTACTACTATGAACTGCCCAGTATGTTCGACAGATCAACCCTAGAGAACTATAGTTTGGAAAATGCTTGGCAAGAGGGTTTGAGGTTGCGAAGTGGCACCAGTTTCATTAAATGAACTTAGCTTGGTAATGGTCCTTACAGAACAATGGGAAAACATAAAGCAAAACTATATATGTATGCAGCTTCATTGGCAGTATGAACGAACGTCTACGGGTAGCTATAACAGCCAAGGGAGGTAATACAAAGTTCTATACTGTTTGTATACTTGATTTTTACAGTTGTCTTCTTTAATATCGTTAGTTCTATTATCGTTACTATATAATATTTATTAAAACAAGAACTGTTTCGTTACTCCTTTAATTTTTTTTTTAATTTAGTGTAGAGTATCCAATGCAGCGTAATATGATATTACGATAATAGTCACAAAAGCCACCTCGTCATATTGAAAAATAAACCAAAAATTAATGATAAAATTGAAATGATTAAACTTCGTTCTTAAAAATTAACCAAGGCATATGTTGACATTAGACAAAAAACAAAATGCCCAGGAGACATGGTTCTGACAGAAAAATAATGTTTTAGGGAAATTTTCTAACGAAATTATAAAAGATGGTATTTTAAATTTAAAGTAAAAAATATCAATTCGATAAACCCCGCATAATAAAGCCCAATACTAGTTTGTATACTAAGTTTATAAACAGCTAAGTTTACGAATTAAAGTTAATATATTTATGTATATTGCCAAACAAATTACAAAAATTAGGATATAAATAAAAAATATGCAACGTTTTAAATTTGACAAAAAAAAATTCCGTTGCGTTTTTTTGCATCTGAGTATACAATATTCTGTATGCAAAAATCTATCCTTTAAAGCTCAGACACATTATCCGATTATATCTGACAACAAAGCGTGAAAAACAACTAAGAAACTTTTTAAATATCCGCGATCCCATCGCTGCCTAGCGGACCTAATAAAAATTGATGACCCTTTCTCTTTGGCGCTTGCCCGCCACCACCAAATATAAAGCTTTCGAAATTAATCTTTTACATTCCAGTCAGTTTATTACTGGGCGGCTTAATTTTGATTAATACCGTGTTTATAACCTCGTTTAATTTTTGCGAAATTAGATTGGTACAGCGGACGCCCGCTTTTTGACAGCGGACGGCTCTGACCCTTCTGGACGAGCGTCTTTCTCGCCGGAAGTGCGCTATTTATTTATAAAATGGCCGTCCTGAACGGGTAAATTATGATTAAGACGTTGCCGCGGCGAGACGTCGATAATGAAGGAAACAGTAGTTTTTGAGCATTGCAGATGTTTTGCACTAGATGGATATAATGCATATTCTGTTTTTCAGAATAAAAAAACATTCAGAGTGGCCTATTAGTGCAATGAAGTCGAATACCGTCGTTGTTAGACAAGATATGAAAAAAAGTTTAATACAAATATTGCATGGTCTATAAAGATCAATATTTTAAATATATTTTGTTGTACACAGAGAGTTCCAAAAAAAGTAATGATGAAGTTGTAAGTTTTGTTAAACTGTAACCCCCATTTTAAATAAAATAAATTTTTAACGGTTTAGCAGTTATTCGCGTTTTTATTTATATACCGCTCTTTCAACAGTAATTTTTTATCAAAGCCACTTCATGATTGTTTACCTTATATTTTACTACTGAAAAAGCCATATGCAGTATAATAGGTACTGTTAATAATCGGTTAAAAATATAGCAATACTTTAAGTTCAAAAAATGGTTCTTTTTTAATTCTGCATCTAAAAGAAGGATAATATATAGGATTGAATTTAAAAACTGAGATATAACAGTATAAATATTGCGGTGTTGGTCACGCCATAAAAAATATCTAGTAAAATATAATGCCAGTTTTCCATCACGGATTTATTCTGTTATCCTAGGTGTTAATAGTTAAATTTACTTTAGTTTTTTTACGGATATACTGTTTTTAACCAAAATTTTAGTAAACAAGAAATAACACGGCAACACCGCCTATTTTCTAAATAAAAATACTGGCAGCAATAACTATAGGCAGAGTTTTATTTATCCAATATCGTAAAAATTATAGGTTGCAATTTAAAAAACTAATCATTACTTTTTGTGACATCCTGTATACAACAAAGTAACTTTTCGATATGCACCTTTATAAAACATGCAACGCATTTATATTAAACTTTTTTTTCATATCTTTAGCAGTAACGAAGATTTTGTAAGTATATTAAACTCAAAAAATTGTCTACCCGATGATGATAAAATATTTTTTTTAATTCAAACAGAGAGGGGGAAATGGGCATTCTCGCGTAAAATTACATTGAAAAATTCATTTATTGTTTTCAAATAGGAAATCGCATAATTGTAAATTGGGTGAGTCACTGAAAATGATGATCCTGTACGTACACTAGCTATTGGCTTCTTGCATTTTAGTTTATTTTAGAAATTCCGAACGCAGCGCTCGAACGGCGGAAATTAGAGGTGCCGGGTATAGCATAGTAAAACAATGCTCGGTACCATAGTTGAACTCATCTAAAAAAATGTTTAGCTGGAATAATAAACTATAATACAAGTTAGACCTTCCGAAGATACCAAAATAGGTATTTTCTTTTTTATTTTAAGAATTTTCACAAATTATACTTCTAAAACAGCCCCTACACTATGCGGAGAACTCTTCGAAGCACGTCAAGGTCGTGTTTCGTCGCCCAACTTTGTCGTACTTCGGTTTACTTCCAGTTGTCTTGACGCATTTAGTTTTGACTCGGCCTACTTTCGATTCTTAAAAGCGCCAGAAAACTATTCATGAGGAAGGCGCGGGGGAGTTTCCTGTTGCCTCGCTCAATTTTGATTCGTTTTGGGCTATTTCCAAAACGTGGCGGTATTTGTACCCGAGGCAAAGAACTTTTTTTTTATAAATCTCAATGCAATAAGTAAACCTACACGTTTCTAAAATAGCTGTTGTTACGATGCTATTTGTTTTCCGAAATATTTTACAAAATATTTCCAGAAATATTTCGGGAATAGTGTAGAGGCTGCTTAACACTTTTAGAATAATTTTTATAATGCATTTTTCGTATACTCTACTTAAACCCGTGTATTTGTATAGACCAGTGGCTTACGATATTCTCCGATGGTGGAGCACCGGCGCGGCGGCGGCGGAGAATGCACCAGGCCTATAAAACTATAAAAATATAAGATGTAGAATACTAGGTATAAAGCTGAAGATTTATAAGTATTAGTTCAAATTTTAAATATCTCTTTTTATAACAAGTACATAGATATTGCTTTATACGGCAAAGACAAATTTGTCTCCAGTGATTAGCCATTTTATGTTATATACATCATTATCTTTCCGAAATAAGATATTTAGTTATCCGAGTATCGAGGAAGGGCAAATTATGATTAAGACGCTGCAACGCTAGAAGGCAAAACGTCGATAATGATAGAAGCGGCATTGAAAGTTTTAAATTAATAAGTCGGGCACTGCGGATGTTTTGCGCCAGACAAGTGTCTTGCCAACATCATTTTTAAGAAAACAATGTCTTGCTATTGATATACAAAAGAATTAAGAGAAAAAAAATTGAAATAAATCTTAGCTTTTTAAACATAATAAATATAAAAAAAATCATTGTTGGGGAAAGATCATATTTCAATTAAAAAATATCTGTGTGTTAAAAAATCAATACAATCTCATCAATTTACGTAATAAAATGAAGACCATACCGAATTTGGGCGAAATTCAAACTTATCTTTTTATTTCAATCTACTAGTTTTCTTAGATTTGCAGATATTTTGACGACGAATAATTACAGGATATAAGAACTTATTACAGTTATTTTCCTCTAAACCTTCTCTGACTTCTCCCCAATATTTTTTACTCAAAAAACATTTATATTCAGTTCTCTTTGAAAAAAATGTAAATAATTAATAAAGAAGCGAAGTTTCCCATTTTGGTTTCGGTCTGGTTGATTTCTGTCGTGAGCGTATAAATTTAATATAGTATTACCACAGAGCCTAGCATAAATATGATATTTACATCCCTACGGATTTAAAATCGTAAAATAATCTCTTTAAATATACTTAATTCCAACAAAGGGGTAGAATTTTTGCAACATCTACAGTATAATTATATGCTAATTTAATATGCGATCAAATCTAATACAAATTCATCATTATTTACTATTTGTTAAATACCTATATTGTTGGTATTACTTTTTGCTATTTATAATAATAACGATTAATATTATGCATATTATTAGATCGTACAATGAGATTTCAAATTATAATAAAAAAGTTAAAAAAAATCTCTCGATTTTCCTTATTCAATGTTAATTAGCGCTCATCAATATTTTTGCGATGAATATAAGCAGGTTAAATAATTACAAAAACAGAGAGAGGGACTTAAAATTATTTTAAATAACAATTAAATAGTTTTATTGTTGTTCAAGTACTAGTGGTACCAGTTACTAAGTTATAGTATTGTGGTAAAACAAAAAAGAATATTAAGTGTGATGGACTGAATAACTCTTTCAAAACTGGAGACTGAACTCTTTCAAAACACGAAATTAGAATTGCAGGTCTTTTATTAAAAAAAATAAGATGGCCTATGTATCTCAAAAAGTATTAGCTTCTTTGAAAATCAAAAAATACAACACCTGATAGAGTGGCTGAGAATGTGCAATTAGTTTTTCGATTTTCTAAAAAGTAACGGAAAAATAAAACACTAAATCACCACAATACACCAAAACACTTACTTTTGCACTGGACGCGCGTATCGCTAACCATGTTGGCATCATCAGCAGATGATTAAGACTAATCTGAAAAGTACAATTTGAGCGTTTATATACTCGCTCAGTGGGTACCCAGTGGGCGTGGGAAGACCTAGGCAACCCAGTCAGAGCCCACCGAGCATAACAGTTCCGCCACTAGAGTAGTAGGAACAAAGAACTTGAAGGAATTGGACCGTTGTCGCTGTTCATACTATCTTTACATATATTAATTCTGATGCTTTCATATGCATCTAATTGCCAGTAATTTGAGACATGTTTAATTAATTTTAAATTATTAAGATCTATACAATGTTCCTTATCAACAATATGTTCAGCAACGCAAGACTTATTCGTTCTACCATATGTTATCTGCGATAAATGTTCTTTAAATCTAGTTAACATTGATCTTCTAGTTTGCCCAACATATATCTGATTACAATCTTTACAAGAAATTTCATAAATACCCGCCCTTTCCAGTGGAGGTGTTTTATCCTTTGGATTACCTAATAATTGTTGTAATTTATTATTAGCACTATACACAAGTTTATAATTGACATTCTTAAAAATTCCTTTTAGACCACGGGGGACCTCTATCAAACGGTATTGAAAAATATTTTGATGTATCTTTCTCCATTTGAAAAGTCGAATTTTCAGAAACTTTACGCTCAGTGGACTCTGACTGGGTTGGCTAGGTCTTGCCACGCCCACTCGGTACCCACTGAGGGAGTATATGTATAAACGCTCAAATTGTACTTTTTAGATTAGTCTTAATAATCTTCTAATGATGCTAACATGGTTAGCGATACGCGCGTCCAGTCTAAAAGTAAAAGCGTTTTGGTGTATTGTGGCGATTTAGTGTTTTGTTTTGCTGTGTAACACCAAAGGTTTCAACCCCCAACAAAGTAACGACAAGAAAAAATAAAATTGATTTTCAAAAAACTCAGCAATCCTTGACATTTTTGAAACTTTTTTCACAGCATGTTGACGAACATCTCAAGGCGCAATTTTGCCCCAGTTAACCATCTCCGTATCAATTACGATTTCCGAGATAACAACCCTATATAAGTGACTTGCTTTAATTAAACCATATGATAAAATTAACAAAACAGTTGCGTTGTGTATGGATATCCCGAAGCATTCTGCACCAGATTCAAATTTTGTGTCTCTACTGACAATGTTTCTACCAGTAATTCCAATACTCGATGTTTGGATACTATTATTATCCAAACACATACATAAGCGGATTAATGGCGGAGTACTCAATAATTATTTAGAAACATAAATTTTATTCTATATAAACAGTATGAAATAAAACGTTTTACCAGTATTTGTTTCGAAATTCATTAAAAATCTCACACTATAAGTTGTGTGATTTACCGAACTTACAACACATAAACTTGGACTTGTACACATAAACATTTATTTTGGTCATAACATTGTACAAAGTGTGTATTTATTGACACAGATTATTGTATAAAGTAAATTACAAAATTTGTTAAATAAATTTTTATTCTAGTCAAGAGAGGAAAGTTGTCTTTTTTTCTAAATGTACGGAGTTTTTTGGAAATGTGCAAATAAACGTTAAACTGTGAAAAACCGATTATTTGTTGGCAGGAGATTTGTTGAACATTCGCGTAAAGATTTGCATAAAGCACCTCCATCGATCATAGCTTTTGCTATAAACGTCGAGTGGATAAGAATTGGGGGAAATTTCTGCTTCGGCACGGTGCGGCTCTTTTTCCATTTTGTTATTGATACCGTAATGGATGGCGACCACTTGTTGCACAGTATGAATAATCCGTAACTTTTAGTGGAAGTATATGAGAGTAGTTTTTATGGGTATACTTGCCTGAATAAATAGTATGGTATAATGTTGGAAGACTTTTATGAAAGTGATTCTTTATTGCGAACCAGTGGCGGCATGTGTTTCAATACTTTGGGAGGGCACAACCTTTAAAAAAAAAAGATTAAAGATACTCTTTTTGGACTATCAAATCGTCAATCTAAGGTTGTAAATTAAAGAATCTTCTTTTATTAAAACATTAAAAACTAAAAATCAAATATATTGGTTTTAAATATTGTACACTAATGGCATTTATACAGGGTGCGACAAATTCAGGGTACGAGCATTGATATCTCGGAAACCGTAGTAGATATGAACATGGTTAAATTGGGGCAAATTTGCACCTTGAGATGTTCACCAAGATGCCATAAAGAAATGTTTCAAAAACTTCAAGGATTGCTAAGATTTTTGAAAAAAAAGCGGATTTTTTGAAAATTAATTTTACAGCCACATTATTAGGGCTATCACAGATTAGATTAGTAGATTTTTAGATTTTCAAAATAGCTCATAATTTCTGAGATTGCAGTTTTTCCGGCTCTGATTCTGATTCTTAAATAATTTACCTCATTATATTCATTCCAATAATATTGATGAGCGCTAATTAACACTGAATAAAGAAAATCGAGCCAATTGAAATATTCAAATAAATAATATCCAGGTCAGCATTTTAAAGATAGTATTTTTAGCTTTTTGTATTATGAATATGAAATCTCAATGTACGATTTAATAATATACCTAATATTAATCCTAATTATTATAAATAAATCAACTTCTACTGTGACGACTCTTTCTGTCATCACTCAAACAGAAAGAAAAAGGTATCCGTTGCTCAGGGTTAGAGGAGAGCTGGGTTCGTAGGTAAGGCTTGTGACCTGTGGTGACTTAATAATGTTGTTAAATAATAAAATAAAAGTAATAATGTATAGGCTGCAAAGATTCTAAAATTGATGTTAAGTATTCAAATAGTAATGGTCAAAGACAGTAAAAGGGCGCCACTTACTTTGGGTATGAAAAGGTAAAGTAAGAAACCAGTAAGAAAATTCGATCATGAAATAGCTAAAATAAAATAATCAACAGCAATAAGGGTCTATTATGTTCATCAAGAATAAAATCAGATATAACTATCCTACGTTGAACATTTATTTAAAAACGAACACAATTATCAATCAGTTTAAACCCAGTTTCAATTATCCCAATGAAATCGTTAGTTGCTTTAAGTAAACTCAAATTTAGTTAAAGTTCTCTTCAGTATACTATACTACGTAATATATAAACAGGTGAAATTTATGTAAGTACCAATACGATGATGTTTCGAAACAAATCGTGTACAATAACCTTCAAAAATGAATCCGTGTTAGCGATTCTCACATAAAAGATCATACTGAAGTAAAACGTACCGTTAAGGACAAAGCATGACTTATAATGTTAACTAAAAGGTAAATTTTGACTATAATATATGGAATAAATGACAACAATTCACAGAGATATTCAAAATATTATCTCAAAGTAAAAAAAATTTAGGGAATACCTTGTGTGTTGAACTTAGAACTTATCTGTATTTTTTTTTTAATTTATGACGTAGTGAACAGATAGGCAGGCAGTCTCCAGACTAACGGAAGTGGATGTAGACTCTTCGATAGTAGCAGGAGTCTTCGATATCAGTAGAATAAATGTAGAGTCATAAATACTGTCTCAAAAGTGGTTACTCATATGCCAATTACTTATACGTCAATTTCTTATACACCAGTTACTCTATATAAAAAAACTCTCAGAACAGTCACCGAATACCAAAAAAAATAACTTACGGTCTGAAAATCAGCTGTACACATTCCAAAATATAGCCAAACTATATGCTGATCCAAACCAGTAATGCACAATCAAACATTATCAAAATAAATAAAAAACGGGAATAACTGAAATAAAATTTAGTTAGACATGGCGATACAAAATGGTAGATACACTTACTGTGATCTTATTCCGGGAAAAGGCCAAAAAAACACGAACTAGGCTCTGAACAGTATATTCTACAGGATTTCAAATCTCCACTTTTGGATACCCGTGCCTTTACTGTTAGGAAAAAGTTTCAGAAAGCCCTTTTTCTCTGAGATTCGTCGGACGCTGAACCACGCGTCTTTTTCTGATCTCAATCTCTCGGAAAAAGCCTCCTTCCTCCTTTTCGCAAAACGGAAGTCTTCGAATTGACAGGTCATATGACCAAAGGCAATTAAGTGAACTCTATCGTCTATACTGAATGAAATTTGTTTTTATGGAAAGGAACCGCTACCTGTACTGAATGAAGTTTAACATCTAGCGAATAGATGCGCTAATAAAAATTAAATATCGGGACAAGGGAAATGCAATTAAGGAAGTTTGGCATATAGCGAATAGATGGCGCTAATAAACAAGACAAGTAAACTGTAAGAAATGAAGTTTGATATCTTTGGCATCTAGCAAATAGATGCGCTAATAAAAATTAAATATCGAAACAAGTGACCTGTAACAAATGGAGTTTGGTACCTTTGGCGTCTAGCAAATAGATGGCGCCAATACTAAGAAATTTAAATAAAAATAGAATTTTAAATTCAATTTTATTAAAGGAAATAAAAATGCTACACTGCCCCCTCCAAAAAAAAAGGCCCCTCAAAGAGGACTTTCCCAAACAACACTAAGGAAAACTAAATTAAATTGGTACATGTTTTTAGATTTTTGAAATTAAATTTGGTGGATGATAGCTTCGTGTATCACACGTCCATAAAGGAGTCACAATTGGTAAGTCGCAATCGGTATGTCAAATCAGGGGAGGTTACACAATCGGGAAAGTCAAAATCACCACATAATCCAAAAAAAAACAAAATCATATACAAAATATATGATAAACTAAAACTAAACTTAAAGCTAAAAAGGTATGGGATAGGAAAAGAAAAAAGAATCCCATGGAAGCGCAGATGTTTCTGTAAATTAACCGGTTAACCGCTCAAGGTAACTCACCTGTATGAGAAAAAGAAGGAAAATTACAATAGAAAACACAATAGAAAGACACAAAGAAAGAGAAAAAAGATATTGTCACTAATGACCCAAAATATCCGTAACATAGGATCCCAGCCTATGAAACGCTATTACAAATATGGAAAGAAGATCACAATAATATCCAAAACACAGTAAAACTTACGAAGTCATGAGGTTAGCTACGTCTCACTTCTAGGTTGCAATCAAAATCATAACAACTTTTCGTTTTTTCACGAAGTTGTGTTCTCAGAATACACAAAATACAAGAATCTCTTACATTTCAGATTCTTGTGAACTGAATAACAAAGAATAGAGCAAATGACATAAAACTATATGAGTGATTAACAGAATTACCATCCCACAAAATATTTACTCAAAATTAGGTAATCTGTAGAATACTCGAAGAAAAAAAAATACTGTCATATGCTCGCATTTCCAAATAGAAATACTATAACATATCAAAAATATAGGTACGCAAAAAAACTAAATGACAATATAGTTATACTGATTCGCGACAAATCCGAAAAAAAACGAGAAGCAAATGTTGTATAACTGTTTAATCTGAACTAAAAAGAAACTAAAATATAATCTATGTATCCGTTAGACTAAACCCTAAAAAGGAATCGGACATAATAGATTATTTGAATTACTGTGACGTAGTAGAGACATTTTCTGTATCATCGTCGTCAATCGTGTGACCTTGGTATGGTTTAAGATCTTTTATATGCCAGCGGCCTGCGTTAGTACTATTCTCGTCTACTAAAACATAAACTAAATTCGAGATTTTCTTTCGCACTGAAGATAAAATAAAACGAGGAGCTAACTTGGCTGAAAAGTTAATACCAGCATTTGATAATACCTTATTACGTCTCCAAACCAAATCACCAACCTGAAAAGATAAATCACGCCTACGCAAATTATAAGACTTCGAGTTTCTTTCATAAGCAGCATGAAGTTTCTTACGGACTTCGCTAAAGACACTATAAAGATTTTTGAGTTCAGAAGCGTAAGAGTTGCGATCGCCAGGCATAATTTCAACATCTTCAGAAAATTTAACTTGACCATAATACTTACCAGAGATGGGAATATGTCTACCAAAAACTGAAAATGAAGGAGAAAAACCTGTGACCTCATGTTTAGAAGTATTTAAAGCAAACTGAATATTAGAGAGCTGAACATCCCAATCTGTATGCTGTTTAACATAAGTTCTAATAGCTGTTCCTACAGTTTTATTCATTCGCTCAACAAAGTTACATTGAGGAGAATACACAGCATTATACCAGATCTTCTGAACTTGGTATTTCTTAGCTAAATCTCTAAATTCTTTCGCAACAAATTGAGGACCATTGTCACAAATTATATGTTGAGGTACTCCATAGGTAAGAAAAACTTCATTCTCAAGATACTTCACAATATAGGGAGATTTTGATGAACGTGTCCGTTGCGTTCATCAAAATCTCCCTATATTGTGAAGTATCTTGAGAATGAAGTTTTTCTTACCTATGGAGTACCTCAACATATAATTTGTGACAGAAGAACATACTTCGAAAACCAATCGCCAACAACTAAAAGCCACTTATGACCCTTTTTTGATCTAGGAAAAGGACCCATAAGATCTAAAGCGATTATCTGAAAAGGCATATTAACTTGCTTTTCTTTTTCCATCTTAACTAACGGCATAGTATTAGAAGATTTTTGAGCTCCGCAAACACGACAACTCCTAACAAATTTAAGAACATCGGCTCTCATCTTGGGCCAATAAAATTGTTCTTGAAGTCTCGATAAAGTCTTATAAAAACCCAAATGCGAACAAGTTGGCGGATTATGACATGATTCGATAATATTACGACGTTGAGGACGTGGAACAACCTGCTTCCATTCTTGAAGATTTGATGAAAATGGTAACTGTACCGGAATAAACTTAAAAAGAAAACCATCTTCAACTTTCCACTGTGGAAATGAACCAGGTGAAGCTAAAATTTTTTGCTTCATAGTCTCATACCATGCGTCAGTATGGTCTAAATCTATATTCAAAACGGAAATTTGCGGACATACAAAAGAATCATTATCTGAAATATCTGAAGGAGAATCATCACTAGGTATTCTACTAAGAAAATCTGGAACTACATTATTTGAACCTTTACGATGAACTAAATCAAATGTAAACTGTCTAAGTCTAACAGACCATCTAGCAAGACGACCAGTATGATTCTGTAATTTATTAAGCCACAAAAGAGAGTAATGATCTGTACAAACGGTAAAACGTACTCCATCAATCCACGGACGAAATTTTTCCAAACTAAAAATAACAGCTAAGCACTCTCGCTCAGTTACACTATAATTGCGCTCGGATCTAGTAAGAGATCTACTAGCATAAGAAATTACACGATCTTCGTCATTAATTTTCTGTATAAGCACTCCACCAAGACCGGTGTTGGATGCGTCTGTTTCTATAATAAAAGGTTTAGAAAAATCCGGTTGGGACAAAATTGGAGCAGAAACAAGAAGTTGTTTAATTTTCAAAAAAGAATCTTCAGCGGCAGGATTCCACTGAACTCCTTGACCTTTCTTTTTACCTTTTAACAAATCATTAATGGGTGAAACTAAAGTTGAAAAATTTCTTATAAAACGACGATACCAACTACACAAACCTATAAATCGTTTTATTTCAGTCGTAGTGGTAGGGCGAGGAAAGTTTAACATGGCTGAAACTTTTTTCTGGATCAGTTCTTAATGAATTAGAGCCAACAATATATCCAAGAAATTTTAAAGATTTTTTAAAAATTCACACTTTTATATTTATAGTTAGATTAGCATCTTTTAACTTATCTCTAACTTCCGAAAGCAATTTAATATGTTCCTCAAAACTAGGTGAACATATGATTATATCATCTAAATAGTAAAAAATGTGTGGTTCATAACGTGGTCCAAAAATAGCATCAACAAGTCTTTGTTGTGTCTGAGCGGCATTGCACAAACCAAATGGCACCGTAGTGAATTGAAATTGACCTCTACCAACTATACTGAAAGCAGTTTTTGGTTTTGAATCCTCTGATAATGGAATTTGCCAGAAATTTCAACGCCTAGAATTTCTACTAAAATATAAGGTCTGTTATCAGAAACCTTTGGACAAAAAAGAGGAGAAACTTTATGATTAGTAGTGGTGGATCTATAAAAATTCTTAACACATAATAACCACTTCTTCCAATCAGATTCTGAAAATAAATTTCTGGGTTTGAATTTTTGATCTGCACGACCAGAAACACGAGTTCGTCCAATTAGTTTTTTTTTGAACATTTGGGACACGCCGGTGACTTAACACCTAAATTACCACATTTAAAACAAAAAACCTTACGTTCCTGTCGACAATCATGGAATGTATGATTTGGACCAGAACAATTCCAACAAACTAAAGGCGAGGTTGCTTCCTTACCTGAATTTTCTACAGATCTGGGCATACTCGAAGAAGTATTTACCATATCAGGGTCAGAAGACGACGACGCTACAGAATAACTAGCAGACCGAACAGTAGTATTTTTATTTTTGTTTTGAGCATTGACATTCTTAGACTTTTTACAAAACTGTACTTGATGAGAATCAGACGAGCTAGAATCAGGAGTGGTATTCAATTGAGAAACATTTAAACTTCTAGATCGTTTTTCATTCTGATGTTTAGCATTTTCTAATTTTCTACACAAATTAGAGTTCAGACACAGATAAAACATCAACTAAAGCTAACTGAGTAATGTATTCAGGAAGTAAATTTTATCTAATAATTTTAATCTTATTAACCTCACTAGGGCATTTACTTAATCTACTAAAAAGATTCTCTAAAGTTGCTATAAAAATTAAAATACTTTCATTTTTTCGCTGTTTATAAGATTTAATTTGTGACCAAATATTATCATCATTATCTGGTGGTAAAAAGTCTTTCTTTAATCTTTCTACAAGAGATTTCCAATCTGCGACATGTTGTTTAATACTTCTATACCAAATAAAAGCATTACCAGTAAAAGTTCTACTGCAGAAGAAAATAAATCTTGTTCACTAACTTTACGTGATTCAGAAAGCTCAGTAACAGTTTCTAAAAATGAAAATAAATCTTGAGGATTACCATTAAATTTAATAGGCCAGTCTGACACTGGACAAGGTTTAGCAACATAAGTAACAATAGGAGGCGGTACATTAATAACTGGTCCTGAAGGAACAGAACTAACGTTTAAAGTTTCATTAATGTCTGAAGTTTTGACAAACAGGTCAGCTTCAAGTTGATAACAACTAGTATAAACATCAGTTTGAATAGTTTCTGCATCAGCACGATTTTTTATCTAAAATTATTCTCTTGATTCTACCAGCCAAATGCGCAAGACGAGATCTTATAACTTTGAACATTGAATCATTTACTCCACCCTCAAATTCAGAAATTGACAAGGAAATTGAATCTAAAGTTGCTTTAATTTCTGAAATTTCTTGATCAAAAGAAACAGGATAATCTTCCATATTAACTAAACAAAAGGGTTATTTACTTCTCTACTTAAAAGACCTGACAAAATTTTACGTTTACTGTCAACATTTTTAGATGTTTTAATACCCTAATAAGAAGTTCGTAACCTAATTCTACTTGTCGTAAATGATTAACTTTAAAAGATTCTTTCTCCATTGTAATTCAGCTATATGAAATACTAAAGACTAAATGATTCAGAAAAACTTACTAATTTTAACAAAAAGCTGTTATGATTCGGCGCAAACTATCAGAAAGAAAATATGTTCAATGTCAAAACCAAAAAAGATTCAAGTATTCGAAACAAAATCCAAAATTTTATGAAATACTAACAGTGCTACCCTGTATACTGAAATTATGTCCACTCTGTATATTCAAAATATAACCATACCTGTATATTTAAATCAAAATCGAAACGTCAATAAAAAATGTAGTCAGAAATACGTATTAAGTTATTTATCTGGGTTTTAAATAGATAAACAAACACCCTCAAGAATTTATAAAACAAAAAAATTGCTGTTGAACTGAAATTATTAGAATTTAATTACAGAAATAATGAAAATAAAATTTCAAAACTATAGTCTTTGTCTTATAGAAAATTTATCTGAGCCTAACAAAAATTATTTTACAAAGTCTACCAAATAAGTGAAGCAAATTAAATTAAATTGAGCCAATTAAACTAAGTCGAGCCAATTAAAACCAAGTAAAGCCCCACGTGACAGGGCGTCATATTCTTTATTCTTCTATTTAGTGTGACGACTTTTTCTGTCATCACTCAAACAGAAAGAAAAAGTATCCGTTGCTCAGGGTTAGAGGAGAGCTGGGTTCGTAGGTAAGGCTTGTGACCTGTGGTGACTTAATAATGTTGTTAAATAATAAAATAAAAGTAATAATGTATAGGCTGCAAAGATTCTAAAATTGATGTTAAGTATTCAAATAGTAATGGTCAAAGACAGTAAAAAGGGCGCCACTTACTTTGGGTATGAACAACTAGTTTCTAATTTATCCATGTTCGTATCGTTAGTTTAAGAATAAAAATTTGCATCTATTCCTGTTTCCGAGATACCAATGCTCGTATCCCTAATTTGTAGCAGCCTGTATAGTTCGTGATATCAGAAGTTGGGTTCCTTACGTTGATAATTTAAATCGCGATCTGCAAGTGCACGATTTATATGTGCATACGATCTATTTTAATATATCTAACAGAGAAAAAAAATCGTGGGTATTTGGGAAGGTTCAAAAGGAAAGAAATACGATTTTTGCGACGAAATATCTTATCGTTCTTGCCAGCGCGAGATTTAGCCATTTGAAGTAGTTTTTCTGTTTGTTTTTTTTTCCTTTTAATAAACAATTTTACGAACTACATTGTACAATTTTTTTGTCTATTATAATATAATAATAATAATAGCTCCCGTATATACCGTTTAACGCCTTGGGAGTAGAAGGACAGCTTGCCATGCTAGAGCCGTTAGGTATAAGGTAATGTGGCTAGCACTACGTTTCAACCGCCTATTATTACATCAGGATTGTGAATCCCAAGTACTCATTTAAGGCTGAGTCGACCTAAGCACCCAAACTATTTTTATTTTATTAAAAACAGTCGGCTGATGAAGTCTACTACCTCTACCACCGGACACCCTGTCCATTATAAACTTTTTAAATTACAGGAGTTCAAACGTAGCAGAGAGCAATTGGACAAAGACGAAGAGGATAAACGATCCTCCAAAGGCAATGGAGGACCACATAGGACACCTTCAGTAGAATCTACTCGCTTCGGACCTTCTGAGTCCACTAATGCTCCTTGCTACGTTCCAGGAGACGATATTCTCCCGATAATAATCAAAGGATCCCACACTGTCCCAACCAACGGAAGCCTGTACAGCCAAAACATATACACGGTTGATGCGGACGATACGCCTAAGATGTGTGACAGCGCATGTCAAACAAGGGAAAGCCTCTTCACAACTCAAGAGTACGTATTGCATCTTATCATTTTATTCATTATCATAATATTCAACAATCAAGTAGTGTGTTACTGGCAAAGTATAAAATTAAACGCATTCTATAAAATTATTTTAGGCCTAAACGAATGTGTATGAAATTTAAATGTTTTTATATAATTTACCTAGACATTTCATGAAATGCCTAAAAATTTCATAGAATATATATCCTATAATATTAGGATAGTGTGAAATAATAAAATAAAAAGTATTAATTAAACTGTACCTCGAATTACAGAAACGTTTAACTTAAACAAAGATAACAAGACCGTAACAAATATCACAAACGTATTTATTTTTAAATCTACTAAAACCGATTTTTCTATTTATTTTTCCAAGGTAAACTAAAATATAATTTAGTTGAACGTCAATATTTTACTCGTTGCGTCACAAGCATGTTTGTCAAATTTACTAAAGGATAAAATTCGCCGTTCTACTGAGATGTTCGGAACAAATCGGGTTGTTCCGGGGAAAAACAAGGAATTACACAAAAATGCTTGAAACCAAAGTAATCAAAACACATTCGTGCTACTAATGGTTTTGTTGCTCTCGGCCTCTTCTGTTCATTTTAATGTACCCTGAAATTTTGTCACTATTTTAATTGCACGATTGAGCTATGATTTCAACCCTTTTTCAAGGTAAAAGTAAAGGCAGTAAGGGCAGTAAAAATTCAAGGCCGTGACACTCGACTCAAGGCAGAATGACGGCTGCGAGACGGTCATAACGGCAGCGAGACGCGCGAGAGGAATAGTGATAGCGGCAGTATTGCCACAGCTACTACATTTAGAGTAGATCTACCCCTTTGTAAAAAAAATGAGCCCCGCTATCTCGTGATAATCTACCCCGATGAAAAATAAGCTTGTGGCAACACTGGGTAACGATCTGTGTGTGATAACCATACGCCACTAAGAAAATCGCTATAATAAAGTTGATATTGTACCAACCTTGTATGCTAGGAAGTAAATGCATATTTTCATCAACAGGTTTGTAGCTTCTGAATAACGGTCTAGGTAAAGTATCTAGCTCATTTGCCAACTCATAATTAGAGTTTAGAGTTAGTAACTCGCATTTTCATTGGAAGACCAAACTAACTGTCATATTTATTTCAAATCAATAATCAAGGAGAATATTCGTATAATTTAACAAAATTACTGTAAATCACTATAAATAATAAATTGTTTGTAATTGAACTGTAATTTCTGTATTATTAATCCGGTAAATGATCGAGATAAATAATTATGGTTGATTAAAATTCCCCAATGTAAATAATGAACAAAACATTTAAACAAATACAGACCACAGACCACACAAAGAAATTGTTGGTTAGTAGCAGTTACTTAGTAGTAGTTAGAGATATACAGAGTCCGGCAATAGTGCGTCGGGTATCTGTTGCTCCTAGAATAAAAAACTTGGGAATTTTGTTTAAGTGCAAACCTAAAGTATGTACTGGGATGTATTTCAGGAAAATATTTTATGGGGATGATTTTTTTAAATGGGACACCCTGTATATTATTTAATTTTTGGCTTCTTTTCAGATCACTTTACATAAACCTAAGACATGAGTAAATATATTTCGATAATATATTCCCGAGATATTAATAAATAAAAATTATATATTTCTCAGCCTTCCTTAAAAAATGATTAATAATACAAGAACTGTCCTGAAATCAAAACTGTATTATCATACAGGATGTTCTAAATTGTACGGCAAACTTTCTAAAATATACAATAATTTTTATTTGTTTTTTTTTAAATGAGACACCCTGTATCTTTTCATTAGATGGAAAATTAAAAAATGAACATTTTTTGCATTTAGAGTATTTCAAAATTTTTAACGGTAAATTTTTATCAAAGCCCCACCCAATGATTTTTCTCTCATATTTTACTTAAATAATACTGCGTGTATCCGGAAAACTATTAAACATTTTGAAATACTTTAAATACAAAAAATGTTCATTTTTTAAATCTCATCAAATAAAAAAAACGAAGTAAAATTATTTTATATTTTTAAAAGTTTGGGTTAAAATATTGAACATCATGTATGATTTACGATTACCATATTTATAGCAGTTTTGATTTCAGAGCAGTTCTTGTATTTTTAATATTTTTTTAAGAGGGGTTGAAAAATATATATTTTTGATTTATTCTTTAATATCTCTGAAACTATTGAAATAGATTTACTCATATCTTAGGATTATGTAAAGTGATCTTAAAGAAAGCCAAAAATGCAATAATATACAGGGTATTCCATTTAAAATAGGTCATCCAGAGCCACTCACACTTTTTTGAGCCATTCTATAGAAGTTGAAATATTTTCGTGAAATTCATCGTAGTACATAGTTTAGGTTTGCACTTAATCAAAATTCCCAAGTTTTTTATTGTAGGAGCTACAGATGCCCGACGCACCATTGCCGGACCCTGTATATGTAGTAGTATTTTTGTTTAATGGCCACAGCTGCCAGGCTATCCGGCCGAGTGAAAGAATTATCGTTTTTTTAATAAAAATTAAAAAACATTATAAACTTATAAAACTATAATAGTATGGCTTTATATTAACTCTAATTTATTTGAAGTTTATAAAAAGCATTCATAAAAAATATATATCCTTCAAATCCTTCAATTGAATAGCTGTTGGTAAGAAGTTTTAGTTAAAATATGCGCACGTGGTGCACACAATTTTTTTAAGCACAATTTTGCCTTCACGTAAGATGGGCTAGCACCATGTAATTTGTGAGACCGAAAACTGTTATGGACTGCCCAGAAGCAATGTCCTAGCTGCGTCCAGGCAGTAGAACTCTGTGCTGAGTGCCAAGCCACATCAATTTGGTGGACAACCAAGAATCGGACGGACTCGCCAAAGAGGGGGCCAGGTGATAGGCCGTGGCAGACGACACGCCACTTGTGACGATCAACACAGAAGGAAGTTATAGGAACTACAATTAAGGCCAAGCAGCAGGAGACGTGGCAACACCATGACGGCTGCGCTACAACTCGAAGACTGTGGCCAGTGGTATATAGCATAAAGACAAAACAACTAATTGAGCATAAAAAGAATCTAGTACGCATAATTGTTGGTGTCGTCATTGGAAACTGCCCCACGAGGGAAACCTCGTAAGATGGAAGATTTCCAACGACGACTACTGCAGAGAATGCAGAGAGAAACCGACTCTTCAAAACTTTAATACCCGGTTTTTTGGAGAGACTAGAGGAACCAGCAGAAGCCAACATCAGCGACATCGGGAACTTTGCAAAGAGCTGGAAGTACTTTAACATAATAGAGGGTTATCGCATTGGACCCAAGGCCTTCGAGTGAGGGATCAAACAGGATCCCAAACCCCAACAACCTAACCTAACCTAAGATCGAAGACGAATTGTGACAGGGTACGTGACGTTACCCGCGTTTCACTTAACCGAAACAACCCTGAGTAAAAGAGCAACCTTTATCCTCTAGTGCCAATTTTACACATAATGGTAATGTCCGAACCTACCTATAAAATGTCTATAATATAATTTATTTCATATAATGCCTGATTTGGAATCCAGTTTTTGGAATTTTATATAATACCTAGGAATTCTATAGAATGTCGGATTTCCCAACTTTGCCGGTAACATATACATATTTTTAACTTTAATGTTAAACCATATTAATGTTCAATCATGTAAACTTTTTCTGGTTATACTCAAAATCCCAGTGTTCATAAGAATCGTTTAAATTTTAGCTATATTTAAAATTTAAAAAATGTCTGAATATATTTTGGACCAAATACGTCGTATACACCGAATTTCTTCCTTTACTGCATTAAAATTTCTAATCACAAAACGGAAATAACCTTATTTGATGCGATGTCTGACTACTTATCGGATCAATAATCTCATCAGGTTTTTTTAAACGAATTTTTATTAGTCTCTGGTCTAGTAAACGGTTTAATGATATCGATTAAAGAAAAGTTGTCATCCAGGTAATATTTATTTTATACATAGAAAAAAAGTTATCTTATCAAAAACAATTTCCATAATGATTTATATGATTAAAGAAAACTATGACTTTAGAAAAAAAAAGTACCAGCCGGCTAACTTATGGTATTAAAATTTGCGATAATGCCTAGATACTCAAATATTTTTATTATGTTAGGAATCATATTTTAAACTCTACTGAGATTTTACATAAGACACGATCTAGATGAGTGGTGTTATCGAGTAAAGGCGTAGTAGGTCACATGTAAATTCTATAAAATACGCTTTAAATTCAACCGACTAGTACTGAGTAAGCTGTGGTCATATTCGTAATATCACTTATTACTTATAGCTTCTGGTCGTTGTTTCAGGTACAGTTCGGGTAACAGTACACCTAACAACAGCGTGCACACCAACTCACCTCCTGCCCCTTTCAGTACATTTGGTTATAATCGCAAAGATAACAGCAAGTTCAAAGCCGAAGCCAAGATCGAAATGCACCACGAGAAATCCGCCACTCCTATGTCCAAGTATGACAAAAGGTAAGATCATGTTTGTGTATACACACTAAAAAAACACTAGTTGTTTACAATATACTAAATTATTTTACTTTATTACACTGGAGGGTTAGAGCCTTTGGTGTTACAACTGCAAAATAAAACAGTTATTCACCACAATGCACAGTGCTTCGTCCCATGGACAAAAATCGAAAAATAAGTTAAAATTTACTAATATCTGGATATGTAATTTTACACTTATAGCAATGTTCAACCATCCTGTATATTATTTTTCATAAACAGCGTTTTTTGTTAGCAAATATTTTCACTAAAAATAAATTTTGCGATCATTATCTTAACAGTGAAAATAATAACATTCATAGTAGTTCTGCATATTATGGAGTTAAACGGTACGTACTTAATTGAAAACCACTATGGATATTGTTAAACAAGGTATGTACTTTAAATTTATTTCTAAACAAGTTCGTGATTGTTTAGTTTTTATTTATTTTTTAAGATGATTCTTAAATGGGTATAAAAATTTTACGTTTTCAAACTTCAAAAAGGCATATAAAAAAAACATATCAAAACATATGGTATTTATTGAATATTTTTTGTTGTCATATTCATACACTTTTAATTTTTGTATAGTTCACCTGCGTCTGCTTGCGACGAACTTTATTTTATAATACTTTTCAGATGGAGTAAAATTGATAAGCAATGCCGATATGGTTAATACTTGGCTTGATCATAAGGACAAGAACTCAAAATTATTTGTATTTCAAAAAATGTGTTCTTTATTAGATATTGATGAACCTTCCAGTCAAATGAGACACCACTTGAAATTCGTGCCTGAAAAAGTCCACTATGTTGGAGCGAAACGTCGCATAAAAAAAGTTTCCATCTTTCAATTTATTATAAAACCTCATACCCAAGAAAAGGAAAAAATAATATATGTATTAAAGAGGTATCTATTAACATCCGAACCCCTCATACCAACAAAAAGAACAGTAACAACGCGAAAAAGTAACATATTAAAAAATGATGTACAGAAATATCTTATATGTGAGGATACTTCATCTACCTGTGATTTGGATACTATAAATTTGGAAGATTCTGTCAGCAGTGATTCTTCTGAATCAGAGTAGTTACGATCTATGCATTTTGTTGTCCTAAAGTAAATTTATAGTATCTTAAGTTTTTTTTTTAATTAAATATAACATTAATGTTTCTTTTTCATTAAAGAAAAATATTTTTATCTTATATTAGGCTTTTATTGTAGGAATCATGTTCTAATGTTATTTCAATTCTTTTTTATCACAGGAATTTATTTAATACTTACACCGTTTTCATACTATAAATTATTATTTGCTTAGATGGAACACAGCTCCAACATTTTTATTATTTATAAGATTTTTTTTTCATAAACGTGGGACTAAGAACATCATCATTTAATACAATGAGAGTACTCATCATTTGTGTCAAATAAACCTAGTTTGAATAAATTGCCTACAATGAAAGAGAAGTTTTGGATTTTTGTCCTCTAGAGCCATATGTTCGAAGCACTGTGCAATGCACCAAAACTCTTTACTTTTAACACTGGACGCGTTTTGCTAACCAGGTTAGTATCATCAACAGATGATTAAAACTAATTTAAACATTGCTAGCGAAACACGGTACTTTTTTACTTTATTTAGTAGTCGGTACTTTTTTACTTTATTTAGTAGTCGGTACTTTTTTACTTTATTCGATAGAAAATGACACTTTGAATAAAATGGCATATATTATATGGCAACTTTTGACCTTTTCGCTAAAAAAATAGTATTTTAAATTTCAATATAGAATGTCATAACTGTATTAAAATCCCTAATTTTAATCAAGATGCCTTGGAAAAATAGGTTTGATTGTTTATTGTCGTTCGCGTCTTGTCCTTGCCAGTTAAAAGATGCCAAAATCGTATTTTTAATCATATCTCAATTTTTTCAAATGAAACGAGGTTGGCTCATTAGCATATTTAGAAAAAGCATTTTTACGAATAATTTGGTTTGGTAGATATTAAAATCGCAATCGCAGGTTACAGTCGCTGCGATTTGAAAAGCACATTCGCAGTTTCAATTGCGATTGGAGAATCGCAGTTTTGCTCATCTCTACTCTAGATTGAAATTTAAAATACAATTTTTAAGCGAGTTTGTCAAAAGTTGACATATTGATATGTCCAGATATATCATTCTATTGAGAGTGTCATTTTCTATAGAATGAAGTAAAAAAATACCGAGGGTGTCATTTAAAAATTATAAATTATGTAGTAATGATGTATAAAGATGTAGTAATTTCCGGTGAAACAGGAAGTGATCGTAAACAAATAAATGAATACGTCAATCCGAGGAATTTATGTCATATGCCAAAGTACCTGGAAACCTGGAAAATTAAAAAAGTGTTAGCCAATCTATACTAATATATAAAATTCTTAAGTGACTGACATACTGAGTAATCACGATCCTGCTCAAACCACTCAACGTAAGAAGCTCAATTTTGGCATACAGGTTGATTCTAGGGTGTAGAGGTTCGATAAGAAGGGATTTTTCGAAATTCCATTTCCAAGAAGGTAAAACCATCCCTCAAATATTACAATATTTTTTATTTAAAAAACGGTCAAGTTTCCGAAAAAACGCTTAAACAAGTATATTTTATTTTGTTTTTTACATATTTTAAGATTTTTTAAAAATGTATACAGGGTGTTTCGAAAAATCTGATCATTGATTAATCACAATCCTGCTTAAAACGCTTGACGTAAAAAGCTGATTTTTGGAAACCAGATTGACTTTAGGGTGTAGAGGTTCGATAAGAAGGGATTTTTCGAAACTCGAATTCAAAGGGGGTGAAACTATCCCTCAAATATTAAAATATTTTTTTTAAAAACCTGTGAATTTTTCGGAAAAACTCTTAAACACGTATATTTTATTTTGTTGTTTTACATATTTTAAGATTTTTTATAAATTTATACAAGGTGTTTTATAAAATGATCATTGAGTAATCACGATTCTGCTTAAACTGCTTGACGTTTACAGCTGATTTTTGGCAAACGGATTGACTGTGCGGTATAGAGGTTCGATAAGGAGGGGTTTCTCGAATCTCAAATTCGAAGAGGGTGAAAACGCCTCTCAAATATTACAATATTTGTTATTTAAAAAACGGTTAGTCTTTCGGGAAAACGCTTGGACAAGCATAATTTATTTGGTTTTGTTACATATTTTGAATTTTTTTAAAAAATCATACCTACAGGGTGTTTTAAAAAGTTGGGTAATTTCTTAACCACGATTCTGCTTAAACTGCTTGACGTAAAAAGCTTATTTTTGGCAAACGGATTTTTCGAAAGTCAAATTCCAACGAGATGAAACTACCCCTCAAATATTACCAAGTTATATAATAATATCGCCATATTGTTTTTTCTCATGCTGACATAAATGTGAAAAAATTTTATCCAGTTTGTATGTTAATGGAAATTCTTGCTTTGCTTTATCATCACCATTACAAATGATTAATTCGACGCGAACGAAGTCGCTGGTACACGCTAGTTATAATATAAATAGAGTTGAGCCTATTTTGAGAAACACTTGGATTTGGATTTGGAAATGGCAACTGCAGCCCGGAAGATTTCCGCAGATGAGCGTTCAAACCATCTCGTTACATCTTTTAGCCATGTGTTCTGGCGTCTTCCTACTGATCTTTTGTCTTGCTTGCACTTTGCCCTCTATTATGAGGCGCAGTATTTCGTATCTATCACCTCTCATCACATGACCCAGATATTGCATTTTTCTTTCCTTGATGGTGTTCAGTATCTCTTTTTGTTTCTGTATGAGCTGGAGTACTTCATCGTTGGTGATCCTTTGTACCCATGAGATTCGCAGCATCCGTCTGTACACATACATTTTCGGTCTGTGAATTTAGTGTCCAGCTTTCACGTCTATAGATTAACACAGATAAAACGTAGCATCTGGCCATTCGAGTTCTGAGTTCCGCACTGAGCTCTTGTCTTATAAAAAATGATTTCATATTCACAAAGTTTTTTCTCGCTTGCTCAATTATTGAAAATATTTCTCTTTTCGGGTCGCACTGACTATTGATGTTAGCTCCTAAATACTTTACTGAGGTCACTTGTTCGATTGTTTGTCCCTTGATACACAGGTGTGTTTGCAGTCTTAGAAAAGGCCAATAGTTTGGTCTTGGAGACATTGAGATGCAGTCCAAACATCTCACTATAAACCATGTATCTCTCATCAATGTAAAAACCGAATTATTCTGTTGTCAAATATCTAATTTAACTTACTTTGGATTGTTTTACCATTGTATGATACGTTATTACCATTAATCTTGAAAACACAGTTGCCTTCATCCCGGAAACACAGAGACCTTGTCCCAATCGTTATTTGCATTCCAAACAGCTCGATACGAAGACCTGTTCATCATCCGCGAGACCGAATGCGTATAATATGTTAATTCTTCGACGCGTTACTTAACATTCATGCCGTTTGCTAGACTTGTAAATAACTTGGCGTACACACGTCATAAAGCGTCAAGATAATGGCGTGTAAACAGTGGCGTAGCAGGAGATGGATACAGGTAAATATTTATAGGGGGAAGCGAGTACGTGCCGGAGCTGAATTCAAATGATGTGGTGGTGGGCGCACCGTCACGGTGTTCGTTCTCGTTTGGACCGGAAATGTTGCTAGTCGTTGTAAATAACTTGGATGTATTTGAATTTTTCCATCGTGGGGGTTAAATCGAGCTATTTTAAATGTTCTTTGAGGTTGTAAAAATTCTAGTGAGATGAATAAAATCACTGAGTCGTTTAAAGTAATATACAGGGTGGTCCGAACTGTATTCCGGAATCTTCGGTGACATATTTTGCAGATAAAAATAAGTAAAAAAGTTCGTATAAATGTATGTCCTAAAATGCTTAATTTCGGAGATACAGGGTGTAGAAGTTTTATTTTTATAATGCTTTTTTCCAAAAAACTTCTGGAGTAACGTCAATATTTGGATGGAGATTTTTTGACATGAGAAATTTGATTTTGATGTCAATATGACTTCTACTTGTAGGGTCACCACCTACATATATTTTAACTGGTTTGAAGAGTAATAACTTTTCGTCCGTACCTGTATAAAACTACTAATTAAAAAATATACATATACATTACGTTTTTTACTTAAAAACGGTCTCTGGGTAAATCTCTGGCTGCGAGTAATTGGTCTCGAGATATTTGGAATCGAAATTATCAATACCTATTATCATTGCCATAAATTAAACATGTCGACTAAATAGTTATTAGACTGAAATCATAAATTTGTATGTTTTTGTGCTAAAAGTTCAACAGAAACTGTTTTATCATCATTTATTCGTAGAAAAAATTATGATTAATTTAAAAAATAAAATTTTCCAAATTTATCATTTCAGTCAAATAACTATCTACTCAACAAGTTTATTTTTTATCAATAATGACATGTATAGACTATTTCCATTCTAAATATCTTGAGAAAGGTTGCTCTTAGCGATTTTTACCAAGAGACATTTTTTACGTAAAATATCACTGAAATGTATATTTTTTCACTCAATACTTTTATACAGGTACGGACGAAAGTTATTACTTTTCAAAACGGTTAAAACACATGTAGGTGGTTCCCCCTACAAATATGAGTCATATTGACATCAAAATCAAATTTCTCATTTCAAAAAACTTACAGACACCAATTTTCATTCAAATATTGACTTTACTTAAGAAATTATTTGGAAAAAATCGAAATAAAAATGAAATTTCTCCCCTGAATCTCCGAAACTAAGCATTTTAGAACATATATTTATACTTTTTTACTTATTTTTATTTGCAGAATATGCTGCCGAAGTTTCCGGAATACAGTTCGGACCACTCTGTATAACATTGACTGTTTTAACTTCAGCATTACCCAACAGTTGCTGTAACATAGTACTACCGTAAACCGGAGACACTTTGGTACGATTTTTAGGGTTTTTCGTTGAAATGATTCCTGTTATACGAAATATTTAAACCTAAGCAGTGTCATTTAACCTCTTTATTATAAAAAAAATTAGCCAAAATATGAGATCAAAATTCTAAGCAGTACATTAGTTATTGCACTTTAAAGTTGTCCTAAAGTAACCCCGTCTATCGGGGTTACTTTACTTACTCAAGGAAACGTAATAAAGGGATCATAAAAATTATGGTCCTGATGAAACCATTAACTAAAATATTGGAATTGCTGCAGGACTTAAAATTTTCAATATCATGCTTTGGTCTAAACTATGGAGGCTAGAAGGAGGAGGCGAATCGACAATGGACATATTTGAAATTTCTGTCCCTACTTTAAAGCAAGTTTCTCGGTTTGACACCAGAGGCACTGTAAGCGCGTTAGATTGATCATTTGCATTGTTAGAATACGATTTAACTGTGTTTTTACTAGTTTTTTTTAAATGTATAGTTATTTTATTGAACTATTAGCAATGTAACAATGAGTGTGATTAAAAAAACCCTATATAATAGATCTTGCTTCGTACATGACTGTATAAGTGGGACTTACAGTGGAAAAAAGGCAAATAAACAACGGGGTGAAAGAAACCCAAGCCTTTTCAAAGGTCCTAATGTAAGTGGTATAACTATTTATTTAAAAAAATATGGATAGATGTTAAGAAAAACATTCAAATTATATACTGTCAGTGTACAGATTAATTTTAAATTCAAATTAATAGAGAATATAGCCTAAAATCAACATCTGCGTAACATAACCTAGGAGGCCTTGTTATAAAATAAAAATAATTTACCTACTAGCTGGTGGCTAAAATTACCTGTTGATATGTATTAACCACCATTTGAACAGTGCTATTGAAAGTGAATTTACGCCAAAGCAATATAGTATTCTAATATAACATAATTCACTTACCCGAGATGCTACATTTAAATTGAAAAATAATGTACAGTGGTTGAAGGACTTTTGATTGTGTATACAAACCATTTAGAATAGTTTTTATGAATAAGCTCTTTAAATTAATATGTAGGTATATTGTAGCCAGGTATTTATTTAGAATGCATTTTTTTAAATTATAATTCTTTGTGTTCTTGATATAACATGTTCCTTTTTTTTATAAATGTTCCTGTTATATTTTTTTGGTATAGGTGCTAAATTATATATTAAATTTATATACTGTATATTTTATTTATTAAATTTAGTGGAATTTAGTCAGTTAATAAAAACAAAAGTTGTAATGTATTAATATTGCTAAATAAATAAATATATGATGAAATAAGTCAGTGTATATTTACAACTCTTTTAAAATAAATTGAGTTCATTATTTATTCATTAATATTTTATTTACAAAAATGTACCTTTACAATTATTAGGTGACGTTGAATATAATACATCTTGAGTTTAATTGTCTACGAAACAGTGACAACTTGCAAAACTTTGCTTATGACATTAAAACTTAAATTCAGAAAATCTAAAGAAAAAACACTATTGGACACAGGAAACGTTTCAGCTTAATGTACCTATTCTCTGGTTTCAGCTATAAAAAGTTATGGGATAGATAACACTGATCAAAGGGTGCAACAGTAGTGTTCATCTTCACTTTCCATTGAAGTTATTCCTGATAAAATACTTTTAATTTTCGTGATTCGGTTTCTGTCAATTGCGGTAAAACCACTACTAGTTTATTACGAAAGTTTTTAATGTTTATTAAAATGATATCACACTGAACTGTTGTAAACATATCAATTTCAAATGATTTTATTAAAAACGATTAATAAATCACTAACACAATCACACCATAAACTATTTAATTCGCATTTGTCACGAAGAAACAATTACTGTTTACATCAAATCAAAGGTTGAACTGGTGATATTTGTAGCTGGAAATCTTTTTTGTAGAACAGTTATAGGGAAGATTTATTTTAGCAGCTTATATTTTTCTTCGGTCTATGCAATAAAAAGAACCATGTAATGAAACAATTTTATAATAACAACTTAGAAAAAGAATATCTAAAACCGGCATCTGATATAACCTAAAGGGTAAAATCTGCTAAAAATATGCCCAAATATTAACTGAACTCTATAATTTGTAACAAAATAGTAATTCTTGCCATAAGAAGCTGTGTATTTCTCAATCTGTCGGATCACATGCGCCCCTAACGACGATTTTCGAACTTCATTTAGATCTCAAAAACTGGGCCCATATTTTTTGTGTTCGATTCGCCTCCTCCTTCTAGCCTCTATAGTCTAAACATACCTAATTAAAATAAATGAGAGCATATTTATTATATCGATCGTCTGTTAAATTCAAATAACTATTTGTAATAAAGTAATCCTATTAAAATTTGCGATATAGGCCATAAATTAACTTTTTTGTTAAATGTTTAACTTGACGAAATGTCGTGATAAATAACTGGGGAGTATTTGAATTTTTCTCTTATGAGGGCCTAAATTGAGCTATTTTAAATATTTTTTGAACCTGTAAACATTGTGGTAAGATGAATAAAGCTAGATTTATAAACTCGGCAGTTGAAGTTCAAAATGTTCAACACTATGAAATGAATGCGCGCATTTATAAAGTCAGTTGGTTGAAAAGTTGGCAGTTAGTGTTACATTCAAGGGAGTTCAGAGATGGTCAATATTTCTGTAATGTTCTTCAATTATCGGAAACGAAACGAAACGAACAGAATGGAAAAAATTCCACCGAAATAAAATCATACAATGCAAGCTAGGCGCGCCCACTAGGCCGAACGGAATCCGGAAATTAACCCATTGAAAAATGACCCTTATTGTTATTCCATTATTTCTGTTTATGTAATGTTTATATTTTGCGCAATGTTGGATTATTATGTTTGAACTTGAAAAATATCAAAAGTATTTTTAAATCGAAAGAGAAACGTTCGAAGTCTTCACAATTCCAAACATAACCTACAACTGAAACTGACAGTTTATAAATGCAAACATGTTGAACGTCAACTGCCGCGAATATTCAATTACAACTGAACCTCAACTGAACGCCAAGTCCTGACTTTATAAATCCAGCTAACTTAATGGTTACCTTTAAAATTACGGAACAGTTGCTCTCATTTAGTACAAAAACAAGCGTTGTACGAAAATTTAATAGTAACATTCTTAAATATACTTTCTAGACCTCGGGTTTACTCCCAACAAAAATTGTGAAAAACTATGTCGAAGTGTTTGCATTATCTAATTGAATGGTAAAGTTAGTCGATTTAATAAAACATCCTATTTCATTTTAACAATAACTCCTACAACGTAAATAGCGTTTTTTAGTTAAGGTATGATATTTAATTAGTAAAAGGAAAAATAAGATAATAATTTTCAAGTAAGAACGGTGATTCATATGCCCGAGAATTATGCACGAAAGGACTAATTAACAGACCTTAATATACTTCCTCTTTAAGCTGCAAGGAATAAAAATAGAGAAATAAAGTGAGAGCATCAGGGAAATTACGCTCCCGATGAAACCATTTATCTGAATTATCGGAACTGCTCTATGAGTTCCATTTCCGACATAGTGTCCCACTCTAAACGCCTCTAATTAAAAATTAATGAATGCTTATAAATTAATTAGATTTTAGAATACCAGCGAAATTCTAGAAAACGTGTAAAATTTAATATCGGAGATAAAGTGGTCTAGAAAAAATATCGGAATAATATCACTGAATCAGGGATTCTTAATAATTCTATTGCTATACCAATAGCCAATTAGTAATGGACTGTAAAATATTTCTATTCTAAAGACTGTAAAATATGTTTGTATTGAAAAAGGATAGTAAAAGCATCGGGGCAAATGCGATCCTAATGAAACCATTTACCTGAGTTCTATTGCAACTGATCTACGAGTTTCATTTTCCACAACGTGCCTTACTCCACGTTACTCTAATTAAAAGTTACCGAACGCATATATAGATTAGTTAGATCCCGCTACAGTCCTTTGTTATATTGAAATAATTATTGGTGAAATTCTGAAAATGCTAGAATTATACTCAGTCGACAATATTATTTACTAAATATAGTTCTGTCTAAAAATAGACAATGTGGCTCTAGAATATTATTAAGTCTTAACAAACCGGAAGTACAAATGACTACTTAGTGATTAGTTAGACAAATCAGTGTTAATAACTTACCCTCAATAATTTATTTTTTAAATAAGAACGATAAATCGTGTATTAAAAAATTATACACAAGAAAATTGATTAATAAATTTTAATAGGTATATTTTTTCTTTTTACTGCATTGATAGAAGGAAAAGTAGTAAAAGCATCATAAAAATTGAGATCCTGATGAATACATTAAGTAAAAATATTGATCCATCTATAGGACTTAAAATTTTCGATATCATGCTTTAGTGTAAACGTACCTAATTAAAAATTAATGGAAACGTATTTAATATATCGATCGTTCTTTTAATTAAAATAACTATCTATAATATCTAAAAACCGTTTGAGATTTGCATAACCTTATATTATGATCAGTAAATCCTATTAAAATTCGCGGTATAAGCCATAGATTTACTTTTTATGTGAAATGTTTAAGTTTAAGTCAATGAAATATGTTTAGCCGTGATAAATATCTTTGCAGTACAGGCAGTCCTCGATTTACGTCGTTTCGTGTTACGTCGTTTCGAGTTAGGTCGAACAAATTTTTGTCACTATTCCTCAAATTTACGTCCCACTGTTTCGAGTTACGTCATTTTTTGAAAAGAACGATCCAAATTTTAAAAGAAGTTTGGACATAAACAATAAAATTTTAGCAACATACAAACAGGGTTGACAGATCCTCATAATGAAAAAGCGGGACAGTGTTGATCATTACTTAATTAGCAACTATTACGACTTTTGACGATACCCACAATAAAAGTTCCAACCAAAAAAAAATAAATATATACTTTCTAAATATGTCTACTTTACTCTCTGGTATTTCTGTAGTTGCCATATTAGTATATGTATTATATTTACTATTATATGGATAGTTAAAAATACTTTTTTGATTAAATAATGAAAAAGCGGGACTGTAAAAATACTCGCACTGATTTGTTTTTCATACAAAAAAATATACTTTTTTTATATTTCTGTTTTTTTCGTTTTTTTTTTGTTTCTTGTATTATTATAAGTTTAATTACGTTACAATACACTCTTTCTCATACCTCAATTATTTAAAAATATAATAATATTAATATATACAAATGCATATATCTTTGTTTTATCGTATTTTCATCTTACAAAAGTACCTAACTTCTCCATTTTCTATAGGATCTTATGACAAAATAAGATTCGACTTAAGTCGTTTCGACTTAAGGCGCTATTTTGAAGAACCTAACCTGCCGTAAGTACGAGGACTGCCTGTATTTGAATTTTTCTATCATGAGAGCCTAAACTGGGCAATTTTAGATGTTCTTTAAGGTTGTAAACTTTGTGGTGAGATAAGTAACTGAATCGTTTAAGGTAATATATACATGGTGAGTTCAATAATTGTAAATATTTTCATAGCCAGGGTATCTAGATAAAAGAAAGACATTTTATCTTTACCATTTTTCAAATACGTACAAAAATAACCGAGTTATTTTACTTTGAAAATTAAAAAAATATATTTTTTGCTCATATTTTGAGAACCACTAGGTTTCTTGTACGTTTTCTATTCTGTAAATTTATTTTACTGCCTATGTTGTCATACTATCAAGATATTATGTTATTTTTAATTAAAAATAAGGTACATATGAATAAATTTAATTTTTAAAACTATTTTTACGCAAAAAACAGTTGGTGTCACTTTGTACAAAAACAATAATATTATACGATAATTTAATAGTTACATTCTTAAATACAGTTTCTAGACCTCGAGTTTACTCCCGTCAAAAATTGCAAAAAAATATGTGAAATTGTTTGCATTATCTAATATTAATGCTAAAGTTATGCGATTTAATAAAATAGTTTATTTCATTAAACAATAACTCCTACTACTGTTAACAACGTTATTCAAATTAGTTAAGCTATTTAGTTAAAGGAAAAATAAGATAATAATTTTCAAGTAAGAACGGTTATTCATATGCCCGAGAATTATGCACGAAAGAACTAATTAATAGACCTCAATATACTTCCTCTTTAAGCTGCAAGGAATAAAAATAAAGAAAATAAGTGAGATCATCAGCGAAATTACGCTCCCGATGCAACCATTTATCTGAATTATCGGAACTGCTCTATGAGTTCCATTTCCGACAGAGTGCCCCGCTCTAAACGCCTCTAATTAAAAACTAATGAATGCATATAAATTAATTAGATTCTAGGAATACCGGTAAAATTCTAGAAAACGGGTAAAATTTAATATCGGAGATAAAGTGATCTAGAAAACAATATATCGGAGTAATAATCAACCAAATCAGGGATTCTTAATAATTCTATTATTTTACTTTAAAGAGCCAATTAGTAATAAACTAAAAAATATTTGTGTTCTAGGCTGCATTGAAAAAGGATAGTAAAATCACCGGAGCATATGCAATCCTAATGAAACCATTTACCTGAGTTATATTTTCCACAACGTGTCTTACTCCACGCTACTCTAATTAAAAGTTACCGAACGCATATATAAATTAGTTAGATCTCGCTACAGTCCTTTGTTATATTGAAATAATTATTGGTGACATTCTGAAAATGCTAGAATTATACTCAGTCGACAATATTACTTACTAAATATAGTTCTGTCTAAAAATAGACAATGTGGCTTTAGAAAATTAAAGTCTTAACAAACCGGAAGTAGTAATTAGTTAGACAAATCAGTGTTAATAACTTACCCTCAATAATTTATTTTTTAAATAAGAACGATGCATCCTGTATTAAAAGATTATACTCAAGAAAATTGATTAATAAATTTTTATATAGTTTTTCTCTTTACTGCATTGATAGAAGGAAAAGTAGTAAAAGCATCATAAAAATTGAGATCTTAATGAAACCATTAACTAAAAATATTGGACCTGCTGTAGGACTTAAAATTTTTGATATCATGCTTTAGTGTAAACGTACCTAATTAAAAATTAATGGAAACGTATTTAATATATCGATCGTTCCTTAAATTAAAATAACTATCGGTAATATCTAAAAACCATTTGAGATTTGCATAACCTTGTGATCAGTAAATCCTATAAAAATTCGCGGTATAAGCCATAAATTTACTTTTTATGTGAAATGTTGGAGTTAATGAAATATGTGTAGCCGTGATAAATATTTTTGGAGTATTTGAATTTTTCATGAAAGCCTAGGGTGGGCAGTTTTAAATGCTCTTTAAGGTTAACTTTGTGGTGAGATAATTAACTGAATCGTTTAAGGTAATATATACAGGGTGAGTTCAATAATTGTAAATATTGTACAATATACGACAAAGTGTGAAGAAAAAAATCGTGATCAAGAAAACAAAATCCGAGTAAAAACCATCAACCGAATCAGGGATTCTTAATAATTCTATTATTATACTCTAACGAGCCAATTAGTAATAAACTAAAAAATATTTCTGTTCTAGGCTGCATTGAAAAAGGATAGTAAAAACACCGGAGCAAATGCAATCGTAGTGAAACCATTTACCTGAGTTATATTGCAACTGATCTACGAGTTTCATTTTCCACAACATGCCTTACTCCACGCGACTCTAATTAAAAGTTACCGAACGCATATATAAATTAGTTAGATCTCGTTACAGTCCTTTGTTATATTGAAATAATTAGCGGCGAAATTCTGAAAATACTAGAATTATACTCAATCGACGAGATTATTTACTAAATATAGATCTGTCTAAAAATAGACAGTGTTGTTCTACAAAATTAAGAACAGTCTTAACGCACGGTACGTAGTCATTAATATCTTAGCACTTTTAAGCAGGAAAGAACAAATTAATAGACCTAATATACTTTCTCTTTAAGCTGCAAGGAATAAAAATAGAGAAATAAAGTGGGAGCATCATGGAAATTACGCTCCCGATGAAACCATTTATCTGAATTATCGGAACTACTCTATGAGTTCCATTTCCCATAGAGTGTCTCGCTCTAAACGCCTCTAATTAAAAATTAATGAATGCATATAAATTAATTAGATTCTGGAAATACCGGTGAAATTATAGAAAACGGATAAAATTTAATATCGGGGATAAAGTGTTCTAGTAAACAATATTGGAGTAGTGATCATCAACCGAATCAGGAATTCTTAATAATTCTGTTATAATAAATAATACTCTAACGAGCCAATTAGTAATGGACTGAAAAATATTTCTATTCTACGCTGCATTGAAAAAGGATAGTTAAAATATTGGAGCAAATGCGTTTCTAATGAAACAATTTACCTTTTAACGAGTTATTTTGCAACTGATCTACGAGTTTCATCTTCCACAACGTGCCTTACTCCACGCGACTCTAATTAAAAGTTACCGAACTCATATATAAAATTAGTTAGATCCTGTTACAGTCTTTTGTTTTATTGAAATAATGATGGGCGAAATCCTGAAAATGCTAGAATTATACTCAGTCGACAACATTATTTACTAAATATAGTTCTGTCTAGAAATCGACAATGTGGCTCTACAAAATTTAAGTCTTAACAAACTCGAAGTATTATTAGTTAGACAAATCAGTATTAATAAGTGACCCTCAATAATTTATTTTTTAAATCAGAACGAGGAATCGTGTATTAAAAAATTACACTCTAGAACTAATTAATAAATTTTAATATATTTTCTGCATTGATAGAAGGATAAGAATTAAAAGCATCAGAAAAATTGAGATCCTGGTGAAACCATTAACTAAAAATATGGGACCTGCTGTTGGACTTAAAATTACTAATAGTGTGCTTTGATCTGAACATACCAAATTAAAATTTAATGAAAACCTATTTAATGTTTCGATCGTCTGTTAAATTGAAATAACTATCTGTAATTTCTAAAAACTCTTTGGAACTTTAATAATCTTATAATCAATAAATCCTAATAAAATTTGCGATATAAACGATAGATTATTTTTTCTGTAAAATGTTTAACTCGATGAAATGTCGATAAATAACTTGGGAGTATTTGAATTTTTCTATCATAAAGGCTTAAAAATTGTGGTGAGATGGATAACTGACTCGTTTGAGGTAATATATATATATATATATATATATATATATATATATATATATATATATATATATATATATATATATATATATATATATATATAATACACCAAATATATACACATATGTTAAAATGATATTTACAAAAAAAATACATATTATATCGTGTTTCTCTTTGAGACAGCCGAGTGTTTGCATTATCTAATTGTAATGTTGAAGTTGTTGTGCGATTTAATAAAAACAGCTTATTTCATTTAGCAATACTCCTTCAACTCCAAATAGCGTTTTTTAAATTAGTTAAGCTATTTAATTAAAGGAAAAATAAGATAATAATTTTCAAGTAAGAACGGTAATCCAGGTGCCCCAGAATTATGCACGAAAGAACTAATTAATAGACATTAATATACTTCCTCTTTAAGCAGCAAGGAATAAAAATAGAGAAAAAAATGAGAGCATCAGGGAAATTACGCTCCCGATGAAACCATTTATCTGAATTATCGGAACTGCTCTATGAGTTCCATTTCCGACAGAGTGTCCCGCTCTAAACGCCTCTAATTAAAAACTAATGAATGCATATAAATTAATTAGATTCTAGAAATACCGGTGAAATTCTAGAAACCGGATAAAATTTAATATCGGAGATAAAGTGTTCTAGACAACAATATCGGGGTAATATCACCGAATCAGTGAACTTTAATGCTTCTGTTATTCTCTAACGAGCCAATTAGTAATAGACTGTAAAATATTACTTTTCCAGGCTGCATTTAAAAAGGATAGTAAAAACATCAGAACAAATGCGCTCCTAATGGAACCATTTTATCAACTTGAGTTATTGCAACTGATCTTTGAGTTTCATTTTCCACAAGGTGCTAATTCTCCACGCGATTCTAATTAAAAGTTAGTGAACGCATATATTAAGGGAAATTAAAACAACTTTGGGTGCACGTCATCAATGGCACCATGCGTCGTCTTATGGAGATTGCTGGTAGTCGTATTATGATGTGCAACCAAAGTTATTTTAATTTCCCTATAGTTAGTTAGTCTGTGTTAGTGTTCATTCTGTTACAATCCTTTTTTAGAGGCTAGGTTGTAGTATGTAGTTATGCTATTTTTTTCCATGTTGTTTTCTGCAAAAAAATACTTAAGTATAATAACAATAATGCCTTTATTTCCAAAAAAAAAAGTAAAATAAAATACAGTTAATTATTAATACATTAAAATAGTAAGAAATCATAGAAATTAAATAATTACACCATCAGAATATATATATACATAAAAATAATCAAAACCCAATTTTGGAGTGGAGCGAAATTCAGAAGCATAATGCTTCTGCTCTTCCATTTAACTCCGAATGCATCCGAATGAAGTACAAAAAAAATAGTAAAATAGTAAAAGGTGAAAAAGATTAAAATATGTCATATGAAAAAAGAACAATAAAAATATAATAATAATAATTACGTGCTTATTTTGAAGTAACAAAAGCCGAAACTCTGACCAGGAACTACCGCAAGAAATTGCACGAACGAGTTATAGCCGAATTTCCTTACTTATCCAACCGCACTGAACAAAATATAGCTGACCAACGTAGAAGTATTACACTAAATAATCTTATCCCCGCTACCGAAATTGAAAGAATCAAACAAGAAGTACAAGGATCAATCAATGTAACTAACACCAATGAGACAACAACACAAAATACACATGTAGTCACCACTGTTGAAAGTCCGATATCAAACAACATAACAGAAGAAATGGAAGAAATGCCAAATATACCAACACCAACGGAAAACTATAAACAAGAACTAAGGAACAAATTTGAACAATATCTAACCGAGTATACCGGTGTAGACCCGAACACAAGACCACGAATACATAGACAAAGTACGTCAAAAAAATTAGCTATCTTAATAAACATTATGAACACAAACATTCTACCAGAGATTATCAGTGCGAACACAACGCTGACAGATATAAATACAATAGTTTATAGTGCGGCACTAGCTATTATAAACACAAACAACCCTAAATATAAAATATGCTACAGAAACAAAAAACCTGATAATTCACCGCCAGAATGGCAAACACGATTACAAAAGAAAATCGACTCTACACGTTCAGATATTGCTAGAGTAATAGCGTATAAATCAGGAAACCCTGGCAGGAAATTGAAAAAAGAAATTGAAAATATTAAACAAAAATATAAACAACACGCACAATATAATACAGAAAATAAAAATCTTGATCAAATGTTGGATACCGCAAAACAAAAGCTAAAAGCTTTATCAAAACGAATAAGGAGATACAAAGAAGCCCATCATAGAAAACAATAAAATAAACAATTCAGTTCAAACGAAAAACGCTTCTACGCTGAACTAGAAAACCAAAATAAGGGTATTAAGGAAATGCCAGGACAAAATAAATTGGAGAAATACTGGTCTGATTTATGGTCAATAGAAAGAACGTTTAATAAAAGCGCTGAATGGTTAGAAACTGAACTTAATCGTACAGCTAATATACAAAATATGCAATTGCAAATTGAGTTAAATGATGTTCGCAAAGTTATCAATGGCACCCACAACTGGAAGACACCTGGCCCAGACCAAATTTAAAACTTCTGGTACAAAAGGCTAACGTACACACACACTTACCTTACTGACATATTAAACAACCTTATTAAAGACACGAATGAAACTCCTAAATTTCTAACACAAGGAATAACCTATCTGAAACCAAAAGACGCAAATGACACGAAGGACCCTGCAAAATATAGACCACTCACGTACCTTCAAACAATATATAAAATATTCACGGGAATTATATCAACCAAAATTAAACAGCACTGCTACAACAATAATATCATAACTGAAAACCAAAACTCACAGGGCTGCAAAGAGCAATTAATAATTGACAGTGTCATACTTGGCCAAGCAAAGCAAAAAATAGATTACAAAAAGGCTTATGACAGTATACCCCATGATTGGTTAATCCATGTACTTAATATATACAAAATGAACCCAACCATAATAACATTCATGGAAGCACTTATGTCAAAGTGGTCAACAAAGCTACAAATTCAGACAAGTAATAATATACATACATCCAGCGACATCCCAATTAAATGTGGCATATTCCAAGGTGACACGTTAAGCCCACTGTGGTTTTGCTTGGCTCTGAATCCTCTTTCAAACGTCCTGAATGACTCAATATACGGATTTAATTTAAAATATAACAACGAAACTATAAAATGCTCTCATTCAATGTATATGGACGATATTAAATTGTACGCCTCTAACAAAAACAACTAAAAGCCCTGATCAAAACTACCGACAGAATTACCAGAGACATCAACATGGAGTTTGGGTTTGACAAATGTAAGGGCATAAGCATAAACCGTGGTAAAAGAGTGATGGAAAATTTTGAACTAGACGGTGGTGGCATTATAGCAGCAATGAAGGAAGAGGATATATATAAGTACTTGGGTATTGAACAAAATAAAATAATACAGCAAGGAACAGCCAAAGAAAGAATAAAACAAACATTCAAGAATAGAATAGATCTCACCGCAAGAACATACTTAAACAGTCACAACCTAACTAAAGCAATAAACACATTTGCTATCCCAGTACTTACATATTCATTCGGTATCATTCACTGGTCCCAAACAGACCTTGAAAACCTGCAAAGATTAGTAAGAACAACACTAACAAAACACCGTAAACACCACCCAAAATCATGTACTGCGAGAACAATACTACCCCGAGCACTAGGAGGTAAAGGGCTCAAAGATATCAAAAATATGCACAATAAACAGATACATAATTTAAGACAATACTTCTATATTAAAGCGCAGAGTTCACAGATCCACCAAGCTATAGTACAAGCAGACACAGATATCACACCACTGAAATTAAAACAACAAAATTACCACCTTGAACAAAAAGATAACCTCCATAAGCTTAACATCATGGAAACAAAAAGCTCTTCATGGACGTCATCCTAATGAAACCAGTCAGGAGTACGTTGACTTTGAAGCGTCAAACGCATGGCTGAAAGTGGGAGACCTCTTCCCGGAGACTGAAGCTTTTATGGTCGCTATTCAAGATCAAGTTGTAAATACACTTAACTACAGAAAACACATCATAAAGGATCGCACAGTTCTAACAGATAAGTGTAGAAGATGTGGAGAAACTGCCGAAAGTATGCAACATATCACGGATGCGTGTAGCATGATAGCACAAACAGATTATAAACAGAGACACGATAATGTAGGTAAAATAATTCACAAGATACTGATACAGAAGTACAACCTAAAAGCAGATAAAACACCTTACTACAACTACATACCCGAACCAGTCCTAGAAAACGAAACACATAGAATCTATTGGGATAGGAGTGTAATAACAGATAAACACATTGAACACAACAGACCGGACATAATACTGACGGATAAATTAAAAAAAAATACGTTCCTTATAGATATAGCTATTCCAAACAATAACAATTTGCAAGCAACATACCGAAATAAAATCGAAAAATACATGGATCTGGCTAACGAAATAAAGGAACAGTGGAGACAAGAAAAAATTACCATAGTACCAGTTATTATACCCACCACAGGAGTGATTCCAAAAAATCTCATAGAAGCAATAAAAATACTATACCTCCCATCAAAAATATATATAAACCTGCAGAAAGCGACCATACTTAGTACGTGTAACATAGTTAGGAAATTTTTAGGCTAAAAACACAAACTGACAGATTTATGCCGTAAAAAGCCGATTTGTTGGTCATTACCGACTAACGCAGTGACAGTCGTGAAAAGAAAGAAATAATAAGCAAAACAAATCAATAAAAAAAAACAGTGAAAAAAAAAACTCAACTTCAAAGAAAAAAAAAGTTTCAGTTAGATAAAGAAAAAAAAAAGACCTACTGATTTTTATAAAGCCATCTATATGTATAGGGAAATTGGAACAATTTCCGTTGCACGTCATCAATGACACCATGCGTCGTCTTATGGAGTTTGCTGATGGTCGTATTATGATGTGCAACGGAAGTTATTTTAATTTCCCTATACGTAAATAAATAATTCACTTGGATGACTAAATAGCAGTAGGTAAACTATTGTCCTACATCTAAAATAAAAAAAGTATTATTCCAGTATATCAGAAATGAACAAAATGGAAAATATATAAACATATTCTGAATTGACTATAGAAATGTTGACGACACGGCTTCGCAAAGAAATAGAGGCCGGCTTCCTTCGAACAAAAATAAAAAAATTGCGTTGTTTTGTTTACTAGAGCTACATCGCCAGATGACATCTAAACAACAGGGCATATTTTAAACCATTCGGTAGACAACGTTTAAAGGCATGTATTGTTATATCCTAGCTTCAGGAAACTACAAGGCAGGTGTGGTACCCGCAAATTTTTATTCGATAGTTTTCGATGAATTATTGGACTATCTATCTAATAATTCGAATGAATTGCAACTGTCGAATGTTTCGATAGTTTTCATTTGATAATTCTTACTATTACTAAAAATTGATTGTGTGGCTCTACAAAGATTAAAAAATTATATAAATTAATCGCAAAACAATTTCCGATGCACGTGATCAACTTTGGGTGACTAGCGATGGAGACAGCGCTGTCAGATTGCGATGAATTTATGAGATGAATCTTAATCAAAAATTGGGAAACAATATATTTATTATATCATTTTTTAAGAATTTTTACGTTTTATATTTTAAGCAGCAGCTACTCGTTGTAAATCGAAATAAGTAGAAATAACTTTGAAAGTGGTACAATGTGGCCTACCAATTAAACTTACTTCTCTGACTTCAGTCAAGAGTAATAAAGCACCTTTATTATCACGTTCTTCTTCCAAAACAGTGTATCGGTAAGCTACAAGCTCTTTGCTTCGACTGACTTTAAATACTTCGGCATATTTTTAATACACAATTATATAATATAATATATACCTGGTGCGTCTCCAAAGTGGCTCACTCCTATAACTTTTTTATTTTTTCAGATAAAACAACGAGATTTCGTATGTTTGTATATGACATAAATTTGGATTGAGTGACATATTCAATTGTTTTCCTACAACACAAATTGGCACCCTCGGTATTTTGTTACTTTATTCGATAGAAAATGACACTATGAATATCGTATGTCAACTTTTGACATTTTTGCATATGGTTTATTTGAAATTGTAACATGCGGTTCATAACGACAATTTAACTCGAAATACCATACAAGGTATCAAATTATTCGTAAAAAAAATGCTTTTTTCCAAATATGCTAATGAACCACCGTCGTTCCATTTGAAAAAATTGAGATATGATTAAAAATACGATTTGGGCATCTTTTAACCGGCCAGGATAAGACACTAAAAACATTAGATGGTCAAATCTATTTTTCCAAAGCTCCTTGCTTAAAAATTAGTGTTTTAGCACAGCCATGAAACTCTATATGAAAATTTAAAATACAATTTATTTTTGAGCGAATATGTCAAAAGTTGGCATATGATATGTCATTCAATTCAGAATGTCATTTTCTATCGAATAAAGCAAAAAAATACCGAGGATGCTATTTAAAAATCAAAAGTTGTAGTTATTTCCGGTGAAACAGCAAGTGACCGAAAACAATTGAATACCTCAATCAATCCTAATTTATGTCATATACCAAATCTCGTTTTTTTATCTGAAAAAATAAAAAAGTTATAGGGGTGAGCCACTTTTGAGACGCACCCGGTATAATAAATAAAAATACAATTTAAAAAAAACAGTGAAAATCGGCAAAAAACGAGAATTACTCCCAAAAATTCAACAACACGATATTATACAAAATAATGACTGGCATTATAATAATTTTGTCAAATAATAAACGAGAACTTTGCTGATCACGGCGCAATGTGACCAACATGGCGATAAGAAAAATCGCTTTAAACTAATTTTTGCAGCTTTAATAAAATCTGTTACACTCATTTGCTGTATAAAGCAAAATGAAGAGCTGCTCGGTATCTTAAATTATACAAAAATTAAAACATGTTTGCCAAAATTTCATTTAGTCATGTTTATAGGCTTAGTATCAATTTCGATATGATTGATGACGTGCATCGGAAATTGTTTCGCGCGCGATTACCGTAGTCATTAGTAATACCAGCCTAATTTATAACTTAAGCTGATTCTACACGATGCGTCCGACGTTGGTTCCAACGTTAGAACCAACATTCGGCACAGTTTTCGACTATGTTATACAATACACATAATTGGCAAGTATGTCTCCCATACAATATGTATCCAACGTTGGAAGGTGTTTGCCACATAGCCATCGTGCGGGACCGGCTTTATCATCGGTGATTTGTTTTTTAAATAAGAACGGCGAATCCTATATTAAAATATTATGCTCAAAAGTACTAATTAATAGATTTTATTATATTTTCTCTTTTTGCTGTACAGGGTGGGTCAAATTCAACGCTTTTAAAGGGAAACACCCTGTCCTATACGAGATAGACGAAAACTAATATCAGCGTCTGGAGCTCAATTTTTATCAAAAACATGATGGTAAAAACCGCACATCGATAACTGTTACCGTTTATGAATTACGGGGTGCTTTGCAAAAATGTGCATTTTTAACAAATCGCTGTAACTTCGTTATGGAAAATTTTATATTTCTGTGAAAACATTTCCAAAGCACTTTTTTACATAGAATTTAATGGTTTAAGTATAATTTTTTTTAAATTAATAATTAATGAGTTTTCAACAGAAAAATTGATTTTTTATTTGGGACACCCTGTATATTTTTAATTAAGTGAGAAGAACTTAAAATTACCTTTCCAAAAATATAGCACACTTGATATTTTGTTATAGTCCTCTTCAAAATACAGAATTATCATAAGTTCGCCACTTTTTACTAGTAGGCTTTGGACCCCTACTGATGATCTGTCGCTAATGGAACTCGAAAACATATTTTTCCAGCAAGACGAGGCACCGCCTCAGAACGCTGAAGTTATCAGCAATTTTTTGTAGCCAATTTCGAGAATAATTGAATAGCTAACCAAGATCCCAGCCGATGGCTGTCAAGGCCGCCGGACTTAGTGCATGTTATCCTTAGATTTTTATCTTAAAGAGGTGGTTCTTATTCTAAAACTGTCCGAATAATCTAGACAAGAATTAGAAGTACTTAGCGGTTATGCGAGAGTATCTTTCACCCTACTGAGTTAATGAATTCCGCCAGAAATGTTCAAAAACGGTCCCGTCTGTCCATATAACAGAAGACGGTCGATATGTCGAACACCTGTAGCAAAATCCTATGTTATGGTTTGCTATTAATTTTTATTGTTATTAGATATAGTTTAAATATGTTGATGTTGTTAACTATAGTTTAAATTGTTATAAAATTCAAATATAATTTTCGTTTTAATTGCTGATCACAGCTAGATTTTTTTTGCATTACAGCCGGCGTCGTTCAAAGCCTACTTATTCAAAGTGGGCGAATTTTTAAAAACTCTATAACTCGAAGAGGAATCAAGCAAAATAGCAAGTATGCTATATTTTTGGAAATGTAATTTTAAATTCTTTTTAATTAATTAAAAATATACAGGGTCTCCCATATAAAAAATCAAATCTTCTGTTGATAATTATTAAATTATTAAGTTTTAAAAAATTATACTTAAGCCATTAAATACTACGTAAAAATGTGCTTTGGAAATGTTTTCACAAAAATACAAAATTTTCCATAGAAAATAAGTTAAACCGATTTTTTAAAAACGAAAAACACCCCGTAACTCCGAAATGGTAGCAGATATCGATGTGCGGTTTTCACCGTCATATTTTTGATAAAATTTGAGCTCCAGACACCGATATTAGTTTCGTCTCCTATAGAAAGGGGTGTTTTCCTTTAAAAGCGTCCAATTTGACTCTGTACAGATAAAAAGAAAATAAATAAAAGTAACATTAAAATTCAGATTACTATAAAATTATTAACTTGAAATATTGGAACTGCCTCATGATTCTTATGAAAATTTTCCATTTGGTGCTTTGGTCTAAACGTACCTAATTAAAAATGAATTAAAGCATATTTAATATAACGATCGACTGTTAAATTGAAATAACTATCTGTAAATATCTACCAACCGTGTGAGATTTTACTAATCTTATCAATCAATAAATTCTATTAAAATTCGCGATATAAACCATAGATTACCTTCTTGTGTAGAACGCTTATAATATATTTATTTGTATTAAAATAAATAGTTCGTTTACTGCAAAAGTTTACTTCTAATTTAACTGAAATGTTACGCCTGTACTCGAACAATGGCTGGTTAATGGAAACTTTTAATGAATTTAAATTTTGTTTAAAAATGTAATAATGTAAAATAAAAAGATATTATGTTTCATATTCAGTGGCTAAAGCAAAACAAAAATTTATTTGCTGTTTTAAATGCACACTCAGATGCATAAAAAACGCAACGGAACATTTTTTCGTCAAGTTTAAAGTGTTATATTTAGCCTTTTTTAAGATTTTGTAGCAAATTATATATACAGGGTGGCGCACCTCATTCGCCTCGGTTGATTATACGAAAACGGAAAGATGTAGAAACAAAATATTTTATGGGTATATGTGGTGAGACAATGTGCACAATTTAAAATTATTCTGAAATATACAGAGCGTTTCAGAACTAAGATCCATACCAAAGTTATATTTTTTCTTATGGAACACCCGGTATTCTATTTCATTTTTGGATTCTTGGACATAAAATAAGAAATTTATTATAAGGATTTAATATGTTTAAAAGCTTTAGTTTTTGAGATATTTAAAGATATTTAAATAGGCATGCTATAATAAAAATGTTTGTCAACACCCTGTACATTACTTTTTAGAGTTAATTCTTGTGCTGCCTTTGAAGCCAGTGAAATAAACTTTACTAAAAAAAATTATTGCTTCCCTAAATGTATACAGGGGATCAAATATTGCTGGTCTATTTTAAATATTTATTTTACATAAGTACTTTTATTTATGTTATTTTAAATACAACACTATGTATTTTTTTGAATAAGTCGAAGCAGATTTAAATGCTTTTTCAAACTATATTAGGGTTTTCTATACCTATCTGGCTGAGATTTTAAATAAAAAGCGATTTTTCAATAAAATTGTAATCAAGATGGCTGGTGTTGCCATGGCAATTTTCTAGTGACACTTAGTAGCTATTTTCAAAATCGACATTAGTTTATGAATTTTATTTAAATTTATAACAGGTTATTTTTATTTAATTTACCTACAATAAAGTTAATAAGTAAGTAGGTATTTATTATTTTATCAAGAAAAATGAAGCAGTATCTGCTGGCGGAAGGAATGGATATGTTACTAGTTATTTTATTTTGTGAGGACAATTGCTTGGTTGACCTGAAGGGTTTATGGTCAGAGATATTTAAATAGGAATTTTCTTGACAAGAATTCCTTTGAAATACTACTTTTCCTATTTCGCAGAACTGATAGTGTGGTATGTGAAAAATCTATTAGGCAGAAACCTGTCGTTGGAAGTAAAGGAAATAAATTAGCCTTAATTGGTTCTTTTATAGAAAATCCAATATATCTTCAAGTCATCGTAATATAAATCAAAGAACTACTTTTTATTTTTCTTGATAAAATAATAAATACTTCTTGATAAAATAATAAATACTTACATGTCGTTTTTGAAAATAGCTACTACCTGTCACTAGCAAATTGCCATGGCGACACCAGCCATCTTGATTGCCATTTTATTGAAAAATCGCTTTTTATTCAAAATCTAAGCCAGATAGGCATAGGAAACCCTAATATAGTTTGAAGGAGCATTTAAATCGGCTTCGACCTATTTTAAAAAATACATAGTGTTGTATTTGAAATAACAAAGTTTTGATGTAAAATAGATATTTAAAATAGACCAGCAATTTTTGATGCCCCTGTATACATTTAAGGAAGCAATACAATTTTTTAGTAAAGTTTGTTTCTCTGGCTTCAAAGTCAGCACAAGAATTAACTCTGAAAAGTAATGTACAGGGTGTTGACAAACTTTTTTATTATATCATACATATTTAAATATCTTTGAATATCTCAAAAACCAAAGCATTTAAACATATTAAACTCTTATAATAAATGTCTTATTTTATGCCCAAGAATCCAAAAATGTAATAAAATACGAGGTGGGGTGTTCCATAAGAAAAACTATAACTTTGGTATGGTTCTGATATACCCTGTACATATGAAAATAATTTTAAATTATGCATATTGCCTTTCTACATATACCCATAAAAAATGTTGTTTCTACATCTTTCCATTTTCGTATGATCAACCGAGGCGAATGAGGTGCGCCACCCTGTATATAAATTTATCAACATATGAATTCATAAACAAAATTTTTATAAACTTTAGTATTTGGCGTAATATACAGATCTAATAGAAGAGATGTTTTTAACTCTAACTTTAAAACAATCTGTGCAAGAATTTCGTTAGTAACTTTTTCTAAAACATTATTTTTCCTTCACAACCATGCTTCCCGAATATTTTGTTTTTTTGACTCATATCAACACATGCCTTGGTTAATTTTTAACAGCGAATTGAACTTGCCACCAACAATTTGCAATTTTTTCAACTATCATTATATTATGACGTTGTTTTTGAATATCACGAGGTAATTTTGGTGACTCTTGTCGTAATGTCATATCGACACTGATTGGAACTCTATATTAAAATTTAAAAAACATTAAAAAGTAACGATACAGCCTTGATTTATTATATATTAATACAAATTAGTAACAGTAATAGTATAATAATAATTTGTGTATCACTAAGTGTACAAACAAACAAAAAACGTGTAAAATATATTCTAATACATTGTATTGCCTCCCGGGGCTGCTATAACTGCCTTTAGATGTCGGCTCATACTGTTAATTAGGCTACAAATATATTGTGTTATGTTTTCTCACTCTTCTTCAAGGACCAAGCGAATATTCATAATTTCGGCCATCTTCAACAAGATCAATGGTTTTTGTACAATCTTCAACACTAAGAACCATATTCAATCGTACCATAACAATAATCACCAAAGCGTCCTCGTCATTATAAGGAGTAACATAAAAAATAACGATAATAATAATTGATAAAATTGAAAAATGTTAGTGGCAAGTTAATTTTGCTCTCTATTTTGCTCTTAAAAATTGGCATAAAGCATGTTTTGACATGTGTCAAAATACAAAATATTAAGGAGACATGGTTCTCACTCAAAAACACGGTTGGAAAAAATCATGATTTTTTTAAAAAAATCAAAAAAATAAGATATTTTTGATTTAAATCGGATTTTTTTTATTTTAATTCAAAACAATATTTACATATATCGGATTTCCAAATGACTAGGACTTATTTCCAATTAAAGTCCTATCCTAAATGGCTAAATCTATACCCCGATACCAATAACATTAATAATTCTACGGGGCGTGTCATTTTTCCACATCGGTCACCAATATATTCCGCAAAAAAAGTCGTTGGCTTCAAATCAAAAGGATTTTTTTTCAAACGTCTCAAAAGTATTAATTTTTGTCATTTTAACGCCTAGACATAAAAGTAAAGCACTGTTACACCTAAGCACAAAAGTACAAAAATATATTATTAGACTGATATTGAGTGTCAAATTCAACGAGTGTTTAAATTGTTGCTCGATTACTGTTTACATTATTTACAATGTTTGAAATTGATTAAAAAATTAATTGTAATGTTTAAAAAAATAGTATGTTCTGTTTGGGGTAAAAATGTACTTTTTATGCCTCCATGTAACGTCGGAATAGCTTTACGGTACAGCATCGTCAAAAAAGTATAATTTTTTTCTCCTAATAAAACAATACACTACATTATTGTTCGGAAATAGTCTTTAAGTCGAGAATGAAATTAATATGTATTATCAAATGTCAAAGCATAAAGTACAGACTGCAGATCAAAATGTCGGTAGGAATTTGGAAACGGTTGTAGTTTAAAAAAAAATATAAAACAACATATTTTCTGACGATTGTAGATTCTCGGGAATGAAGATATATTTTCTATATAAGCAGAACGTAGTTCTGCATCAGACTTTGCGAATGATATATATTCGAACTTTCGAACAGCGAATTTTTGTCACTTTTACAGTTATTTTTTGATTTATTATAAAGTTTCAATAAAATATTTTTTTTGATTTAAATCACATGATTAAAATTAAAAAAATCACTTGATTTAAATCATGCCAACCCTGCTCAAAAATAATGTCTTTTGTTCATGTAATTATTGCACAGGGTTTTTTAAGATAGGGTAAAAAACAACCCTTCCATTAACTTTGTTTAATAATAAGTTAAATACTAAAGCTTAAAATAAACTCAGTTTAGGAATTAAAGATGATATATGAAAATAGGGCTAAAAATAAAAAAAAACTGTGTGTGCACTATGTGCGCATATTTGAAGTGAAACTTCTTACTAACAGCTATTAAAATGAAGGATTTGAAGGATGTATGAATATTTTTTATGAATGCTTTTTATAAACTTCAAAAAAATTAGAGTTAATATAAGTAAGTAGTCATTCCGGCACTTTGGCTAGACAGTCACTTCCGGTCTAGACACCGAATTCCAGGAACCCAATCAGCTAAGAACATGTAAAATAGGCTAATAAACAAGAATAAACAGGTTTGAATCGCTTTGAACCGCTTTAAAACAGAAATAAACGGGTTTGAACAAAAACTGTACAAGTCTGTTGTTTTACTCTAAAAAGCCGTTCAAACCATTTCAAAAGCGGTTCAAAGCGATTCAAACCTGTTTATTCTTGTTTATTAGTACATGTTCTTAGCTGATTGTGTTAGCCTCGAATTCGGTGTCTGGACCGGAAGTGACTGTCTAGCCAAAGTGCCGGAATGACTACTAATTTAAAGATTACAGTTGAGGGTTGGAACCTTTGGTGTTACACAGCAAAATTTTTATTTTGCTGTGTAAGTAAAAGTAAAATTGTTTTAGTGTATTGTGGCGATTTAGTGTTTTTAAGTAAAAGTAAAAGTGTTTTGGTGTATTGTGGTGATTTAGTGTAGTGTTTTTACACTAAATCACCACAATACCCCAAAACACTTTTACTATTACACTGGACACGTTTAGCTAACCTTGTTAGCATCATCAGCAGATGATTATAAACTAAAGTACAATCTACAAGTTGAGCGTTTATATACTCGCTCAGTGGGCACCGAGTGGGCGTGGCAAAATCTAGCCAACCGAGTCAGAGCCCACTGAGCGTAACGGTTAGATTTCCGCCACTAGAGTAGTAGGAACAAAGAACTTGAAGGAATTGGACCGTTGTCTCTGTTCATACTATCTTAACATTTATTAATTCTGATGCTTTCATATGCATCTAATTGCCTGTAATTTGAGACTTGTTTAATTAATTTTAAATTATTAAGATCTATACAATGTTCTTTATCAACAATATGTTCGGCAACGCAAGATTTATCCGGTTTACCATATCTTATCTGAGCTAAATGTTCTTTAAATCTAGTTAATATTGATTTTCTAGTTTGCCCAACATATTTCTGATTACAATCTTTACAAGAAATTTCATAAATACCCGACCTTTCCAGTGGAGGTGTTTTATCCTTTGGATTACCTAATAATTGTTGTAATTTATTATTAGCACTATACACAAGTTTATAATTTACATTCTTCAAAATTCCTTTTAGACCACGGGATAACTCTCTATCAAACGGCATCGAAAAATATTTAGACGTGTCTTTCTCCACTTGAAAAGTCGAATTTTCAGAAATCATTAACCTATACCTACGTTTTCTAATTAATTTATCAACTAGTGAAGGAGAATATCCATTACACTCAGCTACATTCCTAATGTAATCTCTTTCTATTTCATATCTTTCTTTGGAAAGTGGGAAACTAAGTTATCTATGAACTAGGAAATTTAAACTAGCCATTTTATGTTCAACACTATGATGTGATTCATTAGGAATATATCTGCGTGTGGTCGTATTTTTCCTATAGATATTAAATTCCAGGCAATTATTAATATTTCTAATAACTCATACATCTAGAAATGGTAATCTGTCGTTGTTCTCAATTTCATGCGTAAATTTAATGGAGGAAAACGATTATTTAACTTAGAAATAAAATTATCTATAGTGTCTGAATGTGTGTCAAAAACAGCAAAAATATCATCCACATACCTAAACCATACTCTTGGAAAATACCCAAACTGATTCTTAGCCTCCACTTCAAACCTGCTCATGAATAAATTAGCCAAAAATGGAGACAATGGATTACCCATTTCTGTACCTTCCCGCTGTTCAAAAAAGTTGTTATTAAATTGAAAACAATTTTGTTTCATACATAACGATGTAAGCTCAATATATTCACTCACAGTTTTGTTGTCGAGACCATTTGCGTTCAGTAATTCCTTCAAGTAGCCTAAAGTATGTGGAATTGGAACACTTGGGAACAACGAAGATACATCAAAGGAGACCAATATTTCACCTTCATGCAATGTTATATCTTTAATTTTGTTAATGAATTCAATATTATTTTTAACTGAGAAAGAAGGTTCATGATCAGGTAAATTTTCGAACTCCTTTGATAACCATCTTGCCAAATTATAAGTCGGAGGACCTACAGCCGAAACAATTGGGCGCATAGACTTGTCCAGCCTATGAATTTTTGGCAAAGCATACAATTTTGGTAATGAGGGATTGGATACTTGCAATTTCCTCTTTAAAGAAAGATCAATAAGGGTTTTACATTCTTTTAGTTTTTTTAACGTCTGCTACCATCTTAGACAAAGGATTCTTTTTCAAATTTATGTAGGGGCCATTATCGATTAAGTTGTTAACCTTATCGTAATGGTCTTTTTTATCTAATATAACAACCTTATTTCCCTTATCAGCTTTTAGGTAGAAACAATCTTTGTTACGCAAACTCTTGACAATATTATGCTTCTTGTTAGATTTTAATGATTTACTTGAAACGATATTTTTTGATAACTGATTTCTACAAGCCTCTCTTGCAAATACTTTAGAAGCCTCGGGCAAGTGCTGAATAGCAGTTTCAACACCAACGACGATTTCCTCCAAAGCGCTACCAGAGTTGGGCAATGCAAACTTTAAACCTTTGTTTAATAAACTGAGCTCTTGTTTATCAAAAGTCTGCGAAGAAAGATTCTCTACTATGTTTATGTCTCTTTGGAAAACATGTTTGTTTTTAGAGCTTTTTAATTTTTTAAACTTACTATTCAAAATGGACATTTTTTTAACAAATTTTGAATTGATAACCACAAACATATTTCTCTGAAAGAGACACCAACATTCATACTCTACATTAGTTAGCTTATAAGTAAGTTTTTTGTAAAGTCCATAGGCTTCAATTTCAAGCATACTTCGTTTACTATACAGAAATTTGATTTCTAAATCAAGCCATTTTTGTTTTGTAATTTTCTCTACCTTATCACTAACGTTACTTTTCGGAATATCAACTTTAATAAAACTAGGATAAACTGAATTGGCTTTGCATGATTTAAAAAACCAAATATCTGCTCCTAATAACCTAATCTTAGTACTAAACTTACAATAAAGATTCAGTTCCGTTGTCCGTGAAGCCATCGAAGATTACAGTTGAGGATTGGAACCTTTGGTGTTACACAGCAAAATAAAAACACTAATCACCACAATACACCAAAACACTTTTACTTTTACACTGGACGCGCCTTTCGCTAACCATGTTAGCATCATCAGCAGATGATTATAAACTAAAGTACAATCTACAAGTTGAACGTCTACAAGTTGAGTATATAAACGCTCAACTTGTAGATTGTACTTTAGTTTGTAATCATCTGCTGATGATGCTAACAAGGTTAGCTAAACGTGTCCACTGTAAAAGTAAAAGTGTTTTGGTGTATTGTGGTGATTTAGTGTTAAAACACTACACTAAATCACCACAATACACCAAAACACTTTTACTTTTACTTAGTTTAAAAACACTAAATCACCACAACCACATGGTTAGCGAAACGCGCGTCCAGTGTAAAAGTAAAAGTGTTTTGGTGTATTGTGGTGATTTAGTGTTTTTATTTTGCTACTAATTTAAAACTGTATACTATTTCTAATTTTATAATTATATATTATAATATTTTTTTAACTTTTATTAAAAAACGATAATTCTATCAGTCGACCGGATAACCTGGCAGCTGTGGCCATTAAACCAAAATACTACTACATCTATATCTCTGACTACTACTAACTGTAACTAACTCTGTATTGTGGTGAATTAGTATTTCAATTTGCTGTTGTTACATCAAAGGCTTCAACCAACTATATTTAACACTAACAATGTAGTTTCATTTTTAAATAAGACAAAATATTTTTTGTTACAGGTACAGTGTTCAAACGACAAAGTCAGCACCAGACGTCATAGTGACGCACTGACAAATGTTGAACAATTCCGATTGGGAACCGTACAAAAGAAGACACCCGCGACAATTTCTGAGAACGGAAAGCCACACAGTCGAAACGTCCGTCGATGATTCGAACGAAGGGACTCAAATTTATCTTCACACGTGATAACTTTGTTAATTCTATCATATTTTATCTTGATCATATTTTACCCCAATTTGTTGACAATCTTTAATTGAATATTAAGGAAATATTGTAATACAAAAACATGCAGTCCATTGTTGTATTACGATTTGTTTTTTTGCTGACTGACATACTATAAAGAAAAAAAATCTTTTATAATGTGTAGTCAGCAGATTGTAACTATTTATAAAATAATTTTTATCGATTTCTATTAATTCAGGATCGATTAAATAATATACTTGTTCAAACGTGACCAAGTACACTCTAATTGTTATTAATATAAGTTCTAAAAAATATTTCCTATTGTATTTTAAATTAAAATATGACTAATCTGTTAGTATTATTCATTACGAGGAAAAGACACTTTGGCTTTTTAAATCTGTATTGTTTTTATTATATGAACGACAAGGGCAGGATACTCTTTGTATGTCTGTTTTCTTCATTCTTGAATAAACTTTGTAAAAAATGAACTGCAGTTTTTATTGTTATGTTCAGTTGATTGCCTAATCTCTTCCGATGATATTAATTTTTTTGACAGGTAGTTTGTATACTTAGTACTTAATAGTTACTTAGTATCATATGAGTTTCAAATAAAAATATTTTCAACAAGAATTAGGAATATTTCGACAGATTACATCTAGAAACTTGAAAGAAGAAACAATTTACCTTTGAATTGAAATGCCAGAAACGTAAAACTTTTAACGTAAAGCTAAAATTATATTAATCACAATCATGATTTGTTTTGAGCCATATGCAAACAAAATGTAAACAAACCGATTCTTCATTTACAGGTTAATTTCACCACAGATTTAATATAATCTCTTTAAATAAAAATTACACCACCATTGGCGTAGTTTAAAGATCTTTGTAAAAATTGAGGAAAAGTGTTAAATATAACGGGTGCGTCTGAAAAATGGCTTACCTCTATAACTTTTTTATTTTTTCAGATAAAAGACGAGATTTAGTATTTTAGTACATGACATAAATTAGGAATGGTTGACGTATTCAACAGTTTTTGGTCACTTAGTTTTTAACTGGAAATAATGACATCTTTTGATTTTTAAATGGCACCCTCGGTATATTTTCACTTTATTCGTTATAAAATGATACTGAGTAGAATGACATATTATCATATGTCAACTTTTGACATTTAACATGCGATTGACATCAATCCTAATTTATGTCAGTTACTAACATACCAAATCTCGTTTTTTATTTGAAAATATAAAAAAGTAATAGATCTGAGTCAATTTTAAGATGCACCCGTCGTTGAAAAACATTTAGATATTAGGTACATACAGAAATTAAATGACATGGTATACTATAAGATTTACAGAAAAAATAAATTATAAAAAAACATTATACGAAATGAGTTGAAATAAGTGCATATATTTTTAGGGGAATTTTATGTTTGGGACCATGCATACCCGGGACGTGCATATGGGTTATCACTGGAATATTTTTCTAAAAAAAACATTGCCCCATTGACTTGTTAGTAAAATCTTGTTAGTAAAATTTTGTAGACCGTTTAATGCCGTTTAAAATTTATCTCCTTATGTTTTGTCGATGAGATAAACGCAATTTTATTAATTTGCCTTAGTCCAAGTCAATAAATTACACTAAATATATATTTATTAATTTTATCTTTATTTACAAGTTAAATAACATATACAGGGTGCTACAAATTCGAGGTACGAGCATTGGTATCTCGGAAACCGTAATAGATACGAAGATGGTCAAATTGGGGCAAACTTGCGCCTTGGAATGTTCACCAAGATGCCATCAAAAAAGTTTTAAAATTTTCAAGGATTTCTGAGTTTTTTGAATAAAAACGATTTTTTTAAAAATAAGTTTTATTTTTTCCTGTCGTTACTTTTTAGAAAATTAAAAAACTAACTGAACATTCTCAAAGCCACTTTATTAAGGCTATCTGATACTATTTTTAGATTTTCAAATTGGCTGATAATTTGTGAGATACAGAGGCCAACTCAATTTTCTTTAATATGAACCTGCATTTTTATTTCAGGTTTTGAAAGAACTCGATCTACTAAGTACAATAATATGCCACACTTGATACTTTTTTTTGTTTTGGGTACCTTAACAACAACAAAAGTATTTAATTATTATTTAAAATAATTTCAAGTCCGACTCTGTTTTTTTTAATTACTTAATCTGATTATTTTCGTCATAACAATATTGATCAGCGCTAATTAACATTGAATAAGGATAATCGAGCCAACTGAAAGATTCAAATAAATAATATCCAGGTCAGGAATTTAAAAATATTATTTTTAACTTTTTTTTATTTTGAATTTGAAATCTCAGTGTACGATCTAATAATATGCATAATATTAATCGTAGTTATTATAAATCAATCAACTTCTACAAACTACTTTCTAATGCTCTACATGTTCGAAAGGGTTACCACCGTTCCTAGTGCACAAATTTATTATTCGTTCAATTTTATTTATAGCTCTTTGAACATATCTTTTTCTTATACTGCATTTTGTACTCTTTATTGTAAATGTTGAAAAGTATTGATTTCACAAAATATTATATTCTATATATATGTATATATATATATATATATATATATATATATATATATATATATATATATATATATATATATATATATATATATATATATATATATATATATATATATATATATATATATATTTTATTGCATTTGATGTTCCGTAGTCAATGTTTTACCCCACGTCATTTTAAGATTAAGATTTGAAGGCTTATCAATATTGGAACGATGAACATATTAAATATTTTAAGAAAACAAAGACGGACTTGAAATTAATTTAACTAAATTGTGTTCAAATGTTCGAAACAAAAAAAAATATAAAGTGTGGCATATTATTGTACCCAGGGGCCCAGGAGACCGAGTTCTTTCAAAATCTATAATATAACCACAGCTTACAGAATAACATAGCTTTGACCCTCGCCAATTTTTCCCACGCTCGAATTTAAAACGTCCCACTCCGACGATGCGCTAACTGAATTAAGCGACCGACAGTCAGCCTCATTCAGTCGATGCATAGCCTCCACGGTGGCGCGTAGAGCCGTATTACGGAAGATTTTAATTCGATTTTTTTTCTTATATTTAACCATAGGTATTTGTGCTTTTATTTCAATTTTATTTTTATTGATGGAATGGGAAAAGGTGTTCCGGGATGTGCGGCTGCTGGTTGCACAAATAATTATGGAAATAATTCAAAATATAGTCTGTTTGATTTTCAATTCAATTCAAAATTAATGTTCAATTCAAAAGTATATTCACACTTTAGTGCTTTTCAAAACGATGAAGACTACTTATTTGGAGGCTTGCTAATGCCAAGTGACCATTTTTTTATTTAGTTTCCTCATTGGAGGCTAGTTTTATAAGCTTTTATTTAACTTGCTTTGTATGTAACTATCTATGTATGTATGTATGTTTGTTCGGGGCAAATCTTGTAAGCTAAATTAAAACCACTTTCTTTTATTGTAGGAGATTGAAATTTGGCATGTAGGTTCAGTCCCGATGATAATACATTTTTTTGCAAGGCATGACCCGAATTTTTGACAGCTGTCAAAATGGCGGCGTTTTTGAGGTTTTTGATTTTTTAAAATTCTATTTATGAATGGATCGGGCTGAAATTATATATATATATATATATATATATATATATATATATATATATATATATATATATATATATATATATATATATATATATATATATATATATATTAATAAATAATATTTTCTTGCCTTTTAGCTGTGTATTTTTTCTAATTTCGAAAAATCGAAAGTAGAGAAAAAGATTTAAAAAATAAAAAAGTAAAAAGAAAATTGTTTTGCTTGTCGTAAAGGGGGGAACCAAGCTCCACTCCCACAACCGGTTTCTGGGCCTACCCTTCATCAGGTGGGCTGTCCAGGGCTGGTTCTCACCGATACGGCAAGCAAAACTTCTTCTATATCTGCAGACGATGTCGTAAAGTGTCGGTGAGATATTAGTGCATCTCCCGTCAAAAGATGGTAAAGAGCGTTTTTCGGCCCGCTCAAATATATGAAATGAACAAAATTCTTACAGCTTTAGTGTATATTAATAAATAATATTTTCTTGCCTTTAGCTGTGTATTTTTTCTAATTTCGAAAAATCGAAAGTAGAGAAAAAATTAAAAAAAATAAAATAAAATAATATATGAAAAAATCGATATATTGGATGCCCCCTACCCCATAGTCGGTTTTCATTTTATTTGTCTCACATTTGAACTGTCAAATTTGACAGCTGTCGTTTTTTTTAAGTTCTCCTTTTTTAATGAAAATCGATATACATATTATTAGGATACCCATAGAAAGTTATTTAAGAAAAAAATTGAGTTTAAGTGTGTGGCACTGAGAAACAAGCATAACTAAAAAGTAGATGATAAATTTTATAAAAAAACCTTTTTTAAAAACAAGCTTTTATTTAAATACACTAAAAAGAATAAAATAAACTCTTTTTCTTTAAAACTTTTATTATAAACTTAGAACGTCATTACACAATTTTAATATTAGATATATAAAAGCTTGTCGCGAGATTTCTCTACATCGATAAACAAGTAAATTAACTAAAACCTGTGTCTACCCTGTCTCATTCTCAAAGTTTCTGTTATGATAGACCACTAGACCAGGAATTACAAGATAAAGTTGTCGTACCAGATTTTTATGAGTGCAAATGTACACTCAAATCTCGCGACAAGCTTTTATATAATATTAAAATTGTGTAATGACGTTATAAGTTCATAATAAAAGTTCTAAAGAAAAAGTTTATTTTATTCTTTTTAGTGTATTTAAATAAAAACTTGTTTTTAAAAAAGTTTTTTTATAAAATTTTTCAGAACAATTTTGAAGAACTTTTCTTAAATGAAAATATATTATGTAAATTCGTTAAATTATTTCAGACAATTAAATTCAACCATCAATCAAAATTTTCCTATAATGTATTTTTTGTTAAATTTATACGCAAAAGTTAGAAATTATTATACCTTAAAGAATATTACTAAGAACTTAAATGTAGCAAACAAAAACCGAAAGCTCCTAATTTAGAAACATTCGTAAATAACTATAAGTAATCAATGTACTTATTTCATTTTCTGTTATTTCTAGAAATAAATTAATTAATTTGTTTTTTAAATGTTTTTCTTTGAGAATGCATATTTATTTAAAGTCAACAATTTAAAAAACGTGTATATAAATTATGTTCTAGCACCAGTCGAATAATTTTTTACGTCACGTGTAAAATTTTTTTGAATACATCTCTGGGCTGACTAGCGCTTACGCGGCTATTGGTTTTGGCGAGAGAGCTCGCCGCTCTAGTGTTCCCCCTCTTTCGAATCGCAAATCCGAGCGTACAAAGATCAAAGCGGCACGCTACACTGTCCTAGCTGGTTTTTACTTAAGCTGTGATATAACCAATAAAAAATGCAGGTCTGTATTTCAAAAAATTAAGTCCCTGTATCTCACAAATTATCAGCTAATTTGAAAATCTAAAAATACTTTCAGATAGCCCTAATAAAGTGGCTATGAGAATGTGCAATTCATTTTTTGATTTTCTAAAAAGTAAAACAGGAAAAAAATTAAATTTATTTTCAAAAAAAATCGTTTTTTCAAAAACTCAGCAATCCTTGAAATTTTTAAAACTTTTTTGATGGCATCTCTGGTAAACCCCAAAGCGCAACTTTGCCCCAATTTAGCCATGTTCGTATCTATTATGGTTACCGAGATACCAATGCTCGTACCTCGAGTAGCTTGTTGTAGTTGTAGCACCCTGTATATTTATTTAGTTAGTTTTATTACTTGTGATTAACAAAAATGCTTTTATCTCATCAATCAAATCGAAATAGACAAAATATCAAGATACAACGTTTAATCGACATTAAACGGCCTACAAGATTTTGCTAACAAGATTAAAAAAGTCAGTGGCGCACTTGTTTTTTTTTAGAGAAACATTCAAGTGATAATGTGTAAGTGAATCTGTCAATACTTTTTTAGCCTTAAAATATATCGCACTTATAATAATTTTTACCCTGAAAATTTAATTCAAATCGCTAAAGTACTTGGAAGAAAATTATAATAAACCGTAAAAAAATTAAGGCTTTAACCCCCTGTATAGCTATGAAACAAGGCAGAATCGGAGCTATGTTGATATAAGTAATAAATCTTATTTTTACGTAAGGAATCTCCCCCACGAGAGATGGTACATGTTTTTTTGAAACACCCTGTATATTACAAGCTTTAGATATTAGTCATTAGAAATAGGTAAATGTTATTTAATATTGCGAATACTATAAAAAACGAAATCAAATATTTTGATTACAGTTGAGGGTTGGAAATATTGATTACATGAAATATTTTGTTCACAAGGTTTTAGTTGCACTCTTGCAAAATCCTTCACTCTTATAGCGAACTGAAAACGACCCCAGGGTTGGAAAAAGCGCTTTGATGTCGACGTAGGACCCTATCTGGGGCGTGATGTCTCTAATCTCGGCGTTATTCTGTAAAATATACAACGAATTTCCTTTGAATAACGCCGTACAACTCCAACGCGTGGGTAATTGAGGCGTACTAGCGGTGTAAAAAGCTTAAACAAAGACTTTATTAGCGGTTAAGCGAGAGCTCACGTTTAATCACCCACTCGAAAAGTTTTGGGACGCGATATAGGACACGAGAGGTGCTTTGAACTTAACACTTTGCTTTTTGATAAAATTCCTGTATTAACACCAGATAATTTTACCTTTAATTTCCAGAAAATTCTTATCTGTATAACATAATTAAATGCTATGACAGGAGTATCATATGAGTAATCAAACTTATAAACTTACGGTTAATCGCAAAACCATTTCCGGTGCACGTAATAAACTTTGTGTGACAAGCGATGGCGACAGCGCTGCCAGATTATGATGGATTCATGAGGTGAATCTTAATGTAAAGTTGGGAAACAATATATTTATTATATCATTTTTTAAAGATTTTTACGTTTTATTTTTAATTTAATAATTAATATTTTAGTAATTAATTAATTTATTTGTTTTATTATTATTTATTTTACTTATTATTTGTTTGTTTTATTATTTATTTTACTTATTACATATTGGTAAAAACTAATCCATCATGAAGATTATTCTAAGCGTTAGAATTAGAATTAGAATGAGTGGGAGGGGGGTTAATCACTTCGACCTTACAGATCCATTGTGTCCCCCTTTCTTGAATCATAACTCATCATACAGTCCCAGGGCTTTGACAAAAGCCAGTATCTGGGACGGTTTTATAGAGGGTAGTTCTCCATCTCCAATATCAGTCGTACCAAAATTCATGGCACGAATGGTTGTCGTCTCGGCGCACTCAGTGATGAGGTGTACTGGTGTTTCACCATCTTCCCACAGAATCTGCATTCGCCGTTTCTTCTTAATTTCAATCTACTGAGGTGTTCATTGAGGAGACAGTGTCCTGTTAAAAACCCCGTGACAATCCGAAGATTGTTCTTACTCAGACCTAGGAAGATCTGTGATTTTTATTGATCATAAGCCCTCAGAAACTTCTTCGAGTGTCCTAGACCATTGCAAGATTTCCATTCCAGGTTGCGGATGGAATCTTCCAAGTTCTTGAGTTCCTCCTTGAGTTGGTTACCACTTGGAAAGCAGAACGGTTCTGGTCCAGTTAGTGGAGTGTTCGCTCCTTTTCTACCTAGATTATTTGCTTTTTCATTGCCTTTTATCCCTTGGTGAGCAGGCACCCAGTGTAGGAGGACTTTGTTTTCTTTGCCTAATTTATTCAGCTTCTCTATGTATTCTTTGACCAATTTCGAATTGATTGAGACTGAGTTGATCGCCTTTAACGCTGCTTGACTATCAGATAAGATGGCTATTTCTTGTTTCCGATAGTTCCTATCTAAGATAAGTTGTACGCATCTCTCGATAGCGTAGATTTCTGCCTGTAGGATACTAGGGTAAGTGCCCATTGGTTCGGAGTAATTAGCTCTCGGCCCAACACTCCGATCCCTCTTCCCGTATTGGTTTTGGAAGCATCAGTATACCAAGTTATGGTATGGTCTTTCAACTGCTGGGCAAGCGTTTCGCTCTTCCAATCCTTCTTATTGCTCAATACTACATTGACATGTTTGTCAAAGTTGTACGTTCTTGGCATATCGTCCATTGGGAGTTGCAGAAGTGGTATTTCCTTTTTGAGAGTGTTCCAAGCCCCTGATCTGACAATTCTCCCAGTACTAATTCCGTTAGTGACCATTCTAATCATTGTCGCATTGGCATATCTACCAATGACAATGTGCAGTGGTGTTAGATCTAGAATGACCTCCATTGCTGCTGTTGGACAGGTTCTCATGGCTCCTGTGATGCACACACATGCTAGTCTCTGGACTTTGCATAGGTTTAGCCTTGCCGTCCGTTGCTCTAGTTTTGTGTACCAGGCAACTGCTCCATAAGTAATCATGGGTCTTACTATCATGGTATACATCCAGCGCAAAATGTTAGGGGAGCAGCCTACGCATCTATTTCTGGCCAGTCTTCTGCATATCATGAGAGCCTTTGTGGCTTTGCTGGTAGTGTTCTTAATATGCCTGTTCCAAATGAGTTTACTATCCAGGGTTATACCCAGATATTTAACTTCCTGTGATGGCAGTATTTCCTTTCCATCTAGTTGGATTCTTTTCAAGTTTTTCAGACTTCACTTTCTGGTAAATGGCACTATCGCGGTTTTGTCTGAGTTGATACACAGCCCGACAGTCCTGCACCATCTCTCAGTGATACGGAGTCGTCTTTGGATAATATCACACAGGGTGCCTTCATGTTTCCCCCGAGCGATCATGACTATGTCATCTGCATACCCAATGCAGTGTATTCCCGCTAGAGTTAATTCGTCTAGTAGTTCATCCACTACCAAGCTCCACAGCAAAGGGGAGGTTACTCCACCTTGTGGAGTTCCTTGCGTTGTTTTAACAGCTACAGTTTTGGTACCCATCTGAGCCTCTCGTGTTGACAGCATCTCCCAAAACCAGCGAATAATAGTTCTGTTCACCCCTCTTGTTTCTAGAGATCGCCTGACCACCTTATGTGGTATATTGTCAAACGCCCCCTCAATATCCAAGAAGGCACAAATTGCTGTTTCTTTGCTATCCAGACTTGTCTATATTAGCTCCGTTAATTGGTACAGAGCAGTTTCTGTGGATCTGCCCGTTCTATATGCATGCTGACTATCATGCAGTGGTTTAACCTTTATATGATTTTCTCCAATATGGTTGTCAACTACTTTCTCCAGCGTTTTTAGTATGAACGATGTGAGACTAATAGGCCTAAATGACTTGGGATTTGTCCAGTCAGTTTTGTCTATTTTGGGTATGAAGATTACTTTTGCTCTTCTCCATGTGGTTGGTATATATCCCATCGCTAGACTGCTTCTTGTAATGCTTAGTAGATGGTGAGTAGCTATTTGCTGACCTTCCTTTAGAAGGGCAGGAAAGGTCCCATCTACTCCTGCTGCTTTATAGGGCTGAAAGGTGTCGATCGCCCATTTCAGTTTTTGTTCTGTTATTACTAGCTTGGCCACTTCCCAATCTTCCCTGCAAGGATTGTGGGGTTCAGTGGGAGCTACATGAGTATCAATAGGTATGCTACCTGGAAAGTGTATATAAAGTAGGAGATTTGCTCTCTCTTCCTCTCCCTCCGTGTAGCTTCCGTCAGATTTCTTAAGTGCCATGTTGAGGATAGATCCACTCTTGGCCATAGCTTTATGTAATCTAGCTGCATCAGGAGTAGAAGTGATGTTTTCGCAAAAGGATCTAAAGTCAGACCGCTTTGCTCTTCTTATCTCATTATACTCAGTTAATTTCTCGCTGTAGAGCTGCCATTCGGCACTGGATTTAGCTCTATTAAAGAGTCGGCGGACCTCCGATCTAAGATTGGCCAACTTCTTGTTCCACCAGGGCTTGTTGTTACTTTTTTGTATGCCTTTACTTGCGGGGCAACTAGATTCGTATGCATCCAATATTGCACCGCTGACTTCCCTTTCGTACCATTCTAGATGCAGATGGTTTCTGGCCCTACTTGCATCTATACGGTTTAGGTTGTCTACGAGATTGGTGTTATATATGTCCCAGTCTGTTTTTCTTGGATTCCTTCGAGTTTCTGTTTGGAGTGTGATTCCTCCTAATTTGAACTCGATGATTCTGTGATCTGATAGGGAGGGTTCCGTTGAGACCCTCCAGTGTTTCACTTAACTGATTACACTAGCACTCCCGATTGTTAAGTCTAATACTTCTGCCCGCGTTTTTGTCACGAAGGTTCTAGCTCCTGTTCCCTACATTGAGAACTTCAAGATTGCATGCTAAGAGGAATTCAAGTAAACACTCACCTCTAGTGTTAGTGTTAGTGCTTCCCCATACCTCATTGTGTGTATTGGAGTCGCATCCCAATAGCAGAGGTAGTCGCCGTTGGCTGCAGAATCGCACGAGCTCCCGTACCTCCGGAGGCGGTGCCTCCCCGTCACCCGGAACGTAAGCAGAGGCACTCACGATGTTTTTACTGCAATCCTCGATATTATGCTGAACCATGATAGGAACAAGATCTCGGGTTGTAAATTCTGAAACACATGTGTAGTTAATGTCCTTTCTTTTAAGAATACAGGCTCGGGGAAATTCCTGCCTGTTATCATATATTACCTTTGAATTTTTTTCCAGACAAACCTCTAATTTGTCCCTGATACACCCAGGGTTCCTGGGCTAGTACCATTGCATAATGATTTTTCTCAAAGAGTCTCGCTATTGTAGCGGAGGGTCTTGCTATTGTATTCTAGGGACCCTTTTGCATGGTGCAGGTTTATTTGGGATATCCCATGATGGGGGGAAGGAAGAAAGGATAAGTTTGGGGTGGGAAGAGGGGCTGGAGTAGGACTTTGGACCTGGTTTAGGTTACTGGGGTGTGTGAGGATTCTCCCGTTGTAGAGGGATAGGGTATTCCTCATCTTCCTCTGACAACGGAAGTTCCTCCTCCGAGAAGTGGCCATCAACCTTCTCCGAGGATATACACCCTTCCACGGTTGGGATTTGGCCCTCCGTGCCCTTCACAGTCGAGGAGCTAGTCTTCGGCTGAGGTTCCTGTGAGGTAGAGGCTGGAGGATATGTCTCCATTTTCTCTACCTGTTTAGCTTGGTCTCTTCTTAGACCTGATACCGGTGTTGTCCCGAATCTATAGTAAAGAGTGTATCCTCTTTCTCTATTGCCTCCTTGGATTTGAGGTCAATTCCTATTGTGAGGACTTGGCCGTGGCCCTCCTCCCTCGAGTTGATGATTCGCCAACACGACGTCCTTACATCGGAGTTCTGACCCTGGATAAGGTTCAGCAGGTAGGTGGTGTCTTTCCTTTGCTCCTTGGCAAATAGACCGTGATGATCGCCTCCTTAGGGATGTTTTCTCCTTCAGAGCAACCAGTCCCGGCCCCTGCCAATTCTTAAGTTTAGGTGCCGTTTCTATCAACCAATCCGCCGATTCTGGAGATACACAGTCTATGAGGAGCATGCCCACCCGAAAGTGAATCCCCGCAAATCGCATTTGACCCACATTTTGTCCGTCGTTGTGTTGCTCTCCAATCGCCACTACTTCGTCCAGTATCGCCTCTTCTAGAGCCGTTTGCTGGTCGGTGGTCAGTACAACCTCTGGGTAATCCTTTGGTAGCACTGCCATTTTCACTTGTCCAGCAATAGAGGCAAAGCTGGTGATATGTCCCTGCTTGCCTCTCGGTGTTGGACGTCTTTCCATCCTGGCTTTTTTCTCTTCTTGCCGGAGCAGAGGTGAAAGGTTTTCGTTCCCTCTTTTGCCCTTTGGTGAAGATGCGCCGGCCTGTTTCTTGGTTCCTTTGCCCTCCCCTCTATGGAGGAGTACTTTCTCTTTTGCTTCCTCTGGAGCAAGTCCTGCGTGGAGCAGTCGGAGGTATCTCCGTGCTTCTGCTCCGCTAAGACCCACTCTCAGCGGATCGTCCAACCCGCCTGGTTGACCCAGGCCAGGTAGACTAAACGGTAGTCTGTGTCGCCTGTTGGGTTTAGAGGTAAGCTCCCGACCCTTGCTAAAGGAGGTGGTAGCTTGAGTATCACTAGCGCAGGACGGTCCCGCGCAAGTGTCAGCCACCTCTCCTGTAGTTTTCTTTGGGGGGTTTGACCCCCTGGAACTTTCATTGTTCCTGTTCCCAGTGTCGCTAGGGGGTTTCCCCACAGCTTCTCCGGTGGTGTTGGTGTTTTTATTTTTATTACTGCTCATAGTGTTCCCACGAGTCGCTAGGGAAAGTCAGTCCACTTCTACAGAGCCCCGCATGTAGAAGTAAGGGGTAAATACAATGGGGTGCCCCCTGATGCCCCAAGGTTGAGACCAGTAATGGCTAGTCCCCTATCTAGCCACGCATCCCTTTGACCTGGTCCCGCCATCGTAGGATTTAGGTTTTTGGTGAGGTTGTCTCCTCTTGGTCCAGGCGGTTAAGCCAAGACCCCCCCACACCCTCTACCCGCGAACATGACCACAGACAGTAGAAGGTGCCTGGTTTAAATGTCTTGGTGCAATTCCCTGGCCACTACAGCCAGAGACAAGACAATGAGTGAGATGCTTCTTGGACCGAGCCAAAGTGCTAGAGGAGATTCTGCCAGCACCTGACAAGGAGCTTCCCCACCAACGACAAGGTCTTGCATCTCCTAGGGGAAGATTCTAAGCGTTATTGGGGGTTATTTATTTATTTATTGATGTTACTTATCTTTTATCTTACACCACAAGTGGCAATAACAAGTAAGAGTGTACCATTAATGCAGAAACTAATAATTACAAAATTTAATAGAAAAAACTAAAGTAGGAATAAATTTGAAAGTGGCATAATGTACTTAACAATCAAACTTACTTCTATGACTGCAGTCAGGGCAATAAAGGACCTTTATTGTCCACGTTCTCGTTCAAAATAGTTTATCAGAGAAGTTACAAGCTCTTTGCTTCGACTGTTTAAATGCTTCGGCACATTTTCAAAACACAATTTCAAGAAATGCAACACAAAAACTGGAAAATATAGTTCTTAAAAGAACTGTTTGTGCTTAAAAGTACAATTTTTAAAAAAAGACTCTTAGGCAAAAAAACGAGAATTTCTGAAAACGATTCAACAACAACACGATATTATACAAAATAATTACTGAAATTATGATAACTGTCAAATATCAAACGACAACGTTGCTGAACACTCAGTGTGACCAACATAGCAATTATAAAATTCAGTTTACAATTTTTGCAGCTGTGATCTAAATAAAATATCTGTTACAATCATTTTCTCTATAAAGTAAAATGAAGAGCTGTTCGTTATCTGAAATTATACAACAAATTTAAACATTTTTGACAAAATTTCATTTAGTCAGGTTTATAAGCTTTAATGTCAATCTCGATATGGTTGATGACGTGCATCGGAAAATGTTTTGCGATTACCGTATTTAATAATCTGCTAGTTATCACGCCCCTGGTCACAATCGTTTTTTTTTACAAAGCTTCAGTGGAACTTTGATCTCAGAACCAGTTAAGCAAATATCTATACATCATACCAAATAAACTTTTCGTCACGTGATTAAGCTTGACCGGTACAGAGTTGCCCACTTTTACGTGCATTCTTTTAATCGAAATTATTTTAGGCAACAAAAATAAATTAATTATATACTTATACCGGGTGGTTCACCTCTATAACTTTTTTATTTTTTTATTTACTATGTTAGTATATGACATAAATTAGGATTGATTGACGTTTTCAATTGTTTTCGGTCACTTCCTGTTTCACCGGAAATTACTACAACTTTTGATTTTTAAATGGCACCCTCCGTATTTTTTTACTTTATTCGATAGAAAATGACTTTCTGCATCGAATGACATACAAAAGTTGATATGATTATATGTCAACTTTTGACATATTCACTCAAAAACAAATTGTATTTTAAATGTCAATCTAGAGTGACATGGCTGTGTTAAAAACACTAACTTTTGATCGTCTAATGTTTTAGTGTCTTGTCCTAGCCGGTTAAAAGATGCCCATGTCGTATTTTTCATCATATCTCAATTTTTTCAAATGGAACGAGGGTGGCTCATTAGCATATTTAGAAAAAGCATTTTTTTACGAATAATTTGATACCACACACTTGGTATTTCAAGTCAAATTGTCGTTATGAACCGCATGCGCATGTTATAATTTCAAATAAACCATATGCGAAAAGATCAAAAGTTGACATTCTATTCAGAGTGTCATTTTCTATCGAATAAAGTAAAAAAATACCAATGGTGCATTTAAAATTCAAAAGTTGTAGTCATTTCCGGTGAAACCGGAAGCGATCGAAAATAATTGAATATGTCTATCAATCCTAATTCATATTATTATTTATGTCATTACATACCAAATCTCGTTTTTTTATGTGAAAAAATAAAAAAGTTATAGGGGACACACACTTTCGAGACGTACCCAGTATATAAAAAGTTTTTATAAAACTATATAAGAATTATTGCTATTTAACTGCAGATATAGAAATTTAATTCCACGCTGTGTTTGTCATAATGTGGATCAACCCGCTCTCACTACCGGTTTCGGAGCCCTACTCCATCAGGAGCCCTACTCCATCATCAGGTGAGCTTGGGTCGATTCCACAAAATGACAAACACAGCGCAGAGTAGCTAATTCCGACTTGTCGGAAAGTAGCTGGGTTAGATATTAGCTTTTTTCGGGTTCTTGTTATTTCCGATTCTGAACCGTCCTAGAACTCTGCAGCGCATGCGCAAATGAAATAATGCCTTCATATTTCCTTCTGCGCATACGCATCACAGTCCTAGGACGGTTCAGAATCGGTAATAACAAGAACCCGAACAAAGCTATTAAGTCCCGCACGGCCTGTGTGCAATGGTAGTACTTTCGTACCACCGAGGCGCAACTATCGATAGTAAAAGGATGGTAAAAAAACTTTTTTTCAGGACAGCCAAATTATAATGAATCGACCCAAGCTCGCATGATGATAGAGTAGGGCCTCGAAACCGATAGTGAGAGCAGGTTGATCCACATTATGACAAATAGCATGGAATTAAATTTCTATATCAGCATTTAAAATGGCCAGAATTCTTATATAATTTTATTATATACCTATAGTTCAAGAAATTTGATTTCCATTTTATAAAAGGTTTTTTTTATTTACATCAACTCACTCACTTAACAGCACTTAAGGAACATAAAGGGAGGGTCTGGTCCACTTTAGGTACATCAAAATTTTAAAATTTTCTATACAGAATTGAGAAGAGGAACACTTATAATGACATTTTCTAACGAAAAAAGTGCGGATCGTCCATAAACAACCCCAGAATTTTACGGGATTGGGGAGTGAAAAGGGGTGCTGGGTGGGGTATTTCAACACTGAATTTTTATTTATTTTGGCCTTCTAAAGTAATAATTTCACTATATTTTCATTATATTATAGTTTATCTAAAAGCCACACTTGATAGAAAAATGTCCAAAATTTTACTGAAAAACACTTTTCTTAACAAAGAAAATTGAGACCAGATGGAAGATGGAAGTTTGACATTTCATATATCCTTCTTTCTCTCTTCTATGCAATGAGAGAGACAAATATATTCTAGACCTAATCTAACAATTTGAAAATTTGCAACGTTGCCATCTCTTGTATTTTTTCGGGTAATTACGGATTTGAAATAAATGACCTATTACGAAAGCTGACAATAGCTAAATATGTAACCACAAAATTGCACGAAGGAGTTTTAATAGCATTGGTTTACTAGAAGCTAGGGAGCCGCACTCCACTTTTGCTCCTTTGCTTCCGCGCATGCGCATGAGTTATACAAAATCGAACAGGTTTTTGCGTGCAATCTATAAATACAAAAAAACTCACACCAAAGACTAACCAACGCAATCAAAATACGCCTATCGCCGTAACCAACGACTCTAAATAAATTAAAAAAAATAAAAACAGTTTAAAAAAGTAAAAACAGCTGTAAAAAAATAAAAAAGTTTTATGTCTACCGAGGTTCGATCCACCGTCCGCAAAAAAGTTAAAACCAATGCAATCAAAACTCAGTTGCGGCAGACGTTTTTACCATTGTGATCCTCTTCTCAACCTTTAACACAGATCAAAGTATAATATCTATTCTTATCAGCTTAATATCGCTACCGCTATTTTTCAAAATTAATAGGAAAGTATAAATAAAACAATATCCGATTTAGCATTGGCAACGTTGCTTTAAAAGTTAAACGAAAATAATACAACCAGTAAAACACATTCGCTCTTATCTATCATAATTATCGCACACATTGAAAACTTATCGTAAATTTAACCTAAAAATAATAATTTTAAGTATCAATAGTGAAGTGATCTCAAACATTTAGCCGACGATCCGTACTTAAAACGTTAAAATATTAATTGTAGAACATATTAATATCAAATTTACATCAATAACTTCAAGATTGGCGATATACCTAAAGTGGACCAGACCCTAAAGGGAAATTACTACCGATTTCCCATTCAGTTTCTCCCAGAGTTTCATGCAACGGCTATTTCTAAAAAGAACAATGTTCGACTGCAAGGTCTGCTAGCAAAAATCTTTAAGCTTAAAGTATCACAACACAATTCATTTAAACCAAAAACTTGTTTTACAAAACTAAAGTGTCAAAACGAATGACAATGTCAGGAAAGAAAGAAATAAATGTGGCAACTTTATATTTTTTACAGCAGAGCTACCACCTGAATCCCCAGCGGGAAATTTAAATTCCAGTTAGCCAGCCCGTCGCCGGCGTTGAATGTCCATGGTTGGAAACACTGAATTTTAAAATAACTCCCTCGATTACGTAACTAAAAGTTTAATTGGTATCGCTTATAGGTAGCAGATTATCATAAGCAGGAGAGTTATAAATAGGCTGTAGCAGTACCACAGCTTACAGAATAATATAGCTTGGACACTCGCCAATTTTTCCCACGCTCGAATTTAAAACGCCCTACTCCGACGATGCGCTAACTGAATTAAGCGACCGACAGTCAGCCTCATTCAGTCGATGCATAGCCTCCACCGGTGGCGCGTAGGGCCGTATTACGGAAGATTTTAATTCGATTTTTTACTTATATTTAAACATAGGTATTTGTGCTTTTATTTCAATTTTATTTTTATTGATGGAATGGGAAAAGGTTTTCCGGGATGTGCGGCTGCTGGTTGCACAAATAATTATGGAAATAATTCAAAATATAGCCTGTTTAATTTTCAATTCAATTCAAAATTAATGTTCAATTCAAAAGTATATACCGTATGATCGAGAAAAAACGGCGTCAGCGATGGCTATGGAATGAAGATCGCTGTCATTTTATATGTAAATTTATATGAGAAATGTCATCGATGTTCATTTCCCAGCCAACTGGACGCCGTTTTTTTTCGATCATACGGTATATATTCACACTTTAGAGCTTTTCAACACGATGAAGACTACTTATTTGGAGGCTTGCTAATGTAACTATCTATGTATGTATGTATGTTTGTTCGGGGCAAATCTTGTAAGCTAAATTAAAACCACTTCCTTTTATTGTAGGAGATTGAAATTTGGCATGTAGGTTCAGTCCCGATTTTTGCAAGACATGACCCGAATTTTTGACAGCTGTTAAAATGGCGGCATTTTTGAAGTTTTTGATTTTTTAAAATTCTATTTATGAATGGATCGGGCTGAAATTATATATATATATATATATACAGGTTGTTAACTCGACAGTTACTTATAGAGAATGGAATGGAAATAGAGAATGAAATGGAAACAGAATGGCAACACTGCCTATTGAAGAATTATTGATTTTTCTGCCGACTCGTCCCGTCCCGTCGTCTATCGACAAGCGGGCCGAGGTTATTTCAACCATAAAACTCTTGCCGCGAGTAATGAACAATTTAACAACCTGTATAGGTATATTGTGGGTATATACATATGAAAAAAATATATGGGCGGCCATCTTGAAAAAAATGACAGTTTAATGACATGTCAAAATTTCAAAGTCAACCGATTTTCATAAAAATTGATATATGGGATGGCCATGGGCTAAAATGAAAGAAAAAAAATTGAGCTGTCAAATTTGACAGCTGTCAAAAAAATTTCAAAGTTGTCCGATTTTGATAAAAATCGATGATGGCCGTGGGCTAAAATGAAAGAAAAAAATTTTGAGCTGTCAAATGTGACACCTGTCAAATAATTTCATATTTGTCCGATTTTGATAAAAATCGATATATTGGATGCCCCCTACCCCATAGTCGGTTTTCATTTTATTTGTCTCACATTTGAACTGTCAAATTTGACAGCTGTCGTTTTTTTAAGTTCTCCTTTTTAATGAAAATCGATATACATATTATTAGGATACCCATAGAAAGTTATTTAAGAAAAAAATTGAGTTTAAGTGTGGGCACTGAGAAACCAGCATAACTAAAAGTAGAAAATAAATTTTATAAAAAACCTTTTTTAAAACAAGCTTTTATTTAAATACACTAAAAAGAATAAAATAAACTCTTTTTCTTTAAAACTTTTATTATGAACTTAGAACGTCATTACACAATTTTAATATTAGATATATACTTGTCACTTAATATTAGATATAAGCTTGTCGCGAGATTTCTCTACATCGATAAACATGTAAATTAACTAAAACCTGTGTCTACCCTGTCTCATTTTCAAAGTTTGTGTTATGATAGACCACTAGACCAGGAATTACAAGATAAAGTTGTCGTACCAGATTTTTATGAGTGCAACTGTACAGTCAAATCTCGCGACAAGCTTTTATATAATATTAAAATTGTGTAATGACGTTATAAGTTCATAATAAAAGTTTTAAAGAAAACGTTTATTTTGTTTTTTTTAATGTATTTAAATAAAAACTTGTTTTTAAAAAAGTTTTTTTATAAAATTTTTAAGAACTTTCCTTAAATGAAAATATATTATGTAAATTCGTTAAATTATTTCAGACAATTAAATTCAACCATCAATCAAAATTTTCCTATAATGTATTTTTTGTTAAAATTATACGCAAAAGTTAGAATTTATTATACCTTAAAGAATATTAATAAGAACTTAAATGTAGCAAACAAAAACCGAAAGCTCCTAATTTAGAAACATTCGTAAATAACTATAAGTAATCAATGTACCTATTTCATTTTGCTGTTATTTCTAGAAATAAATTAATTAATTTGTTTTTTAAATGTTTTTCTTTGAGAATGCATATTTATTTAAAGTCAACAATTTAAAAACGTGTATCTAAATTATGTTCTAGCACCAGTCGAATAATTTTTACGTCACGTAAAATTTTTTTTGAATACATCTCTGGGCTGACTGGCGCTTAGGCGGCTATTGGTTTTGGCGAGGGAGCTCGCCGCTCTAGTGTTCCCCCTCTTTCGAATCGCAAATCCGAGCGTAAAAAGATCAAAGCGGCACGCTACACTGTCCGAGCTGGTTTTTACTTAAGCTGTGGCAGTACTGTCGCAGACCTCTCTAAATCTTATTGTCGGCCGTAGTACTGCTTCGGGACAAATAATGGTCGCGTTCATCAGGACAAGTTGATCAGTGAGCGATGTACCATCGATTGGTTGTCCTGCTGAACGTGCTTTTTAGATCAAAATCATAAGTAATGCATATTAAATTGTTTTCACCCATTTTTGGCACAAATCGAGGGGATTAGTCAACCGAGAACAATAAACAAAATGCTTTGTTTTCGTTTTCCAAAACATTTTGTGACATTTGGCGTATGTGACGTTTAATCCATCATGCATCGGTAGCGTAGCGTATTTTAAATCTGATGGAAAAAATGGCGACTGATCCCAGAGCGCTCACAACTAATCGGCGCGTTCAGCAGAAAATTAGTGATCGCTGCGGTAGCGCTACGTCCTGATAAACGCGACCAATTATTCTTCTGCGGCCCACGTGATATTTCTTGACGGTCTAATGCTGGATTCAGAGTTCCGTAGCCGTAAGACGTAAGCCGTATCGTTAAGACGTAAGGGATATCGACCTTCACAATCATATGATTGCGTTCATAGATCTCCGTATGCCGTAAGACGTAAGAAATAAACCAATTCCAATTCTTACGTTACGTCTTATCGATTCGTGTTTGGTCGGCTATTTTCGGATTAATCGGTGTGGTTATTTTGGGTTTGTAACGTTGACCGCCTGATAAGTTGGAGGGACTGGAGATATGTCAAAGATATTTGGCGTTTGGCGTTTGGCATCCATTTTCTATTCATTTCACTTCGAGTCTTTGTGTCGTTTGTATCGTCCACGTGCATTTTTAATAATTTTACTTCCATTTTTAATTTCACTTTTAATCATGTCTCAGGAAGCATTATTAATTGATTTGATTCAGAACTTTCCGTACTTGTACGACAAAAGCAAGAAGGAGTATAAGAATAATAATATTCGCAACAATGCGTGGGACATCGCCGCAGCATTGACCACCTCTGGTAAGTCAATTCAGTTTATTAAAGTTTTGGTAAAGTTTTTATTGTAAATGTGTTTTATAATTGTAGTTGAGGATATTCAGCGAGTATGGAGGAATCTGCGGGAGAGGTATGACAAAGAAAGGAAACAGATCCGAAATATGCCATCAGGGTCAGGGGCCCCTGATTCGGTGTGGCTCCTCTATGATCTAATGCGGTTTATGGATAAACACATGTTGTCCAGAAAGTAAGTTTTCATGCATTTTAATGTAAAAAATAATTGAGACACATTTATATTTTTACGATCATTCAATAAAATATTATGAGTTTTTTTTATTTATTTACATATTTAAATCTATTTTAGACGAGTTTCAAATTTGGGGCGGTTGTCTTCATCGTCAAGTGGCACAGAGCCACTTGTGTCCCCACTGTCATCTCAAAACATATGGGACACGCCGATAGAAGTGTATGAAGATGACGAGGCAGGTAATGACGAGACAGGTACAGCACCTCATGCCGAAGCAACAGCTGCTACGGCATCAAGTCAAGCCACCACACCGCAACCAGGACCGTCAACCTCCAAAGGAGTAAAGAGGAAGTTGACCACCTCAAAGAATGCCGTTGATGATACATTAACATTATTACAAAATTACATTAAAGAAAAATCAGTGGTGGATAAAAATTTAAGTTTTGGACAATATGTCGGGCTAACATTAGCCGACATGCCACTGCGCGAACAAAATCACAAAAAATTGAAAATTGTAGAGATTTTAAATGAAACTTATAACGAATAAAGTTATAATATTTTATGAATGTGTATATTATTCCACCCATAGAGAGAATATGATTAAGCATGCTTTGTATGGTTAATAATTGTGAAATTTCATTGTTCTTTTTTGCCTCAAAGGCCAGTTGATCATACATGTGTATACCGTATGATCGAATAAAAACGGCGTCAGCGATGGCTATGAAATGAAGATCGCTGTCATTTTATATGTAAAATTATATGGGGAATGTCAACGATGTTCATTTCCAAGCCAACTGGACGCCGTTTTTTTCGATCACACGGTACTATTTTTTTACTACACCTACAGTAAATATGATCGAGTAAAAAATGGCGTCCAGTTAGCTTTGAAATGACAGCGGTCTTCATTTTGAAGTAGTTTCTGACGCCATTTTTTTTATTTTATAATATTTTTAATAGTAGTCCACTAAAAGAAATAAAACAATATAATATAATTTCCAACACATTTATTCAATAAGTCCTTCATTTAAAATATTATTTTGCCAAGGCACTTCGCCAGCTGGCGAAACAAAATAATTTTTTAAATTGTCCCTCATATCATATAATATTCGGGAAAATCTGTGTGCAGCCAATCTTCCCACAGATTTAAGGGGCTGCACCTCTTCAGGAGTCTCTACATCCATCAACTCTGGATATGTATCCGCTGCAGTTTCCTTATTGCAATAATTATGTAGACATACCATTACCTTGACAAATAAGTCTATATTATTTACATCGGCAGTTATTGCATTTCTTAATAGTCTCCACCGGTTGACTAAAATTCCGAAACTGTTTTCAATGCACCTGCGGGCTCGTGTGAGCCTGTAATTGAAAATACGTTTATCGTCTTCCAAATTTCGCCCAGGGTAGGGCCTTAATATGTAGAATTTTAACGGAAAGGCTTTATCAGCAACAAATGTATATGGATGGATAATTTCACTGTTGGCTAAACGTTTTGGATTGGGTAAATACAATTTATTATTGTCTATAAGCGTCCCAAATGCAAAACTGCTAAATATACTACCATCACTTTCACTTCCATACGCACCAATGTCAACTAAAGTGAAATTATATTTTGCATCACAACACGCCATTAACACAATGCTAAAAGTTTTTTTATAATTAAAAAAAAAGACTGCCACTTTTTGCCCGGGCCTGGATCTTAACGTGTTTCCCGTCCAGTGCCCTTATACAATGAGGGAAATTCCACTCCCTCTCAAATTCTTCTGCTATCTTTAGCCAATCTTCCTGTGAAGCTGGGGGTCTTAAATATTGACTGGATAATACTTCCCAAATGGCTACACTGGTCTCTTTGATTATGTAGTGGACAGTAGAGTGACCTACATGGTATTTCCAGGCAATTGTTTGCATTGTCGTTCCTTGAGAAAAGTAGCTGAAAATAAAAAGAATTCCATATATATACGAGGACAAATGTATACATTATATAGTTTTTAACTTAAATTAAAATATACTTACTGTAAAGTTATGGCCAGGCGTTCTTCTGCGTTAATACCATCAGATATCCTCCTTTTTAAATATGGCATCAACATATTCAATAAATTGTTGAATGCCTTCACCGACATCCTCGTATATTTATGGAACTGCCCAGGATCATTCGCCTTCATGGGAAGAAAATATGCTCTATAAAAGCCCTTTGTGGCTCTTTCTGTATTTATCTTCCTTGTTTTAACAAGCCGCTTTTTACGGCGATTTTTAGAAATTAAGTAGCAGAATAGAACTCCTGCTACAATAACACTATCGATATCCATTTTAGTAGGACTTAAAACAAACTGGTAAATTTTATAAAATACTACGCCAAGTGAATATGAGAAGCACAAAGATAATAGATAATTAATAGACAGTATAGACACGTGGAAAATGGAAAATGACAAATGACAATACCAATACCACAGAAGAGAATTGACAAGACATGCAGAATCCGATAGAAACCAACGCGCATGCCTACGGTAAATATATCGTTACGTCTTACGGCAGCTATGAATCGATTCTTTAAATGCCTTACGTCTTACGGCTATCGATACGGCCTACGTCTTACGGCTACGGAACTCTGAATCCAGCATAATTGTTTTGACAAGTAGTTCAAATTGACGTCACTTCAGTAGTTCCCGATTTTCATTAACTTATATACTAAGGGCTAACAAAGGTTACTTTTGGGTCGAGATTTTCGTATGTAAGAAGAGTACAATGCGTTTATAATGTACTGAACAAAGAGTGAGCAGTAAAAACGGTGCCAAACGTGTGAAATAAACCGAGAAACTGTGTACAGGGTGGGTCAAATTCGACGCTTTTAAATGGAAACACCCTTTTCTATAGTAGATAGACGAAAACTAATATCGGTGTCTGGAGCTCAATTTTCATCAAAAACATAATGGTATAACCGCACATCAATATCTGTTACCGTTTCGGAGTTACGGGGTGTTTATCGAAAATGTGCAATTTTAACAAATCGCTGTAACTGTTTTGCTATGGAAAATTTTGTATTTCTATGAAAACATTTCCATAGCGCCTTTTTACGAAGAATTTAATGGTTTAAGTATATTTTTTTTTAAATAATTTAAGAGTTATGAACAGAAAAATTGATTTTTTATTTGGGACCTCTATATTTTTAATTAGCTGAAAAGAATTTAAAATTACCTTTCTAAAAATATAGCACACTTGATATTTTGTTATAATCCCCTTCGAAATACAGAATTTTTAGGAGTTCGCCACTTTTAACTAGTAGGCTTTGGAACCCTTATTGATGATATGCCCTTAATGGAACTCGAAAACATATTTTCCAGCAAGACGACGCACAGCCTCAGAACGCTGACGCTATCAGCAAATTTTTGCAGCCAATTTCAAGAATAATTGAATAGCTAACCAAGATCCCAGCCGTTGGCCGTTGAGGCCGCCTGACTTAGTGCCCATGGATCTAATCCTATGGATATATTTGCGGATAATCTAGACAAGAATTTGAAATACTGTATGAGAGGGTATCTTTCACCCCCACTGAGTTAATGAATTCCGCGAAAAATGTTCAGAAACTGCCCCGTCTGTCCATAACAAAAGACGGTCGATATGTCGAACACCTGTAGCAAAATCTCATGTCTTGGTTTGCTATTTATTTTTATTGTTATCAGATATAGTTTAAATGTGTTGATGTTGGTTAAATATATTTTAAATTGTTATAAAATTCTGCATCTCTCATAGCAAATACTATTTTCGTTTTAATTGATGCTCACAGCTAGAATTTTTTTGCATTACAGCCGCAGCCGGTGCCATTCAAAGCCTACTAATTTAAAGCGGGCGAATGTTTATATACTCTATATCTCGAAGAGGAATCGAGCAAAATATCAAGTGTGTTATAGTTTTGGAAAGGTAATTTTAAATTATTTTCAATAAATTAAAAATATACAGGGTGTCCCATATAAAAAGTCAAATTTTCTGTTGATAATTCTTAAATTATTAATTTTAAAAAAATTATACTTAAACCATTAAATTCTACGTAAAAAGGTGCTTTGGAAATGTTTTTATAGAAATATAAATTTTCCATAGCAAAAAAGTTACAGCGATTTGTTAAAAATGCACTTTTTTGAAAAACCCCGTAACTCCGAAACGGTAACAGATATCGATATGCGGTTTACACCATCATGTTTTTGACAAAAATTGAGCTCCAGACACTGATATTAGTTTTCGTCTATCTCCTATAGAAAAGGGAGTTTCCCTTTAAAAACGTCCAATTTGACCCACCCTGTAGATTGCTAAGAGACGTGAAAGGGGATATAGCAGATTCGTCGCGGTCGACTAATCAATACTTAAAAAAAGTTAACTTAAAAATGTTTACTTAAAATTCTAGGGAAGGCTGTACATCATGCGTTCAGCTTCACGATTTAATTACCTCTCGCGATACTTTATTTGTTGTTAACGAGTCGTTGTAATTTGTTAAATTTTTAAGTGGACGTTAGAAACACCTGCACTTTTGGTAAAAATAATGGAATTGAGTTGGTGTTCGACAGTGGTCGCGTTATTAGAACTCTGAATTCAAAAATCGATATCTTGAAATCCATTAGAAATAATTGATTGTAGTTTTTTTTAAATATTCTGAATATGTCTGCTATATTTTCTTCACAGACAGTATATGAAAGTTACACGATTGCTAAAAATTGCTATGCACTAAAAGTAAACGAATGTTTTTTTTTTAATTTTTGAATGGAAAAAAAACAAGCCTATCGAAATTTTCTTATTTAAATATCTTCTAAAAGATCCGAGCTTCAAAATAAAAAAGTTTCTATATCTAAAGTGGTTCTTGATTATCGCGTGTTATGTGTTAAAAAGTTGAGTTTTTAAATTATCGCGATTACTGACGTTTTCTCGTTATAAAAAAATTGACACCCTAACGATATCCTTATAATTCCATTTCAGATGCTCATAAACAAATCTAATGATTTTATCTAGTTATCTGTTCGAAAAAAAGTCCTTTAAAAATAAGCGGTTTACGATCGTGATTTTACTTTACTTGATAGGGAAAGGGTACCGGAGAAATGTGACAACACCGCCACAGCACACCGTCGCATTTCTCTCACTCGGACTTAATATGATCCCTATGCGATTTATTTGCACACATGTAAATACAGACCCAAAAGTAAGAGTTGCTAGCACGGTATGTATCTATTAATAAGTAATAAATTATATATAAGATTCTTGCCTTGAACTGCTGATATAGAAATTTAATTCCACACTGTGTTCGTCATAATGTGAATCAACCTGCTCTCACTACTCTATTAGTAAGTGCAACTTGGGAGATTTGGAAAAAAATAAACAGTAAAATCTTTTGATATCTTCGGAATAACGGGTATTGTAGTTTATTATTTAATCTAATAAAACTTTTTAAATGAGAAATAACACACCGGCTGCTTCAACTACCGGTATGAAGCATAGTTTTGTATAGTTTTACGCGCTGATTATGCCGTTGGAATATAACTGGGGTTCGTTATATTCCAAAGTTCAACAAAGACGTTCATAAAAAATGTAAGCACTAGTTGATTAAAAAAGTATACCATTAATATCAATGAAATTATATTTTATCCTCATAGTATATATACCTATTTAATTTTTGATTATGTTATGCGGACTTTGTTTACCCATTTTATCTAATAGTTAAACCTCATTAAAAAGACACCTTAGACAACTCTTAAGAATCCGGTGGTTCCATCATGTCTCAAACGTATCGGTCCTTGAAGAAGCTAACTGCGAAAGAATTGAAGTCATGGTTAGAAAATCCCGCTTAATATGGGCTATTACTAATGCAAAATGCAAGAAAACCTCATACCAAAATCTCTGCTTTACGGTGAGCTTGTAGACGGTGAGAGGAGGCCGAGTGGACAACTGAAAAGGTGCAAGGGCATTTTCCACGAAAACCTAAAGGGGATTAACATGCAGAATGAGTGGGAAGAAGCAGCTTACAATAGAACTCAATAGGAAAGAATTGTAAACTCAGTTAACAGCGACAACCAAAAAGTAAAGAGGCAACAAAGCAATGAGATTTTTGAATGTCCGGAGTGCGGTAGGCAGATAACATCACGTATCGGGCTTTTCAGTCACAGAAAAGCTCATGAAAGAAAACGCCTTGCGTGACCTTCTTCTGATGCGTGTCGAATACTCGTCAGCGAGTATTGGCGGTATGTATAGTATATGACATATGATAAACTCAATAGAGAGGGACACAATAGATATCTAAGGTTGCGGTGATTAACTCCGCGTCCCATACATTCCACATTCTACTCACTTGTTTCACCCAACTGCCTAAATCTATTTTTGCTTTTGATCAAATCTGTGTGATAAAGCTGGGAGGCTATAAAATGTTGTTCCTGGAGAGTTGTATAGAGTGTTATTGCACCTAACAACCACGGAATTATGCCCTCCTTTTCGTATTAACATTTTTTCAGCAATTTCCATTCATGAATTTTCTCAAAACCTCGGTATTTTAAATGGGTTTTGTCTGAATTTTACACATATTTTAACCGGCATAAAAACGCGTATTCGTAGTTAATCCTAAATTTATAGGCCTAAAGCAACGGTACTGACTATGGCCATCTTTCTAGCGGCACAAAAGAGCTATAAATTTAAATTTGCGCGGTCGTACATCATCTGGCGGAGTTTGTTTCTGGATGCGAACAAAGACGCGCGCGATATACGGCGCCCCGTTCACGTGCCGATCGTGTTTGGCCCCTTTCAGGGCGCTAATAGGGCCTTTGTATGCGCTTTTTGCACGTCGATATTGGCCGTTGGAATGCGGTGATTGTTAGGCGGTCGGAATGTGCGGGCTATTTTGACCAATTGTTCCAGATATAATGGAAGACGACTATTTAACAAAATCTACTAATTCGTTTACGTTATCGTAAACGTGAGTGTACCGATGAACAAGTCATTAAATATAAAACTTTAGAGAACTTAATAATGTCAAATTTCAAATTTACAGTTGCTCTCTAATGACAAAAAATTTCCTATATTTGATATCAATAATTAACCTTTTAAGAACGTAATCGATGGCGCGATTTTTAAATTCATCCTTGCCAATCCTGAACATATTCGGCACCGGTTTGACTAATGGAAATTTAAATTTCCCGCTGGGGATTCAGGTGGTAGCTCTGCTGTAAAAATGTCAAGTTGCCACATTTATTTATTTATTTCCCGACACTGTCATTCGTTTTGACATTTTAGTTTTGTTTATCCAGTTTTTGGTTTAAATGAGTTGTGATACTTTAAGCTTAAACATTTTTACCAGCAAACCTTGCAGTTGAACATTGTTCTTTTTAGAACCTTTTGTGCGAAGCGTACAAGATTAATAGCCGTAAAAGACTTTTCGCAACTTTATTAGAATATTTTGAACATGAAAGCGGTAGCACTGGCCCTTTATGTCCCTTAATTGCTGTTAAGAAGGTGATTTTTGTTAATGTACCTAAATAATAACTGTTTATATATTTATAATTAAATTATATTTGTTTCTTAAAATATTTTGATTGAAAAAAGATATGTAAAAGTGGGCAACGCAGTGCCGGTCAAGCTTGTGACTAGGATTGCCACCTTTTTGCAAAGTAAAAAAAGGAAATTGGACTATGAAAAAGGACTGTAAAATAAGTTGCGAATTATAAATCGTTACTTTGAAATTTTAAAAAACTCTTTTTAAAATCGAAGTTGTTAAAAATAAAGCAAACATTTTTACTAGCGAAACTTGCAGTCGAACAATATTCTTTTTCGAACCTCTTTTTCGAACCACTCCCGAATTTTTTTTTACTGCGAAGTGGTACAAGATAGTGAATATTTTTAACAGGAAAGCGGTAATAATGGCCCTTTATGTCCCCTAAGTGCTGTAAGAAGGTGAATTTTGTTGATGTAAATAATAACCGTTTATATATTTACAATTAAATTATTTTTGTTTCCTAAAATATTTTGATTAAAAGAAAATATGTAAAAGTGGACAACGCTGTGTTGGTCAAGCTTAATCACTTGACTAAAAGTTTATTGGATATGAACATAGTGAATATGATTTGTCGCCAAGTCGAGCACTGCCGTACCATCCTTTTCTCGAAGCCACTCATGACATTTTTTACCCCCTTTTAATTTCGTTGTGGATAAAAGAAGGATTTTGACTGTATTGTCAATATACCATTAGATTGAAAAAAATGCGTCAAAGGCGGCTGGGGAATGGCCATCGTTGATACTTTTTTTTCTTGTTTCTCAATGGTCACGTGTCTTTACAACAGCCAAAATAAGCTATTTTAAAACATCCATTAGGTCATGAATGGATGTCACACATTAAACATCTATGCCTGATCTGGTTTCGAACCAGCAACCGTGTGCTTGCTAGATAGCAGCGTTATCATTTGGCCACAAGGCCGGCCGATGATAATTGAAGTGAAACTTCTTTACGCGTGATGTGAGTAAAAATTCAAGGTCGTGATATACGAGCCTAGCGTCATGACACGCGTCACAAAACTGGTAAAGATCGAATAACTCGGGCCCTATGTGAGCTAGAGGGCTGAAACTCGGAATGTAGCGCGATGTACGATATTTTGACGACACTATGAAACCCCATCATCAATGGCGAAAAATGGTTCGATTTAAATGAAATTTGGTATATCGGGCCCTATACGAACTAGGGGCTGAAATTCGGAATGTACATGGGAAACTTCTTTACGCGCGATGGGAGTAAAAATTCAAAGCCGTGATATACGAGCCTAGCGTCATGACACGCGTCACAAAACTGGTAACGATCGAATAACTCGGGCCCTATGTGAGCTAGGGGGCTGAAACTTGGAATGTAGCGCGATGTACGATATTTTGACGACACTATGAAACCCCATCATCAATGGCGAAAAATCGTCCGATTTAAATGAAATTTGGTATGTCGGCAGATTGGACCATGGCCAACTTGGACACGTGTCACTGTGACAGTTAGTTTTGACGTAAAGAACGTCAAAAATTGATGTCTTCCGATCGCGATCAAATGTGGCTATGTGAGCGACGGTGCACACGGTCCCACCCTACAAACTTGGATACGACGCGACATTTTGTTTACATATTCATCAAGTGGACGAAATCATCAGGATTTTTTCTAATTATGGGTGGATTGGAACTGAACTCTATAATAAATATGTTTTTTGAGGTCCAAGAATCGAAAAGTGAAATAAAATACCGGGTGTGTGTGTTCCATAAGAAAAAATATATCTTCAGTATGAATCTTAGTTCTAATACACCCTGTTTATTTCAAAAAAAAAATTCAATTATGCACATTGCCTCCCCACATATACAGATAAAAAAAATTGTTTCTACATCTTACCGTTTTCGTATAATCAACCGAGGCAAATGAGGTTCGCCAACTGATTTTTGACGGGATGTTACTTACAAAATTATTACACTGATGTAGCGCGATTTTTAGTTATCATCACATGATATTTCTATCCATGGATGAATCAATTCTAACAAATGAAATTTTTATGAACTGCGAATTGACTTCTATAAGTCCCAATTATAGTAATTAAAAAACACATCGAAAACGTAATAAAAATAGTGGCCCTTTGGGGACTGAGCACGTTAAATATACACGCCTCCAGCGTCGCATATACCACCGAACATCCAATAATAATTAGAGAGCCGTTTCCATGTTTGTTATTCATCGAAACATATCGAACGTGTGACGCATTTTGTCGACACAAAAGGCATAAATTCGTCTCTTTTTGGTCCGATGATGATAATGTTGCGTTTTTCGTCAGCTCGATGCTTAGAACATACATCGTTCGTGGATGCTTTTACTCTACTAGATTTATACAAAAAGAGTTTCTTTATCACTAACATGGTTGTAGGTTATTGATAAAAACAAAATCGAAGGAAGAGGGGGTCATGTAAAATATTTAGGAGGGGGGGGTTAATCACCGCGACCTTACAAGTTCATTGTGTGTTCCCCTTTCTTGAGTTATAATGAGTTATGAAACATCATACAGCCTCAGGGCTTTGACAAAAGCCAGTATCTGAGACGGCACCGCAGAGGCCAACTCTTTATCTCCGACATCAGCGGTATTAAAGTTACCCAAAGTTACCTGGTATTAAACCCACAGAATCTGCATTCGCCGTTGTTTCTCAGCTTCAATCTACTAAGGTGTTCGTTGAGAAGGCAGTACCCTGTTAGAAACCCCGTGACAATGCGAAGATTGTTCTTACTTAAATCAAGGAAATATTGTGATTTTTCTCGGTGGCAAGTTCTCAGAAACTTTATCGAGTGGGTTTTTTTTCCATTCCGGGTTTTACGGATGGCGTCTTCCAGATTCCTGAGCCCCGCTTTAAGTTGGTTTCCGCTTAGAAAGGAGAACGGTTCTGATCCAGTTAGTAAAATGTTTGCTCCTTTTCTAGCTAGATTGGTCTGTTGATGTTTGTTTTTTAATTGTCTTCTATCGCTTGGTGAGCGGGCACACAGTGTAGGAGGACTTTATTTTCTTTGCATGATTTGCTCATTAGTAAGTAATACCATTATAAAAGGTAATGTGGTAATTAAAATTTTAAACTAAATCATACTTTTTTAAATGTCAAACTGGTACAACAAAAATTACTATAATGAAAACTAGCTAAATGGTAATTTAAGACTGAAAATATTTCGATTGAAATGTATGCTATCGATAAAATTACATATAAAGTTGAGACTTAACTGTACGATGTTTGTTCCAAGAAAATTTCTCCGGAGCAGTGGCAGCAGAAGATGGGGTCACCCTCTTCCATCGTACATAGTCGACGGAAATACAGAAATTGTGATCAGCATAAAAAGGACATCCAGATTGAATAGAGGCTTGTTTATACTACAGACTGATTCTTAAACTAAGTATGCCTCTGAGAAACACAGAAGGCTGAAAATTCTGATAGGAAGAACAGGTCGTAATAAACGTTAAACTCAGTATCCTTGTTCGAAATAAAACACACTATAAACTTACCTCGAAATAACTCGAGGGTTTCCATTATCACGAATCCAGCTATTTCTCTACCTACCAATCTGGAGTGATCTCGAAAAAAATATGTCACAAACGTGCCAAATATCTTCGATTGTATCCTGAAAATATATATTAAAAATACCACATCTACAGGAGACAATATAACATATTTGCCTGGATTGTTGAAATTCCAACGGATTGAGATTTTCAATAAAGTATACAATAATTCGAAATTCTAACCCAGACTTATGATCAGGGGCGGGAAAGTGAAATAGCAAAAGCGGTTCCACCGTTTCCACGGAAATTTCAAATAAAATAGTTCCAGCCTCAGGCGCTAGGTGGTAGTGCCATTAATTTTTAAGAAGTTGCTACTAGTTATTGCCAGATGGCGTTAAATCAGAATTTTTTTTGTAGTTTCCATAGTTTCCAACGACCATTGTCATACTATTGTCAAATTCTCAAAAAATATTGTTGTTGTCATAACGCCAATCATAATATTATGATGATAAATGATGATTATGATAATATTATCAAATGATTATCAAGACGTTTTTTAAACTATAATTTGTTATAGGATGGTTATAGGTTTCTAGCTAGGTATATTCTTTGGTTGTGTAGTAGGTATGTGTATTAATTAGACAATTCCTTTTGTTTGTGTTGTTTGTGTAAGTATTTTATTTTTGCCATCATTTAAGTACTTATTTATATTTACTCCATTTACAAAACTTTGGGCGTATTACGTTGGTCTTGTTTTATTATAATAAACGATGTTTAAATATTTGACTTATAAATAAAAACTTTAAATAATAAATAATATTTACACATGTTTGGCTTTAATTTTATTTAATAATTGTATAAATTATACTGTTAAATCTTATTTTTTTACACATCACAACGATACTTGTTATTAGTATTGTTGAATTTGTGTAAAAAATAAGATTTAATAATCAAATTTAATTATTTTAGAGTAAAATTCAATAAATACGCTCATTTAAAAAGCCCGCGCTTCGATCCATTTAAAATAAGCCCTACTCAATAGATGGCGCCATTTCTGTAGGACCATTTTTCAGTATGGCAGAGTCCATTCTTTTTCTAGCTAGGTATATTATTTGCTTATGATGTTAAGGATGTCAGAAATAAAAAAGGCTCTGTTAAAATGACAAATGACAATCGCATGAACAGCACGATAGGTGCGCCGCCAATGACTAAAGAATACAAGGACTAATTACACCTGACACCAAATTGTTACCATGCTTCCAAATAGTGCCGTGGCCCAAATTTTTTCTTAAGATAGCTGTTTGAAGAGATATTTATATTTTTGATAAATGTTTTGACTACACCCATGATGTATTCGGTTGTATCATACTAAAATTACAAAAAAAAAACATATTAAAATGTTAACTAAAGGTACAAAACTAATATCGACGTATAGCACATATCAAATACATATAATATCAGAAAAATAATTATCTATTTCAATAAAAAAATACGCTAAAAAGGTGGAGTGGGTTGTTTATTTAATTATGAAAAGTAATTCCTGGCTCTTTCTTATCGCTGCGGCTTTTAGAATTGAAAGTTAAACAACTAATCACCATTGTAATATAATTTATTCAAAGTTCACTACACACAAACTATTAAAAATCGCTAAAATTGTCGCTGATGCCAGCTGATGACTCATTCGTTACTTCCAAAAAAAATGGCGTCTAACATAACAAATTCTGCTGCAGCTCGTATATGGGCGTTACATGTACTTGTATCAGTCATTGCGTTAAATCTTGAAAAAAAGATTATATTCAGTCAGGGTAAAATCAAACAGTAAATAAGCAAATAGATTATTTGTACATTTTTCTTGTATATCTTATCGTATAGAAAAGCAAATATTTAGAGAAGCAAACCTTATAGGCAAGAGGCATCCACAAAACACATATGATCTATAGTTTTCCATCGGCCCGATGCACCAGCAACCTAACCTAAAAAGCTGGGGCATTCCGCCGGAAAATAGCGTAACATCATTCAAAGTTAATTAATTACGGAGTCCGCATAGCCGCAGAGGCAAAACCGCGCTATTTTACACTACAATAAAGCCATTTTACAGGAGCTAGTTATAAAGTCAGTCATTGCGCGTCATTAATCTTCTTCTTTGCTGAACATCGGCAACGCCGCCGGCTAAGAGTAGACGTAATAAACAATATCGTCGTTTATCGGGTAGTGCATCATCCTCAGATTCTTTATTATTTTTGATTTATTACTTTTAGAGAGTCGAGAAGACGCTGAAAATTGTTTTGACATACCTATTTATTTATATTATATCTTTGTATTTTTAGCCGCGAATGTTTATTCGAATAAGAAGAATGATGTCAAATATACTTAAAGTTGACATAAATGATAGTTTTCAGACTTTTATTACTGATAAAAAAGATAATATATACTTATCAGATTCAATGATGCCAACTTTTTGAAATATAATTTCCCACGAAGACAATCAAAATTTTCCGTTTTTTCTAAAACTTCGGATGAATTCTCAAATTCAATACCAATGACTAAAGAACATAAGGACATGTAATGCCCATATATACGGGCTGCAGCAGAATTTGTGACCTTAGACGCCATTCTTTTGATGGCAACGAATGAGTCATCAGCTGGTCGCCAGCGACAATTTTAGCGATTTTTAATAGTTTGTGTGTAGTGAACTTTGTATAAACTTTATTACAATGCTGATTAGTTGTTCAGCTTTCAAGTGTAAAAGCAGCAGCGATAAGAAAGAGGCAGGAGTTTTTCTTATTGAATTCAATAATTATTTTTCTGATATTATATGTACTTGATTTGTGCTATACGTCGATACTAGTTTTGTACCTTTTGTTAACATTTTAATACGTTTTTTCGTAATTAATTAGTATGCTACGACCGTATAATACACCATAGGCGTAGACAAAACATTTATCAAAAAATATAAATATCTCTTCAAACAGCTAGGTTAAGAAAAATATGTACCACGGTACTGTTTGGTGACACCGTAACAATTTGCTCTCGGGTGTTATTTATCCTTGGATTATTTAGTCATTGTCCAATACAGTGTCGTTACACAATACAAACATTGTTTTTTTTTAACTGAAAATTTAGAAATTTTCCAAACAAATTTCCAAATATACTTTTCATTTTTTTTTGGGATCGAAATATACCATCCCTAGTAATATTTGCACTTATTTAAGCTTGATTCAGAACCTAAAAATTAGGAATTAATTAGGTGGTTTCTATTATAGTTTTTACCTGTGAATTACAAGGCTGTCGTCAGACCCATAATGACCTACACAGGAGAAACCAGACCAAATACAACAAAAACAAAAAGATTCTTGGAAACCGGCGAGATGAAAATCCTCCGCAAAATCACAGATAAAACGCTGCTAGATAGAGAACGAAGCATCAACAAAAGGCAAACATGCAAGGTGGATAGCATTAATGAATGAGTATTGAGCAGAAGACGCGAATGGAACATATAAGTCGAATGGACGAGGGAAGAATAATAAGGACAGCTCGAGACAAATAACCACTGGGAAGAAGCACGGCAAGGCCAAGAAAAAAATGGTGTGATAACCTTACCATCGATTGAAACTGTAGGCATGATATGAAGAATGTACAGGTAATCTACCTGATATAGAGTAGGAAGAAGAAGAAGACCTGTGAGTTTACGATCATTTAGGGTCCGTTACAGTAGCCCCCCCCCGGTTCTCCAAACTCTTTAATATTTTAGCACTGTATTGCACCCACCTAGCACTACCTAGCACCCTATTTACAGAGCTAGCACCACAACCCCTAGCGAGTTACAGGATATTTTTACCGGGGGGGGCTAATGTAACGCTAGCCCCCCCCGGTTGAATATTTCCCTTAAAACTTTAGCACTCTATTGCACCCACCTAGCACTACCTAGCACCCAATTTACGGAGCTAGCACCACAACCCCTAGCGAGTTACAGGACATTTTTACCGGGGGGGGCTAATGTAACGCTAGCCCCCCCCGGTTGAATTTTTCCCTTATAACTTTAGCACTCTATTGCACCCACCTAGCACTACCTAGCACCCAATTTACAGAGCTAGCACTACACTCCCAGAAGAGTTATAGCATATTTTCAGCTGGCGCACAGTGGGGCGGATGGAATTCTAGTGGGACAAAACATCGGGTTCGTTACAGTAGTCCTCCCCGGTTCTCCAAACTCTTTAATATTTTAGCACTGTATTGCACCCACCTAGCACTACCTAGCACCCAATTTACAGAGCTAGCACTACACTCCCAGAAGAGTTATAGCATATTTGGGTCCGTTACAGTAGCCCCCCCCGGTTCTCCAAACTATTTAATATTTTAGCACTGTATTGCACCCACCTAGCACTACCTAGCACCCAATTTACAGAGCTAGGACTACACTCCCAGAAGAGTTATAGCATATTTTCACCTGGCGGACAGTGGGGCGGATGGCAATTCTAGTGGGACAAAACATCGGGTCCGTTACAGTAGCCCCCCCCGGTTGTCCAAACTCTTTAATATTTTAGCACTGTATTGCACCCACCTAGCACTACCTAGCACCCAATTTACAGAGCTAGCACCACAACCCCTAGCGAGTTACAGGACATTTTTACCGGGAGGGGCTAATGTAACGCTAGCCCTCCCCCGGTTGAATATTTCCCTTAAAACTTTAGCACTGTATTGCACTCACCTAGCACTACCTAGCACCCAATTTATAGAGCTAGCACTACGCTCCCAGAAGAGTTATAGCATATTTTCACCTGGCGCACAGTGGGGCGGATGGCAATTCTAGTGGGACAAAACATCTGGTCCGTTACAGTAGCCCCCCGGTTCTCAAACTCTTTAATATTTAGCACTGTATTGCACCCACCTAGCACTACCTAGCACCATATTTACAGAGCTAGCACCACAACCCCTAGCGAGTTACAGGACATTTTTACCGGGACGGACTAATGTAACCTAGCCCTCCCCCGGTTGAATATTTCCCTTAAAACTTTAGCACTGTATTGCACCCACCTAGCACTATCTAGCACCTAACTTACAGAGCTAGCACCACACCCCCAGAAGAGTTATAGGTGGTTATAGCCAATGAACCGTCTAAAATTTTTTAATTAGAATATTATAAGACGGTGGCCATAGTTAAGTCTGTGGTTATAGCATATTTTCACCTTGCGCACAATGTGGCGGACGGTAATTCTAGCGGGACAAAACCGTTTTGTTAGAAATAAGCCAAATAATGTGTACTGATGAATTAATTGTAGGCATTCCAATAGATATAAAAATGCATCAATTATTTTTTGGTTATATATATTCTTTGTATGTCTTTCGATACATTTTTACAACTAAAGGTCGTTTTCTGCTCAGCAAGGCAGAAGTTATACGAAAACAAAATATTTACAAGTGCTTATACATTCTATTCCAAAACCAAATTATGTTATTTACTTTTATACTACACGTATATTATTCGTTAAAATATTTCGTGCTTTTGTTCTGCAGATATCAAACTTTCACTTTATTATATCAAATATCGATATATTGAATGATGTAGATCTTTTGAGTTACCAATAGTTACCAAAAAGTAGAAAACAATTTTGATGCTAGAATATTTGTAGTTTCCATGCCCATATTTATTTGTACCGGGCGTTGCCAAATTGTTGAAAAAAAACATAATTTTTAGGGGTCTCTCACCGATTCACCGGTTAGGTTAGGTTGAAGTCAGCTGCCAAGAAATTTTTGAAGCCCTCAAGAAAAAAAGGCGTTTTAAAATCAACATCTAAGACCAGTTTGACCGTTTTGTGGGATGTCGTGATGCAATTTTTGGATCCCAACTTTCTTAGTGACAATAAAACGAAAGGTGTTGAAAAGACCCATTTGCAATCATTTTCCATTGTTTTATATCGAAAATAGAAAAAAAGTTGCTTTTCCTTAAACAATTTTCGCAAATAGAATAAATCCTGTCTAGAAGGCATTTTATTAGTGACAGGGAATTCAAGCTGAACTGGTGGACGCTTAAAAGTTTAATTTCAATCAGCTAGTATAAACACGAAACAAAGACTCGTTAAAGGGTTAATAGAAGACATTTCAAAAGAAGATTGGGTTTTGCAAGTACTGTGAGCTTTAGGTCTAGTGGGAGTAGGGATGCTGCTGTAATAATTGTTGAAAACACTGAAACTCTATCGAAAGGCACTGAGTTCAAAAAATCAATGAATGACACCAATAGTCAGTTCGGCAATTTTCCTCAAGACAAAAACATCCACATGATGTTCTAGTTAAATAAAACATGATGATATGCAAAAGCCTTTATTAAATTTCTTATAACTTCTAATAAAATTAAATGATTTATTAGTTTTAATAAAAGTTTAAAATATTGTCTTAGATCCTTACTATATATGTATATATATAAATTAAAATTAAACATCTATTTTATTTATTTTTTAATAAAATAGTATTTTTTAAAATAAAATATACAGGGTGTAACAAGATTAGAAAGTAATTAAGAAATAACTGTTAAATAGAGTTTTTTGTAAGTGTTTCACCTGGTATCATAATTTTATTTATTTGGCAATAGTTTACAGTACGGTTTTTGTGTCATATATATTATAACAGTTTTATGCCTATTAGTTTTACTATCTCGTATTACGAGATAATAAAGTCCCAAAGATCGCTGACGTTTTGTCCCACTAGAATTGCCATCCGCCCCACTGTGCGCCAGGTGAAAATATGCTATAAATCTTCTGGGAGTGTAGTCCTAGCTCTGTAAATTGGGTGCTAGGTAGTGCTAGGTGGGTGCAATACAGTGCTAAAATATTAAAGAGTTTGGAGAACCGGGGGGGGCTACTGTAACGGACCCAAATATGCTATAACTCTTCTGGGAGTGTAGTGCTAGCTCTGTAAATTGGGTGCTAGGTAGTGCTAGGTGGGTGCAATACAGTGCTAAAATATTAAAGAGTTTGGACAACCGGGGGGAGGCTACTGTAACGGACCCAAATATGCTATAACTCTTCTGGGAGTGTAGTGCTAGCTCTGTAAATTGGGTGCTAGGTAGTGCTAGGTGGATGCAATACAGTGCTAAAATATTAAAGAGTTTGGACAACCGGGGGGGGCTACTGTAACGGACCCGATGTTTTGTCCCACTAGAATTGCCATCCGCCCCACTGTCCGCCAGGTGAAAATATGCTATAACTCTTCTGGGAGTGTAGTCCTAGCTCTGTAAATTGGGTGCTAGGTAGTGCTAGGTGGGTGCAATACAGTGCTAAAATATTAAAGAGTTTGGAGAACCGGGGGGGGCTACTGTAACGGACCCAAATATGCTATAACTCTTCTGGGAGTGTAGTGCTAGCTCTGTAAGTAGGGTGCTAGGTAGTGCTAGGTGGGTGCAATACAGTGCTAAAATATTAAAGAGTTTGGAGAACCGGGGGGGGCTACTGTAACGGACCCGATGTTTTGTCCCAGTAGAATTGCCATCCGCCCCACTGTGCGCCAGGTGAAAATATGCTATAACTCTTCTGGGAGTGTTGTGCTAGCTCTGTAAATTGGGTGCTAGGTAGTGCTAGGTGGGTGCAATACAGTGCTAAAATATTAAAGAGTTTGGAGAACCGGGGAGGACTACTGTAACGGACCCGATGTTTTGTCCCACTAGAATTTCCATCCGCCCCACTGTGCGCCAGCTGAAAATATGCTATAACTCTTCTGGGAGTGTAGTGCTAGCTCTGTAAATTGGGTGCTAGGTAGTGCTAGGTGGGTGCAATAGAGTGCTAAAGTTATAAGGGAAAAATTCAACCGGGGGGGGCTAGCGTTACATTAGCCCCCCCCGGTAAAAATGTCCTGTAATTCGCTAGGGGTTGTGGTGCTAGCTCTGTAAATTGGGTGCTAGGTAGTGCTAGGTGGGTGCAATACAGTGCTAAAGTTTGAAGGGAAATATTCAACCGGGGGGGGCTAGCGTTACATTAGCCCCCCCCGGTAAAAATGTCCTGTAACTCGCTAGGGGTTGTGGTGCTAGCTCTGTAAATAGGGTGCTAGGTAGTGCTAGGTGGGTGCAATACAGTGCTAAAATATTAAAGAGTTTGGAGAACCGGGGGGGGGCTACTGTAACGGACCCGATCATTTACAATGTTTAAAAAACAATTAAAATTAATAGAATATCCTAGCAACAGCTTGCCTGTAGTCTTCAGATCTATAAACTAGTTCTAGATCAATAAACTTTTCATTTCTAACAACAATTTCTCTTGACGGATAATAAGCAAAAGCCAGACTGACATTACTCGCTAATTTTGAACTTAAAAGTTTGTTATTTTTTTCTACTAATTGAAATTTACTAGCACTAATTTTTACGTACTGAATGCTTAATTTGAAATTAGAGAAACAATCTCTGCACTAATTGAAGCCACTATAGTTTATTCCACTAATTTCAAACTTCTGAATGAAGCTTTTAAATTCACCATGTATTGGAGGGGTTCAAGAATAATGTGCTGATGCCAACCTAAAATGTGTATTTAGTTGCGATAATGCTCAAGGTAATGCTAGTTTGAATTTACTCAGTTTGCTGGGAAATGCGTATACGAGAGCTATTTTTTATGAATAATACATGAATTTAGAATTTCCCACGAATATGGTGTTTTGGGTTAAAATGTCCCTTTTCCCTCTGGATCTCGAAATTTCCCATAAATCGGGAAATTTCCCACCAGTTGGGATCACTGACTCAGATGCAAAAAAAAGTAACAACATTTTTTAGTCCAATTTAAATTAATTCATTTAATTCAAATTAAATTTAAAATTTAAATTATTATATATTTTTTTATTTTTAGTCCTATTTTCATGATTTTTTAGTAAACAGTATAAAAATATCTCTACTTAATCGAAGGGTTGTTTTTTACCATCAGTTTAAACCACCTTGCGCAACAATTTTGTGAGCAAATTTTCCTAAAAAAATACTTATTTTACTGTCATTTTGTTTTTGGCTCATGTCAGTCAATACATGCGTTGGTTAATTTTTAATAGCAATATAAAGTTGCCACCAAGAATTTGCAATTTTTTCAATTATTTTTATTACTTTTTGATATTAATTTTTAATATGACGAGGTGGCTTAGGTCACAACTATTATTATCATAATATCATATTGGCCATTACATTATGAATATCTAATGAATATGATTTGAATATGATTTTTAGTGTCGACGATTGTGAAATGTGAATATGTTACTGAGTAATACAAAGGTAATACACACTCATCGCTCTGTGATCAAAATGGTAGTGAACACAGAAAATATCTGTAGTGGAGCGTTTTAAGCGTAAGACAAGTAGTGGTCCTACACAGTTCTAGACTTAGACTACTAGACTTTTCTAGAAGCAGGGCCGTCATTTAACAACGGTACGAACAAAAAGCCAGGAGTTTCGGGGCAAAAATGTAAGTGTATTAACAGTTTGTCGGATCGTAGGTACACAACCATGACACAACCTGTAACTGTCAATATGACATTTCGACAATAGTCATCCAAGCCACCCCGTCATATTAAAGAATACCATCAAAAAGTATCTAATAATAATTGAAAAAATTGGAAATTGTTGTTTACAAGTCCATTTCACTCTTAAAAATTAACCAGACAGGCATTTTTTGACACGAATTAAAAAAAATTATTAGGAGTGATGGTTCTGATCATAAAATGATGTTTTAGGAAAGCTTGCTCATGAAAGTTGCGCTCAGGTTGTTTTGAAGTTAGGGCAAAAAACAACCTTTCGATTAACCAATAAACCAAATATTAAGGTTTATAACAAACTGAGTTTATGAATTAAATTTGGTATGTTTATGTACAGGGTGGGTCAAATTGGACGCTTTTAAAGGGAAACACCTTTTTCTATAGGAGATAGACGAAAAATAATATCTGTGTCTGGAGCTTAATTTTTATTAAAAACATGATGGTGAAAACCGCACATCGATATCTGTTACCGTTTCGGAGTTACGGGATGTTTTTCAAAAATGTGCATTTTTAACAAATCGCTGTGACTTTTTTGCTATGGAAAATGTTGTATTTTTGTGAAAACATTTCCAAAGCACCATTTTACGTAGAATTGAATGGTTTAGGTATAATTTTTTCAAAATTAATAATTTAAGAATTATCAACAGAAAATTTGATTTTTTATATGGGACCACCTGTATATTTTAAATCATTGAAAATAATTTAAAATTCCCTTTCCAACAATACAGCACACTTGATATTTTGCTCGATTCCTCTTCGAGATATAGAGATTATAAAAAGTCGCCCACTTTGGATAAGTAGGCTTTGAACTTTTGACTCGATAAGTCGGCTTTGAACTTTGACTCCGGCTGTAATGCAAAAAAATCTTATAACAATTTAAACTATATTTAACAACGTCAATACATTTAAACTATATCTAATAACAATAAAAATTAATAACAAACCAAGACATGAGATTTTGCTACAGGTGTTCGACATATCTTCTGTTATGGGCAGACGGTACCGTTTTTAGACATTTTTTTCGGAATTCATTAACTTAGCGGGGATGAAAGATACCCTCCCATAACCACTGACTAATTCTACTTCTATTTCTTGTTTAGATTACACGGGCAATTTAAAAAAAATAAAAGTATAAGAACCTTTAATCATCCGCAAAGTTAAAAACCTATAGACACTAAGTCCGGCTGCCTCAACGGCCAACGGCTGTGATCTTGGTTAGCTATTCAATTATTCTCGAAATTGGCCGCAAAAATTTGCTGATAACTTCAGCTTTCTTAGGTGGTGCCTCTTCTTGCTGGAAAAATATATTTTCTGGTTCCATTAATGGCAGATCATCAATAAGGGGTCCAAAGCCTACTAGTTAAAAGTGGCGAACTTAGGTATAAAAATTCTGTATTTCGTATTTTACAGTAACAAAATATCAAATGTGCTATATTTTTGGAAAGGTAAAATTAATTTCTTTTCACTTAATTAAAAATATACAGGGTGTCCTAAATAAAAAATCTTTCTGTTGATAACTCTTAAATTTTAATTTAAACAAATTTAGTTAGACCATTACATTCTGCGTAAAAAGGTGATTTGAAAATGTTTTCGCAAAAATACAAAATTTTCCATAGCAAAAGAGTTACAGCGATTTGTTAAAAATGCACATTTTTCAATAACACCCCGTAACTCATAAACGACAACAGATATCGATGTTTTCACCATCATGTTTTTGATAAAAATTGAGCTCCAGACACAATATTAGTTTTTTTCTATCTCCTATAGAAAATGATGTTTTCCTTTAAAAGCGTCGAATTTGAACCACTCTGTAGTTTGCTAGAAAAAATATGAAAATATAGGACGAAAAATTCGTTGTTGTGTTTTTTTTGGATCTGGGTGTATAATATTACCACTAACGTGTTGATTAGTAATAGTAGCAAAGGCTAACTTGGTGAATTAACTTTTGCGTGTCAACTCGATTATAGCGAATTAAATACACCGTAATCACTCACCGAACCCTAATCAAATTAAACTAAGTAATTATCGCTATTAATCCCTTTCCGATAGAAATTTCTACACAAAATACCACCGAGCGGTCTGGCTTTGTCTGTCCACAGCTACATAATCCTGTTAACACTTTTCCAAACTCCAATAAACATCGACGACTGCAAAATACCATTTGTTCAACATAGTTTTTCCATTATGGACATAAAAATTATTCAACTACTCCATTCGGATTTCATTTTGTTTACAGCTCAGCCTGATTAGAGCCAAATAAAAATAAACTAAGGTAAATGTACCAGTGCTCGGCACATTAAGAAAAGTTCATAATGCGTATGGTGATATATCCAAATTATATGGTATATTGCTTATGGTAATAATTTCATTTGTAAGTAGATATATCGAATTTATTATTCTAGGTCGTATTTTTGAGTTTGTGTAGCCCCAAATATCGCTATAAATATTTTTTCTTTTAAGTACACATTGCCTCAGTATTCGTCATCCCTTAAATTCAAGTGTCCCAGTTATCGTCATTATCGTGTCCGAGTAATCGTCATATTTAAATGAAATACTGTATTTATAGTAAACATGAAATTAAATTCTAGTTAATATGAACAACTGTTATTTTCAAGACTTTTCTACTCCAGTACATCGTTCGTGCAACCAGCTCTCTTGAGAATACTCTTGAAGATTTGTTTTTTGATTGTTAAAGTTGTTTGTGCCATCGAAATTTTATTTTGCTTTGCAGTCTCATTTTAAGTTAAATATTAGTTTTTCTCCTAAATCTCATTTTTCGAAGATTTCAATAATAATTTAAGTTCCGGAAAGATATAATGAGAGGGCATGAAATTTATCTATTATTTCATATATAATTAACAATTAAGATGGTTTCTTCTGGTAGACTTAAAACGGATTGTGGTCCCATTTTTATAGTGATAGGGTCCAGTGCCCCCTCTCAGTAATAAAAATTCCAGTAAAATGTTGTACACCTAATACGGGAAACAAATGGATTTTTATTGAGTTTTAAAAATAGTTGTTGATTTTTTTTTTAATTACACTATGTCCCTTTACTCCTTTATATATGTAAAAATTTGTTTTAAGGGGCCAAATATCAAAAAGAGAAAAGTTGTTCAGAATTCAGAATATTATTTTATTAAGTATTTGTGTTTCATAAATATACAGACATGTTAAAAAAATATTTTATACATTTTTTGTAAAAGTAATATTTTTTTCGCTAAAATTACATAAAACAAAGCAAATCCAACAAGATAATAACGGAAAATTGAAAATTTCAAAATTTATTCTTTTGGAGAATTTCTTCCTTGACATTTTGTAATGAAGTTCATAAAAATGTCTGCACTTATTCCTGGGAGACGCCAGTCGAGTACCTTGGCTGCAGCAGTTCAAAACGACAGTTTGTGGTCACACGCGAAGCAGTGAACAGTCAGTTCGAGCCCGGAGTGCCCCGCCGAGTAACCAGCTGCCAGCCGCCGATCGCTGCCGAAGTGATCGAAGGCAGGTCGTATTCTTGTTATGATTACTAGCGGTTACTGTACCACCTAGGCGCGTTTTAGGGATAAGGGAGAGCAAAGATTGCCAACCAGGCGAAAGAAGGAATACAGTGCACTAGAGCAGGTGCCGGGAATAACGTCCCGGAAACTAGACAACATAAGGGTGGCCTGGCAACTGCTCCGGTGTGGCGTGTCCTTCCGAGGTATAGATAGGGGTTCTAAATTTATTTTATTAGTAGAGTCGCCGACCAGGCGAAAGCGGGAATACGGTGTACTAGGGCAGGTGCCGGAAATTTTGTCCTGGAAACTATAACGTACCTCTCGGGAAAAGCTAATTACGGGCTTATAATTAATTAATCTTCTTAAGAGACAGCTAAAGTGGTTCAGTAAACGCACGGGTCGCGAATATTTAAGGTGCTAGACAGGATCTCGCCCAACTCCCGAGGCTAGTTCTGTCGCGCCCGCTTTTCTCTAGGTGTGTCGTCCGGACGGCACCCTGCGACAGTGACGCTGGACGGGATCTCGCCGAAATCCCGAGGCTGTCCTAACCGGGCGGTGTGTGCGTGCTGCGCTAATGCGAACGGTGTACAACTCGCCGAGGCATCGCTAACTTCGACGCCGATCCGGGACTCGCGTCCGTGTCCAACGGCGCGTCGCCAACTTCGACGCCGAACGGGACTCGCGTCCGTGTCAACCGGCGCGTCGCTAACTTCGACGTCGGTCCGGGACTCACGTCTGTGTGCCACGGGACGCTGTTAATTTCAAGATCGATCCGGGACTCGCTGGTGTATCCAACGGGACGCTGTTAACTCCGACGCCGATCCGGGGTCCGTGTTTCGCTGTTAAAAAGGACGCCGCTCCGGTAAATACGCGTCTGTGACCATCGGGACGCCTGTAACGACGTCGCCGCCGTTTAGAGAGTCGCGTCGCTGTAGAGTGTGTTGCTCCGGTACCTACGTGTCTGTGTTCAATAGGACGCCGCTAACTTCGACGCCGATCTGGAACTCGTATCGTCGTGTGTAACGGGATGCTGTTAATGTCGCCGCCGATCCGGGAACCGCGTCTCTGTGTATAACGGAACGCCACTTGGGGAACGCGTTTTGTGTTCGAGTGATAGAATCAGTCAGAAAGTTGCGTATTTGGAATAATCGATCAGAACTCTAGAGGTACACGGTTGTTATTGTAAATTTTGCTTTACGAGGTTCTAAACATTCATTTTATTTCACTATTGTTACAATTCGAGAACGTAAACTTTCTTTGATTACTTTTGTACATAATTAATTTGTTAAATAAAAACCTAGTGTTACGTTATAGTTAATTGTGTGTTTTATTTTCTTTTCATCTCATCACTCCCTGGTATCTCCACTGTATAAAAGCTACCCGTACTGGCACTAGTGGTCTCTCAAACACTACAAACTTTGAGGGTGGTGCCCGAGGTACCGAACCAAGGCAACTCGGCGTCCGTAGGCGTTCTCAAAATGAAGAGAACCTCACAATTTCCTCAGCAAAATCGTAAGTATACATATAAGTAATTTGTAAAATAATAAAATTAGAATCGTCTTAAAAAATGACTAACAGATGCAAAATATATGTAATATTTGATTTTAATAATTCAAAATTAATACAATACTGTGGCCAGTATGTTTTATTACCAAAGATATTATTCCTAATTCCATTATAATATATTTTAGATAAAAAGTTTTCAGATAACAGTTGTAGATAATCATATCCCTAATGAGTTTGTGTCCTCGGATTTTCTCTAAAGCCTGTTATTCTTGACATATGACACAAACATATGTTTTTTTTTAAATGCAAACCATAGTTGGCCATGACTTCATAAAAAGCGCCATTTGTCAAGCTTTTCAGTGATATTATAAGTTAATATGTTTTGTTTTGCAAAATTACTGAATTATAGCCAATTCTTATCTTTTTTGAATAATTTCACTTAGTTAGCCATGGAAACTAGTTCAATCGTCGCGTCACGTCGTTGCTCTCAGAAATGTGAATCTGTCACATCCAAACTTTGTAAATTAAAAAAACAAAAATTGTAAATGTGAATATTTCAAATGAAGAAAAGCGTGCAGTATGTTCAACTTTTCTTGGCCATACAGTTTCGAGAATAAGTTGACCCATGAACGTTACTTACGTTTTTTAAGAGAACGGTTTTCAAGACATGCTAGAAAAGTTAAATTTAAATACTCGCGCTTTAATAGAGTGGTTCCAAGATGATTTTCATTATGACCAATCCAAACCAAACCCGACAATAAAAGAAATTATTTATAAAAATATTTTTATATCATAATTATGTAGACTCAGAGATAGAAAGAGTTGGACCAATTGCATGGGACTCCTCGATCGCCTGACCTATCCATTTTAGATTTTTTTATGCGGTATGGTTAAAAACATGGTTTACAAAAGACGTTATGAATTAAGAGAGGCACTCGAAAAGGCGGTACAGGAGAAGTTTAATTAAGTCGACCGGTCGATCTGTGAGAATAGCTAAAAATTCAGTTTTAAAAAGATGCATTTATGGACTCAAAACAGTGGCGGATTTTTTGAACATTTTCTAAAATAACTTAAAGTGTATGTAGTGATATCATTTTATTTAAATTTTAGTTTTATAATGTAAATTGTAAAGCGCCGTTTAATAATCTATTTTGTCTTTTTATAAGTTATAAATCATAACAAAATAAGAACACCATGCCAACTCAGTGAAATTAGTCAAAAAAGATAAGAATTGGCTATAACTCAATAATTTTGTGAAAAAAAACATATTATAGCTTATATCGCTAAAAAGCTTAAAAATGGCGCTTTTTATTAAGTCATGGCCAACTATTTTTAATTTATTGTTGGTACAGATGAGACTAACACCACATAAAATAAAACGGTTAATTTTCAGTACAACTACAATCGCAAAATTATTTTTTTTTATAAAAAAAAACTATTTTGTAGTACTTATTACCATTACAGTTTAGATGTCATCGAGTACATGTCTATTAAAAAGGGGTGATGTGTTTTGATCACTATGTAATATATCGATGGCATAAGCTAGGGGGCTGGAGGATTTTAAGGTACCCTTCAATATATTCGAGATAAATTCCTTTCGTTCGTCTTTCGGGCTACATAACGGAGTCGGAGATTCACTTGAAAGACGAAAGGCAACAGATTCACTACGCACGCGTAACACGACGAATAATCAAAACCGAATCCGAAAAAATAACGTTTTATTAGCCGACCATACCAAAGGGTATGGTAGGCTATTAGGATCGGCAAAAAAAAAGTTTTTTTAATTTCACTCAAAATTAGTCATTTGGGTCATAAATGAAAAATAGTAATAAATACAAAATATTTTCATGGTGTCTGTCCGTCTGTCCGTCTGTCACGATAACTCAAAAACCGCTAAACCGATTTTAACCAAATTTGGCACAAAAATACTGTGGCACCCGAGAATCTGGCCATTAGTTTTTGGTGGGTGTGGGAGGTTGGTAAGGGGAAATGGAAGGGAGTTAAAAATTTTAAAAAATCGTAACTCCAAAATTACAGTACCTACCTAGCAAAACGCGGTTTTCAATTTAAGATTAGGAATAATATTTGCAACAAAATTTGTAATAACATCAAAATCAGTAAAAGTCGCAATTTTGGAGATAAAAAAAAATTGGAAAAATTCCTTTACTTTGAAACTAAATGTACCCACATTTTAGTATGGGCGGCTATAATACGTGCCTCCCGGCGCCAATTTTTTGCTAGTAGTGTTGAGCATTGTTTTTTTTATTTTGCTTTTTGGCTGCCGCCTAATTTATCATAAAATATATAACAATCTGACCCTTTAATAAAAAGACTTAAATATTTTTAGTGACAAGTTTTTTTTATAAAAAGACATATCTTTTTCTATTTCGGAATAAAGATTTAAATCACAAGTAATTTTGGAAAAGACTTGAATTTTAAGTCTTAAGTTACCTTTCGAAATATGACTTAAAATAAAAAGTCATTAAAATTAATTTTTAACTCTGCTTGTATATTTAGTACCTTATCTGCACAATTTTTATTTTATAGTATTTTGAATGGCTGTTTATCAAAAATGTCAAATCCCAATTGCACAAAGTTATTCGACATCCATATTTAATTCGGCCCAAAGAGGCCCATTAGTGCACGTTCATATTGGCATCGCTTCAGCGCTGAGCTTTGCGCGTCGTGCATCGAGCGATGTCATCTCAGGCGTTGTGCCGAGTTGTGGTATTCATATTGAACGAGCGGTGCTTTGCTTCATTTTAGGTGTGTTTCTTAGCCATTACAAGACAATTACGTTAGTAAATATTCATTTGTTCATAGAAAGTTTACGCATAAAAATACTTAACCTTAGAGATACGAAATAATGGAGATAAGAAATTTATGATATAAATAAAAATCGTTTTCTTTATAGAGAATTTTAACCGCTGTACCCTGAACTTGTAATCTTCATTATTTGTCATATGCGATAATCATTCGCTGCAGGTATTGTACGCTGCTTTTTCTTTGACACGTTTACAACCATTAAAATACCGTATGATCGGAAAAAAACCGGCGTCCAGTTGGACTGGCAATGAACATCCAGGACATTCCCCATATAATTTTACATATAAAATGACAGCGATCTTCATTTCATTGCCATCGCTGACGCCGTTTTTTTTTCGATCATATTGTAGATTAAAAATAGTAGCAGCAACGCGACGCCACTCCAAATTCTAGCAAACCCAAAACCCGAGCAGCGCGATGCGTTGCAGCAACGCTCGTCAACGTAAACACTTTTGAAACCCACAGCTTGATTGGCATTGTGAATAACCGTGTCAAGGATAAATAAAACTGTGAGCATTGTGCTAACCATCAACGTGATGTCACAGATATGTACTGCGTGGACGCAGTAACTCCTAGAAGATCTTCTAGGAGGATCTTCTCCTAGGTATCATCTAGTTTACTGGTGGAAGGTGCATATAGAGGAAAGTAACCAAAATTTGGTTACTTTTCTCTATGTTTCCTCTAATTTATTTGTTCTATTCCATATTTAATATGGAATGCCGTTTAGTTTTATAGTTAGATAACATTCATACAGTTGCACATAACTTAATAACATATTTCAGTTGTGATTTTCTTGGGTATAGAGGTTTCTTTAGTAAATAATTAAATTATTTCTGGATGTTTTAAAACATTTATTTAACGACGTTTCGATTTTTTGTGTAAATCTTTTTCAAGGTATGTATATCTAAAATACTTAAAAAAAGATTAAAATACGATTACAATTTTTATATACAGGGTGAGTCTTAAGTAACTGCAAATATTTTAGGTGTAGTATATTTCGACCTCAGAAACGCGATTATGAGGGTTTTTTGCGAAAATAAAATCTTGAAAATTTTGAGTCTTTTGTAAAAAATTTGATTTTTTTTTAGTTGTTAGTTGAAAAAAAAACATAATTTCTTGAGAATATGGCAACATAGGTAGTCGATTAAATTTAGAAGAAAGAAAACCCAGAAAAGATCCAATGGTTTTCAAAATTTAAGCTAAAAATCATTAAAAAAATATATTTCAAAGTAAAATAAGTCGACTAAACGTTCTCTAACCCAGTGTGAGTACATATTATCAAAGCAAAACCTTTGAAGGCGGGTAAAAGGACAATAACTCACAATCTTTAAGTTGTATAATTAATTATTAATGTTTCGGGAATTTAAACTAATCATCAGGCCCAAAGCTAAAACAATTACAGAGGTCAAATTTATAAAATACAATCACAACAAGGTAAAAAGTCAAAAAATTATATCTATCACAAAAATTGTTCAATCACAAATAACAATATGGTATGCTAAATTTGAAAAATTAAAAACAACTCGACTAAAATCATAAGGTGAGGGGAGCCGTATAATCAACTATAATTAGATAAATTGAAAGAAAAAACAAGGCAATAATCAAATCATACCTCAATGCACAATTCAAAGAAATTTATTTAAGCATTAGTTTAATTTATTTTGAGAGATATATTTTTTATTTATATATTTTTTTTATTTTTGTATTAGTAATGTATGTTCAGAATTCAATCAATCAAGGAAAATCTTTGATTTTTCTCGGCCGTAAGTTCTGATAAACTTTTTCGAGTGACTTAGACAGTTGGAGGATTCCCATTCCAGGTTACGGATGGAGTCTTCCAGGTTCGTGAGTTCCGCTTTAACCTAGAACGGTTCTGGTTCAGTCAGTGGAGTGTTCGCTCCTTTTCTAGCTAGATCGTTTAATTTTTCATTGCCCCTGATTAGGAGAACTTTATTTTCTTTACATAGTTTGCTCAGCTTCTCTAGGGCATTCTTCGACCAACTTTGAATTGATGGTTACTGAGTTGATCGCTTTTAGAGCTGCTTGGCTATCGGATAAGGTGACTATTTCCTGTTTTCGATCGTTCCTGTCTAAGCTAATTTGAACGCATCTTTCATTAGCGTAGATTTCTGCCTGGAGGATGCTGGTGCTGCCTGAAGACCTACTGGTTCAGAGTATTTAGTTTTCGGCCTAAATACTCTCATCCCTGTCCCTGTTTTGATTTTGGAAGCATTAGTATAGATACATAATTATCGATCAGTATACCATGTTATGGTATGCTCTTTTACATGCTGAGCAAACGTTTCTCTCATCCAATTCTTTTTATTGCTCAATATTCCACTGAGTTGTTTCTCAAAAGTTGTACATTCTTGGTATGTCATCCATTGGAAGTTGGAGGAGTAGAATTTTCTTTTTGAGGGTATCCCAAGCCCCTGACCTAAAAATTTTCCCAGTATTGTTTCCGTCAATGACCGATTCTAATCATTGTCGCATGGGCATATCTACCGACGACAATATGCAGTGGTGTTAAGTGTAGCAAGACCATTGCTGCTGTTGGGCATGATCTCATTACTTTAGTTTTGTGTACCAAAGAGCCATGCATGTGGAATGTTTATGAATCCAATCAGAACCGCTTTGTTTTTTCAATTAATTTAGCATTTTTTTATCTTTTATAACTCCAAAAGGTATTCGTAGAAGCTATTAAAAATGAACAATTTGTTTCTTTTTAGATATTCTTTAAAAAATTTCAAATATATTCTTGAGTAAAATAAAATGGGGAAATGTATTCATTATTTTTAAAATTAACACGGGATTACTATGTTCAGGTCGGCGATGCAACAGACTGTATACCATCTGTATACGAAATAGCTCGCGATTTATTCAAAATTACAAATAGATCGAGCCAAAGTGGCCAGCGCAGTGCTACATGGTCTCCTGGCGATAATAAATCAAAGTTAATACGCAAAAGTAGGGAGCTAATTGATATAATTAAAGCGCAAATAGAATAGATGCAAGACGGGTAGTCTATCTATAGATATTAGAATAAATAGATAAAATATGTTCACCGAAATCCATTAAATAAATAAAACTAAAGAAAGGGAGCAACAAAATTAGCAAGTCGATATGTCGATGTATGTAGATTCTCTATGTAATGTATGAATATAAAATAGTAGTTTACTCCTTCCTTAGTCTTAATCAATGGTGAAAGTTGTTATGAAACTAAAGACTTGGCTCTATGAATTAGTTTTAATGTTTATGGACGGGCTTTGGAGTAATTCTGCCTGTGACCGCAGGTGGCGCGTAGAACGGATTTGTTACTATAGGGAAGGCTTGTCTGAGCTTAATCTAGTTTCCGTGGATTAGCGCGAGATGGCCTGGGGAAAGACACCCCAGGGGATCACAGACAGTATTTTCTTAAGCATGTAAATATATAAAAAACGTTATATTTTTAATCTATTTTAAAATCCAAGAATGTACTAACGTAAAATTGTTTTTCTTGATCTACATCAAGAATGCATACAAATATAATTGTTGCAATTACACGTTCTCCAATAACCATGAATCATAAAAGCTTTTCTTAACTCTAACTAACTTTTATTATTGATATTTACATACAGGATGTCCCAGACTGAGCGTGCATTAGAAGTTTCTAGAGAACTCAAACAACATCTAGATCGGATATTTTTTGCACATCATTTTTTTACAATGAGATCTATCAATTAAAAATATTTTCAATATGGCGGCACTTCCGCCGGAAATACCAAAAATTGACAGCAACATTTTATTTTAAATGAGTACCTCTATCTTTTATTACAGTTGAGGGTTGGAACCTTTGGTGTTACACAGCAAAATAAAACACTAAATCACCACAATACACCAAAACACTTTTACTTTTACACAGGACGCGCGTTTCGCTAACCATGAGTAGTCATTGGGCCACTTGAGCCAGACAGACAGCCAGATATCCGATATGGATAAATAGGAGTGTGATGTAAATCAGGTAAGAACAGTTAAGATACGCTAATAAACAAGAATGAACAGGTTAGAACCACTTTGAAACGTTTTTGAACTCCTATGAACCGCTTTTAGCTTAAAACAACAGACCTGTTCATTTTTTGCTCAAACCTGTTTATTTCTATTTTAAAGCGGTTCAAAGTGGTTCTAACCTGTTTATTCTTGTTTATTAGCGTATTTTAACTGTTCTTACCTGATTTACATCACACTCCTATTTATCCATATCGGCTATCTGGCTGTCTGTCTGGCTCAAGTGGCCCAATGACTACTACCATGTTAGCATCATCAGCAGATGATTAATAATAATAAACTAATAGTTTACGAAAATAAAATAAAAAAAGTCTTTGCCACAACCCGGATTCGAACTCTGAATCCTCGGTTCGTAGTCGGAAACTCTACGCACTGCGCTATGGAGACACGTTCGACTTATATTCAATACTAGAATTTATAGGTCTAAATTAAAAAAAATATAGGATCTTTTTTCGATGCGCAGTAGTGAACGCAGGAACGCGGATATCGGCAGCCAGACGGGCCGCATGCTGTTCCAGAGAGCATAGTAAAAGATATATTATAGAGCCAGACGTCTTAAAATACTTTCTCGAAAACGTTGCTAGCTCTTAAGCTTTAGACCATAAAGAGTCTGTGGCTATCTATTTCAAAATCTAAATTGTTTGAGTGTCATATACTATTGGCCGTAGCTGTCATGGAATTGAGAGATTAAAAAATTATCATAAATCATTTTTTTTTCAAATGGAAACTTTTTTATTTCAGTTGTGAAACGGTTTTTCAATTCGTTATTTTTTGATTTATAATATGTTCCTATACCTAAAATGAATTGTTTTTAAGTTATTTAAGATTTAGTTTTAAAGCGTAAATTTTTCTTCATTTTATCTAGCTTTCTTTGACATTAAGTGTAAAACCATCAGAGAGTTTTTTTCCTCCTGTCAAAAAAAAATATTTGAATTTCGTATATTCTAAATATAGCTGCTAAAACTTTATAAGGTGTATTTATAAAAATATATCTGGTATTTTTTGTGATATCTAATAGCAATACGATGGCCCGATATAGTTTTACATCGCTTGACGTTTAAAGTCATAGACTACTGGTTAAAAACCAGAAAAATATTCGCTTTAAAACGAGCTTTAAAACTAAATCTTAAATAACTTAGGAACGATTTATTTTAGGTATTTTAGAATTTAGAATGAGTGGGAGGGGGTTTAATCACTGATGATTAATTACAGATCTATTGTGTCCCCATTTCTTGAGTTATAACTCATCGATGGGTTATTTTCGGTATAGGAACATGTATAATCAAAAAGTAACGAGTTTAAAACCTTTTCACTAGTGAACTAAAAAAAGTAGGTTTCCATCTAAAAAAAATATTTATTATAATTTTTTAATTCAATGACAGCTACGGCCAATATTATATGACATTCAAACACTTTAATTTTTGAAATAGATAACCATATCTATGTCTTCCCTTTATGCACATAGTAGCTGTGGTAATCACTAAATTTGACGTATAGGTTCTATAATTTTTTTTGTCAGGCAGTTTTTTTTCCTCCAAAAATTTTAAATGTTATTTTTTTCTAGTATGATGCAGAGTGTCTGATATAAAAATTCATAAAATTTTATAGAGAATTTAAATATACAGGGTTGTCCGAACTGTATTCCGGAAACTTCGGCAGCATATTCTGCAGATAAAAATAAGTAAACAAGTTCATATAAATGTATGTCCTAAAATGCTTAGTTTCGTAGATACAGGGTGTAGAAGTTTCATTTTTATTTCGATTTTCTCCAAGTAACTTCTGAAGTAACATCAATATTTGGATGAAAATTGATGTCTGGGAGTTTTTTGATATGAGAAATCTGATTTTGATGTCAATATGACTCCTGCTTGTAGAGGGCGCCACCTACATATTTTCTAACTGATTTGAAGATTAATAACTTTTTGTCTGTACCTGTATAAAACTACCAAGTAAAAAATATACATTTATGGAGTTTTTAGGTAAAAAAGGTCTCTTGGTAAAAATCGCTACGATTAATGGTTCTCAAGATATTTGGAATCTAAATTATCAATACCTGTCATCATTGACATAATTAAACATATTAACTAAATAGTTATTAGACTGAGATCATAAATTTGAAATGTTTTTGTGCCAAAATATCAACAGAAACTGTTTTATCATCATTTTTTCGCAAAAAAATTTATGATTAATTTAAAAAAATAAAAATTTTACAAATTTATTATTCAGTCAAATAACTATCTACTCAACGTGTTTATTTTGTGTCAATTATGACATGTATTGACTATTTCCATTCTAAATATTTTGATAACGGTTGCTCGTAGCGACTTTTACCAAGAGACCTTTTTTACGTAAAAAAATGTATATTTTTTCACTCAGGAGTTTTATACAGGTACTGACGAAAGGTTATTACTCTTCAAAACAATTAAAACACATGTAGGTGGCGCCCCCTACAAACAGGAGTCATATTGACATCAAAATTAAAATTCTCATATCAAAAAACACCCAGACACCAATTTTCATCTACATATTAACGTTACTTAATAAATTATTTGGAAAAAATCGAAATAAAAATGAATCTTCAACACCCTCTATCTCCGAAACTAAGCATTTTCGGACGTACATTTATACGAACTTTTTTACTTATTTTTATCTGCAGAATATGCTGCTGATGTTTCCGGAATACAGTTTGGACCACCCTGTATAATAAAAAATGAGGATACCTATACTTAAAATAAGAAAGATACTGTCAACTTCCGGTATTTCCGGAAGTGCCGCCATATTGAAAATATTTTTAATCGATAGATCTCACTGTGAAACAATGATGTGCAAAAAATCTCCGATTTAGATATTGTATTTCTCTAGAACTTTCTAGTGCACGCTCAGCCTAGAATATAAACCGACCTTGCCCTAAATCACTTCTAACTTAGCTTCTTTAAAGCTAAAACTAATTATAGCTATGGCCAGATGAGTAACAATGGACGACCCTAACTACAAAGCTTAATGAAGGTAGAGTGTGAGTCTCCGGCGTCTTTCCGAAATGATGAATCGGGCCTAATCTTCGTGTGTTTCGGCCCTAATTGATACGATTAAGGATGTAAATAGATGACGTTGCAAAGGCGGCGACACCACGGACTTGACGAAGGTACAATCTATTCAGTTAGTTAGTGATCTGTTAAAATGATATGATACCTACTACTTTACTCGCCTGTTTAGGTCAGTGGCCTTAAAAAACTTTTTCTGTTTTTATTTTATTTGTTTAGTCAACACTTTCATAACAAATTAACCTCATATAAATCTAGTATTCTTAATATACATGGCCCGGCAGCATATTTGTAAACAACGCCCATGATCGCTATTCGGTTATAGGCCGAGCGATGCCGCGTATACAGCATACGATATCGCAAATCCGTCTAGTAAATTGCATCCATGATTCCAAATTTTAACTGCCTTAACTCCTCTTATAAACAGCAGAATTGATTGCTCGTAATCAGCATTCAAGATCGCAAAATTAGCAAGTGCAGGATGTCTACCAAAGAATATAGTACTATATAATATTTTTGCAAAAAAAAATAATTTGCCTCCACGAGTATATTATAAGTTAATAGATAAAGAAATTATTAGAACACCTTTCGTTAAAAAGAAAGAAATTGGGGTAAGTTACAGAAATTAACAAGAGTAATTACTCAAAACAAATTAACTTTAAAAAAACAGATTATAAATCGAAACCAGAAAATGGCTGAAATGAATAAAGTTACAGAATGTTTTAAATTTCCAGGACATTTTACCCAATGCTTAGAGAATGATCAGCTTTATTTCGAAAATTTAAAATAAAAACTACACTTTGTATAGTTTCTTTGCAAGTAAAATTTGACTTTTTCTAGGACAAGAAGATCCAGAAGATTGTAACTTAGTTCCTTCTTGAACATTTAAAACATTTACCATTATATACTTCGAGCTTGTTTAGTTGGCGAATTTACTAGTTATGATTGTATACTTTTAATTTCATTACGTGTAAAAAAATGTTTGACAGGAAAATTTGTGACATGTCACTAAGACACTTAAGTCGAAGATAAGGAAGGTAGCAGTATATACAATCGGTATAATTTCATTTCTGGTGGTCGCCATTATATCGGGTAATATTTTAATTGAATAATATAAAGAAGTGTCACGCGTCTTGGCCTTAGCTCGGCTCTTTTGTTCAACATAAAAAGACTCAGGGCAAAAACACGTACAAAATTCATCACAGAACTTCAATACGCTGATGACTGCGCTCTAGTTGCAAACACGTTACAACAATTACAAGAAATGTTGAACAAATATACCTGGGCACACGAGGCTTTGTGCCTTAAGCTAAACATCGACAAAACCAAAATCATGTGGACTCCCCCAGAAAATCATAACAATGCTATAAAAATCGGAGAACTATTGGAATATGTAGCGCAATTTAATTACTTCGGCAGTTTGATTTCGGAAAAGGCCAATATCGACTCTGAAATTCAGCACAGGATTAGCAGCACCTCAAGAGCATTCTGGAAATTAAAAGACAGGGTTTTCTACAATCATGACTTAAGTACAAAAACGAAGCTTGCAGTGTACTGAGCAATTATAATCCCCACCATGTTATATGGGAGCGAAACCTGGGTGCCGTACCGCCGACACATGAACGCATTAAACAAGTTGCAACAGAGACATCTTAGACAACACTTAAGAATCCGGTGGTTCCATGATGTCTCAGACGTATCGGTCCTTGAAAAAGCTAACTGCGAGAGTATTGAAGTCATGGTTACAAAATCCCGCTTAAGATGGGCTGGTCACGTATGCAGATGAAAGGAAACCGCATACCAAAATCTTTGCTTTACGGTGAGCTAATTTTTCTTAGGTAAGAGGAGGCCGGGTGGACAACTCAAAAGGTACAAGGACATTTTCCACGAAAACTTAAAGGGGATTAACATACAGAATCATTAGGAAGAAGCAGTTCACAATAGAACTCAATGGAGAAGAATTGTAAACTCAGTTAACAGCGACAACCAAAAAGTAAAGAGGCAACAAAGCAATGAGATTTTTGAATATGGTGCGGAGTGCGGTAGGCAAATAACATAACGTATCGGGCTTTTCAGTCACTGAAAAGCTCATGAAAGAAAACGCCTTGCGTGACCATCTTATTATGCGTGTCGAATACTCGTCAGCGAGTAATGGCAATATGTATGTATGTATGTCATCTGGGAATCTGTTTTCTGTTGATTTCCCGACACGATTTTAGATTTTACTTTATAGTCCTCTATAATAATCGAAGTTTTTATGAATCAACAGCACGTCAACGTGTATTTTTTCCTACGATCAGCAAAATTAAACAGCAATATGCATGGTTGTTATTGGAAGGGGTGACCGCTTAAAACACCGTTTTTTATTTTTAGTTCGTTTAATTTGTGTTGACAAATAAAATTTGCAATTTGTAATCAATTGTAATCCTGAATGCTGATTACGACCAACCCATTAATAAATTTCGCGATATCGCCTGGTGTTTGTAAGAGATGTTAAAACAGTTAAAATTTGGAATCACGGATGCTATTTAGCAGACGAATTTGCGATATCGTATGCTGTTTACGCGATATCGTTCGGCCTAGAACTGAATTGCGATCATGGACGTCGTTTACAAATATGCGGCCCGGCAATAAGGCGTCGGGCATCTGTAGCTCCTAGAATAAAAAAAAATTGAGAATTTTGTTTAACTGCAAACCTAAAGTATGTAAGAGGATGTGTTTCAGGAAAAAATATTTTAACTTCTATAGGGTGGCTCAAATAGTGTGAGTGGATCGGGATATTTTTTTTAAATGGTACACCCTATATATTATTGCATTTTTGGCTTCCTTTCAGATCACTTTACATACTCCTAAGATGTGAGTAACTATAATTGATAATTTCGGAGATATTAAATAAATAAAAATTTTCCTTAAAAAATTATTACAAATAGCAGAACTGTCCTAAAATCAAAATTATATTAGGTATTTACTTTAGATGGTCTATACTTACTTTACTATAAATATAGTAATCTTAAATCACACAAAAGGGTGTTCAAAATTCTACGCCAAACCTTCCAAATATAAAATAATTTAGTTTTTTTTAATTAATAACACTCTGTTTATTTTTTTTTATTAGATGGAGGGTTAAAAAATGAACATTTTTTGTATTTAAAGTGTTTCAAAATTGTTAATGGTTTCGCAGATACACGCAGTATTATTTCATATAGCTCTTTCAACGCTAAAATATAAGACTATCAAATTATATTGATAAAAATTTACTGTGGAAAATGCCATATGAAATATAAAACCGCGAATATCTGCGAAACCGTTAAAAATTTTGAAACACTTTAAATGCAAAAAATATTTCTTTTTAACTCTCTATCTAGTAAAAAATAATATACAGGCTGTTCTATTTAAAAAAAAAACAAAAAAAAGAAAATTTATTTTATATTTTACAAAGTTTGGCGTAGAATTTTAAACATCCTGTATGATTTACGAATACCATATTTATGGCAAACTAAGTACAGACCATCTAAAGCAAATACCTAATATAGTTTTGATTTCAGGATAGTTCTTGTATTTTTAATAATTTCTTTAATATAAGAAAGGCTGAAAAATATAGAGGGTGAGTTTCCTACGATGTTCTCTATGGGTATCTCGGAAACTACTGGAGATAGAGAGTCAGTTAAATGGGGAAAGAATTGCAGTTTTGTGGGGTCATAAATATGCGCTTTTCAGGTTTTCGAAAAAGTTTATGACTTACTAGATATTTCGAAAAAAACAAATTTTGGCTATTTTAAAAATTGTCCCTTATTCCATTATAATCTATTTTAGACAAAAAGTTTTCAGATAAAAGTTGTAGATAATCACATCCCTAATGAGATTGTGTTCTCCGATTTTTTCTAAAGCCTGTCATTTTTGACATATGACACAAACATATGTTTTTTTAAATGGAAACCATAGTTGGCCATGACTTCATAAAAAGCGCCGTTTTTTAAGCTTTTCAACGATATAAGCTATAATATATTTCTTTCACAAAATTACTGAATTATAACCAATTCTTATGTTTCTCGACTAATTTCATTTAGTTCGCCATGGAAACAAGTTCAATCGTCGTTGCTCTCAGAAATGTGAAATTGTCACATCCAATCTTTGTAAATTAACATAAACAAAAATTGTAAATAAGAGTTTTTTTAAATGAAGAACAACGTGTAGAATTATTGGTTCAACTTTTCTTGGCCATACAGTTTCGAAGATACGTTGACCGGCGAACGTTACGTTTTTTAGAAAACGGTTTTCAAGGCAAGACATTAGAAAAGTTAAATTTAGATACTCGCGCATTAATACAGTGGTTCCAACATTACTTATGTTGGAACTCTCTTACATGACTTCATTATGACGCACCAACCCTCCCACACAATGAAAGAAATGTTATTTAAAAAATTATTTATATCATAATTATGTAGACTCAGGGAGGTGGACCAATTGCATGGGTCTCCTCTGTCACCTGACCTATCCATTTTAGATTTTTTATGCGGTATGGTTAACAACAAGGTTTACAAAAATACTTATGAATAAAGAGAGGCACTCGAAGAGGCGGAACAGGAGAAGTTTAATTAAGTCGACCGGGCGTTCTGTGACAATAGCTAGAAATTCAGTTTTAAAAGATGCATTTATGTACTCAAAATAATTGCGGATTTTTTGAACATTTCTAAAATAACTTAAAGTGTACGTAGTGATATTATTTTTTTGAGTTTTAGTTTGTGTAAGCTAAATTGTAAAGAGCCGTTTAATAACATATTTTGTCTTTTTATAAGTTATAAATCACAACAAAATTTGGACACCATTGAAAACCGTTCTCTAAAAAACGTAAGTAACTTTCACCGGTCAACGTATCCTGTATGGCCAAGAAAAGTTGAACCAATAATCCTACACGCTTTTCTTCATTTGAAAACTTTTTATTTACAATTTTTGTTTATTTTAATTTACAAAGATTGGATGTGACACAATTTCACATTTCTGAGAGCAGCGACGATTGAACTTGTTTCCATGGCTAACTAAGTGAAATTAGTCAAGAAAGATAAGAATTGGCTATAACTTAGTAATTTTGTGAAAGGAACATATTATAGCTTATATTGCTGAAAAGCTTAAAAAATGGCGCTTTTTATGAAGTCACAGCCAACTATGGTTTCCTTTTAAAAAAACATATGTTTGTGTCATATGTCAAAAATGACAGGTTTTATAAAAAATTGGAGAACACAAACTCATTAGGAATATGATTATCTACAACTTTTATCTGAACACTTTTTGTCTAAAATAGATTGTAATGGAATTAGGGACAATTTTTAAAATAGCCAAAATTTGTTTTTTTCGAAATATCTAGTAAGCCATGAACTTTTTTAAAAATCTGAAAGGCGCATATTTATGACCCCACAAAACTGCAATTCTTTCCCCATTTAACCGACTCTCTATATCCAGTAGTTTCCGAGATGCCCATAGAGAACATCGTAGGAAACTCACCCTGTATACATATACATATTTTTTTATTTATTTATTAATATCTCTGACTCTATTTGAAACATATTTACTGATATGCTAGGATTATGTAAAGTGATCTGAAAGGAAGTCAAAAATGCAATAATATACAGGGTGTCCCATGTAAAAAAATCATCCCGATACACTCACACTTTCTTGAGCCATTCTTTAGTTAAAGTATTTTCCTGAAATACCTCTTCGTACATACTATCAGTTTGCACTTTAACAAAATTCCCAGGTTTTTTATTCTAGGAGCTCGATATACAACTAATGCCCGACGCACTATTGCTAAACCCTGTATATATCTTCTTTATATTATTCAATTAAAATATTACCCGATATAATGCGACCACCAGAAATGAAATTATACCGATTGTATATACTGCTACCTTCCTTATCTTCGACTTAAGTGTCTTAGTGACATGTCACAAATTTTCCTGTCAAACATTTTTTTTACACGTAATGAAATTAAAAGTATACAATCATAACTAGTAAATTCGTCAACTAAACAAGCTCTAAGTATATAATGGTAAATGTTTTAACTGCCTCCCAAATAAAAAATGGAAATCTATCATCCGGATTGGAGAACCGTACCAACAGTTGCCCTATGCTCCATTTTTGAAATACTAACGAGAAGAGACAGACTGGCCTTCGTTATGGTGTGCCAGAGCTGGAAAGAAGCAGTTACGTGCTCGAGATTCTGGAGAAAGTTTGTTGTCTACATAGATCAGGACTTTATGGAACCGAGTCTGATTCACCTGACGCAAGAGTTCTACAAATACATCAAGCATTTGGTAATAGGCTGGAGAACTCCAATGTGGGAGCATCGTCTAAAGTGGCCTGAATTGAAGTACAAAGATCTGACAAAAAGAGTGGGCAAGTTTTTGGTAATCTTGTACGAAAGATCAGTACAAATTAATGTTCTGGAAATTAACAACTGGTACGACGTATTCTATATAAGAAAACTTGGATATTTGATGCTTCGTATCGTCAAAAATCAATACGGTCTCACTTCGATAACACTTAATAACGCCAACTTTCACGATATGAACTTCATAAACATACTGGTGTCATGTTTGAGATCAAAATCCACACTTGAAGAAATCCACGTCCATTATTTGTCCACCCTGACACAAAGAAACTTTGATGGGTGGATTTTTACCAGCTGCACCGAACAGTTTACCAATCTCAAAGTGTTCACCGTTAATATTTGGGTATTTTGGCATTTTTACAGTAGGCTTCAAGTCACATTATCAAAATTAACCGAGCTGAATCTTTATCTCGACGATTCTGCAAGAATTATCGATAAGATAACCTTTCCCGATATAGCCGAGAGTCAGTGGGATATGTTTCACGTCTTACTTCCAAATGTGTTGGTTAATCTCTCCGTAAAAAAGTTCCTAACTGACAGTCAAATGAAGACGATAGTTCAGCAATCTTTCCCATTAGCCTCATTTGTGTGGAAGTATAAAGTTAATAAAGAATGTTGTAGAAAAACGTGTGCGATATGTCTTCGATTACTGACCAATAATCATCGCGATACGTTGCAGACCGTCGTCATTGCAGTGCCTGATGTGAGTGAAGTGCCATTTATTCAAAGAATCATATTTCTGAAGAACAAGTGCAAAAAGTTGCAGTATTTTTGCTTTAATCGGCTGAGGTGGCAGAAGAAAAAGAGAGCAACACGCTATCACCCCTATTCGTTAATATAATATTTAAAACTATATTGTCTGTTATTATCTACCATTACAATAGTTCAAATCTGACTATGCCTAAAGGCAGTCTCTCAGAATATCAATGGTTCTAAGAAATGTCTCAAGCGCATTAGTTATAGTTAAATTTGATCGTTTTATTTTTTTCTTCATTATTTTTATTTTATTTATAGTCCCTCTGTTTACGTCCACTGCAGAGTGGTAAGTCCCTTAGTTTCACCTTGTAGAAACATTGAGATGGCAATGGTTAATATTCGCTTAGTATTCCATTTGCAGCTTGAATACTGCTTCTAAACATTACTAAATAAAGGTAGTGCAACAGTTCTTTAGGACTGTTTCTCTCTGCAACTGTAACAACTTCTACTTAATTCCAGTACCTCTTGAATGTTTCTGAAATAATGCCACTCCTTCACTATTTTTTTCATTATTTTTTACTATTTTGGCAAAACGGCTCTAGTCCTATTTCTCAAAATTGTCTTTGTTGCTTCGTTATTGGGGTAATACAAAATTTATTTTGCCCATCTGCAAATGTCTCAATGTCTGTCTCATAGCAGTAGGTACTTCTTAAATTTTTAGAATAACTTTTAGAATAATTAAATAATACATAAATAAATCATAATTAAATCATACATAATTAAATAATACACCGTATAATACCGTTTAATTTCAGCACTTCTTAAATTTTTATGTCTTCACCCCTCTCCCTTTGACCGCTCTCTCTTCATATCGTATACATTAATTTGGAATAATGTTATCTCTTTTCCACATTGCATTGCTAAATTTTTGCATAAACCGTTTAAATGCATCCCATTTATCACGCCAATTATATCCTGCCCTATCCTTTATCATCATCAAACTACCCCCCTCTTCCAACCCTCTGGCTCGACTACCGGATAATCCTTGTCAAATATTTGACATTTCAATAAGCCAGCTTCATCTGCAAACCAAATTGTTTACTAGTGTCGCATAAATTTGGCGGGTTTTTCCGGCGGCATTTGGTGCAGCGCACCCCCCGCATCCTCTCGCTAGTTAGTTTTTCCGGGGAAAAATCCCGGAAAATATAAAATAGTTTCGGGAAAAATCCGTTTTAAATTGCCATTTAAACCGGTCTTATTTTGACAAGGACGGCGTTCGAGGATGAATTACGAGGGGGCTCTAAAAAGGCAGGAAAATTTTCAACTGTGGTTTTACTATTTTCATTGGGAAGATTAATAATAAAAAGAGAATGGAATGTAAATCGATCGCTGGTATAGCTAATTAGTTTATTACATTGCTTTGAATTTTCGTGTGTTTTGCATTAAACATGAGGATAAAAATTAACAATATGTAGATAATTAAGATAATATGTAGATAATTTAGATAATAAATCAGAAGATAATGTACAAGGTGTCCCATTTAGTTGAAGTTATACGGTATCTCCGTTATTAGTAAAGATAGGAGGATGCGTTTTGCATAAACCAGTCCCCCTTTTTGTCAAACGGAAGATGCTGTCAACAAAATTTTCATAGCCCCCTTTGTTCCTGAGCTATAGGGTTTTTTTTGAAAATTTTGCAATTTGGCAGTCTCCGTATCTTCGTTATTGTGAAAGGTATAGAGAAGGTAAAAACTGAAATTAAAAATATGAACTAAAGTCCTGTTTTTTTAAATGGAACACCCTATAGATTTATAAATCATATGATCCGTCTTGCTATGAGCTTCTCAAAAATATATAACACTCTAATTTATATAGAATATATTATATTTTTAGAAAGCTCGTGACAAGGCAAGCAAAATAAAAAGTAATATACAAGGCGTCCCATTTAAAAAAAATTGAGTCTATTTTATTTCGGACAGCTCCCAACAATAAACTAGTTACACCACTGGTTTCTACATAAAATGCACTAAGGGACTCACCTTTTCGATAAGTTATAATATAACCAAGATCCGGAAGGAGTCGAAAAATGCAGCATGTTCTAATTCGTCCTATATATCAGAAATACCGTATGATCGAAAAAAAAACGGCGTCCAGTTGGCTGGGAAATGAACATCGATGACATTTCCCATATAAATTTACATATAAAATGACAGCGATCTTCATTCCATAGCCATCGCTGACGCCGTTTTTTCTCGATCATACGGTATATGGATCTAAAACTAATCTGTGTGTATCATCGTTGATTGAAAGAATTGGGAAGATACGCAACCTAATAATGGGCGAATTCTTGACAAGGCTGATTTGATTTCTCCTTACGTCTCTAGTGCTGTACGGTGGAGACACCAATCGTTTTGGGGTCAACGCATAAAACTTATTTTATTTAATTCGGCCAGCAAAGGCAGGCATATCGAAAACGGTGTGGATCTGAAAGCGACAGTGTTGCCATATTAAAATGTGTAATATATGTAACACATTTGACGAAAATATCTTTGGATGAAAAATCCGCGTTTATGTATTGAAAAGTTATTCGTGTTAAACATAGAATAAACAAAAAAAATAAACATTCTTTTATAGAGGTACTAAATATGTCGTATGATCAAAAAAACTCGTTTAGTTGGCGTAGAAATGACGATTGTTGACATTTACCATAATATTTTGCATATGAAATAACAGAGATCTTCATTTCCAAGCCAACTCTGAGGCCTTTCTTTGTTTAATCATATTATAATATTATATTTAAATATATTTTTTTTTAATTAAATTATAATTATTATTTTATTACTTATTTTAAATTGTGTAATGATATTATTTTATTTTATTACTTATTTTAAATTGTTTAATGATAGAAAAACCATATTATTAACGTACTGTATCCAAAATCCGTAAATCTACGGATAATTCAGTAGTTCTGGCAACACTGTCTCTGGCAACCACTCACTCTATAGGCGGAAAGCAGAACTGAAATCAGCGCGCAGCGGCGCAGACTAAATCTAGAATTCTCGGACAGGTTGACAGTAACGCCAGGTACATTTCGGACAGGTTTTGTGCCCCAAAAAGGCCCATAACGTTGCGCATCTTCTGATTTCTTCAATCAACCGTATCATCTTTAGTTTCATAAAAAAGTTTGTGACGCATTACATCCTCTCAAAATGTTCTCTGAACTTCCGGAATGCACATTAATCCATCTTACTACTTTAATTAACAAGTCATTCCAAAAAGGAGATTTTCCGAACTGCCTTAAGTCAGCAATAATTATTCCTTTGCCTAAAGGAGGATATAAAGATGAAGCTTGGAACTATCGCCCAATTGCACTTCTGCCCACATTATCTAAGATCATTGAAAAATTGGTTAAAAAAAGGTTTCTATCTTTTCTCCTTAAATATAAAATACTTACTACCCTGGATTGAGGGGAGTGCCGCTCGAATGGCTTAAGTCATATCTTGGCAACAGAAGGCAGCTTGTGAGGATTGTTACGTCTATATCTTCTTGTAAGCCTATAGATTGTGGTGTCCCTCAGGGTTCAGTACTTGACCCTATTTTGTTTCTGATGTTTACCAACGACATTGCAAATCTAGACATTAGCGGTAAAATCTGCCTGTTTGCGAACAATACTAGTTTCACTTGGAGCGGCCCAAATATTATACGGCACTATATAATACTATATCCAGTGACTTACGCACCATTAAATCTTGGTGCGATTCTAATCTCCTATGCCTCAACCTATCAAAAACTAAAGTTTTGTCATATAAAAGTACTATACAACCTTTTGTACTTAATAACACCGCTATTGACGTCGTGGACTCTGTGAAATTCTTAGGACTTGTTGTAGACAACTCGTTAAAATGGGGCTTGCACATCGAAGCTTTATCAAAGAAACTAAGCGCTGCCTGTTTTGCGCTAAGATTAGTTTCTAAGGAACTTATTAACTTATATCAACCTCTAGAATAGCCTATTATGCCCTTTTTGAGTCACATCGTCGTTATGCCCTTCCATTCTGGGGTACTTGCTGCGCAACAAAATTTGATCGTATTTTCAAACTTCAAAAGAGAGAGTATTTATTGGGACTGAACAGTAGAACTCACTGCCAGAATTTCTTTAAAAAATTCAAAATAGTGACTCAAAAATAGTGACTATTCCTTCGTTATTCATTTTTGAATCTTTTTGCTTAATCCGCAAGCACTTATCTGCTATTCCTGAAAAGCCATCTCACAACTATCCACTTAGGAATGCGGAGCACGATCTTTATCTACCAACCCCGAGCTCAGAACTAGTTAAACACACACTGAACTGTACAATGCCAAAAAAATGTAGAATCATCTGTCTTTGAATATCAAGTCGCTTTCATTCTTTCCCGCATTTCGCAAAGCTCTGAAATCATACTTATGCAGAGAGCGATTTTTTTGTTGATGTTTAAGCATGAACAATTTTGAATTTTAAAATTTTGATCATCTCACACACTGGCCAAAGGTCCGGTATTTAATATTTTATAACACTTAAAATTATATCCATTTACAATTTTCCTATTGTAAAATTTTATTGATACGCTTTTTTTGTGTTCTGCAATTGTCCATGTATGTTCTATTTGTAATTTTATTGGCTTAATTTTTTTTTGAATTGTATGATTTGTAATGTATATTTTTTATTATTTGTATATTTTTTGTGCTTTTGTTTCTTTAGTAAATGCTTTGTCGATGAAACTATTTTGGCTTTTTGCACAATAAAGCTATATTTATTTATTTATATTTAATTATTATTAACGCGAAATAGTGAAATTACTGTTAATGTGACACAGTAATGTGAAAACCGCATACAATATCTATACTTTTTATATTATCACCGTATACAGTATGTGCCTGAATTGTCTTTATAAGAGGAAAAACTTTTTTATTATTGACATTTTGAGAAAAATACATTCTTCATAAAAATTTTTGCTTGTTCTAAAATGGTTAATCCCGTTTATACTTTTCCAAATGTCCATAGAGAATTTAAAAAAAAAACATGAAAATATAGTTAAATTTCCTAAAAATCAAAAAGCGTTTCTTGGTAATGGTAATATCATTTAGATTTCATTCTTTGCTAGATGGTTATTATAATTTGTATTAACGTAATATTTTTAGTGTTGTCAACGTATCACATTTTCCGATAACTATTATCACCTTTTCCGTAGAAATGAACTAAATAAATTTTGTACTTATTAAATATTTTAAATCAACAAAAAACATTACGTTAATTAAAATTCTATTACTAACAATGTGTCAAAGAATCAAATTGAAATTATATTACCACAGAAACACATTTTGATGTTTAGAAAAATTTAATTATATTTTCATGTTTTTTTAAATTTCCTCTAAAACGGTACAGAAATTTTAAAAATATAAACCGGAAATGGTTACATTTTTCTCAAAATGTCAATAATAAAAAAATGTTTCCTCTTGCAAAGACAATCCGGGGAGATACTGTATAGAATTCTTCACATATTGTTAGGTAATATTTATCCTCAGTTTTAAATATGTTTACAGTTTTTTAAGACTTTCTACGAATATTTGCGCCACTACTGACTGATTCAAATTAGCAAAACCACATAATCCTTGTCACTATGCGACGAGGTAACGACTACAAAAACAAAGCCCTGCGCTTGACTCAGGATGAAACTCTGGAAATTAACGTGCTTAACAATTTCCCTGGAAAAAGGAAACGCCACCCCGATGTCGTTTTCGAGTGTCTCATAGCCTCATTTTCATTTGAGATCCATACCCGTACAGATTTTTCATTTTAAATAAAGATACGCATGGAAAATAACTACGATTACAAACTTTGCTTTAAAAAAAACAAAACTACGCAGAATTTTTGAATACAGCGGTTGCAGCAAGAGTTTCTGTGTTAACTTTACACTCAGTGATCCAAGTTTATTTCATATCAATTAAAGTTTTAGTTTCGTAATCAAGGGCGCGATTTTTAAATTCATTGTTGCCAACCATGAACATATTCGGCGCTGTGCTGACTAACTGGAATTTAAATTATCGGGATATGTGTCAAAAAATGTCAAGTTGCCGCATTTATTTGTTTGTTTCCTTACATTGTCATTCGTTTTGACACTTTAGTTGTGTATTACGAGTTTTTAGTTTAAATAAATAGTGCTGTGATACTTTAAGCTTGAAAATGTTTACTAGCAGACCTTGTAGTAGAATATTGTTTTTTTAGAACCTCTTTTAATGCAAAGTGTACAAGAATGCTTAATGGCCTTACATTGTCATTCGTTTTGACACTTTAGTTGTGTATTACGAGTTTTTGGTTTAAATAAATAGTGCTGTGATACTTTAAGCTTGAAAATGTTTACTAGCAGACCTTGTAGTAGAATATTGTTTTTTTAGAACCTCTTTTAATGCAAAGTGTACAAGAGTGCTTAATGGCCTTACATTGTCATTCGTTTTGACACTTTAGTTGTGTATTACGAGTTTTTGGTTTAAATAAATAGTGCTGTGATACTTTAAGCTTGAAAATGTTTACTAGCAGAACTTGTAGTAGAATATTGTTTTTTAGAACCTCTTTTAATGCAAAGTGTACAAGAGTACTTAATAGCCTTACATTGTCATTCGTTTTGACACTTTAGTTGTGTATTACGAGTTTTTGGTTTAAATAAATAGTGCTGTGATACTTTAAGCTTGAAAATGTTTACTAGCAGACCTTGTAGTAGAATATTGTTTTTTAGAACCTCTTTTAATGCAAAGTGTACAAGAGTGCTTAATAGCCTCACATTGTCATTCGTTTTGACACTTTAGTTGTGTATTACGAGTTTTTGATTTAAATAAATAGTGCTGTGATACTTTAAGCTTGAAAATGTTTGCTAGCAGACCTTGTAGTAGAATATTGTTTTTTTAGAAACTCTTTTAATGCAAAGTGTACAAGAGTGCTTAATAGCCTTACATTGTCATTCGTTTTGACACTTTAGTTGTGTATTACGAGTTTTTGGTTTAAATAAATAGTGCTGTGATACTTTAAGCTTGAAAATGTTTACTAGCAGACCTTGTAGTAGAATATTGTTTTTTTAGAACCTCTTTTAATGCAAAGTGTACAAGAGTGCTTAATAGCCTTACAATGTCATTCGTTTTGACACTTTAGTTGTTTATTACGAGTTTTTGGTTTAAATAAATAGTGCGGTAATACTTTAAGCTTGAAAATGTTTACTAGCAAACCTTGTAGTAGAATATTGTTTTTTTAGAACCTCTTTTAATGCAAAGTGTACAAGAGTGCTTAATAGCCTTACATTCTCATTCGTTTTGACACTTTAGTTGTGTATTACGAGTTTTGGGTTTAAATAAATAGTGCTGTGATACTTTAAGCTTGAAAATGTTTACTAGCAGACCTTGTAGAAGAATATTGTTTTTTTAGAACCTCTTTTAATGCAAAGTGTACAAGAGTGCTTAATAGCCTTACATTGTCATTCGTTTTGACACTTTAGTTGTGTATTACGAGTTTTTGGTTTAAATAAATAGTGCTGTGATACTTTAAGCTTGAAAATCTTTACTAGCAGAACTTGTAGTAGAATATTGTTTTTTTAGAACCTCTTTTAATGCAAAGTGTACAAGAGTACTTAATAGCCTTACATTGTCATTCGTTTTGACACTTTAGTTGTGTATTACGAGTTTTTGGTTTAAATAAATAGTGCTGTGATACTTTAAGCTTAAAAATGTTTACTAGCAGACCTTGTAGTAGAATATTGTTTTTTAGAACCTCTTTTAATGCAAAGTGTACAAGAGTGCTTAATAGCCTCACATTGTCATTCGTTTTGACACTTTAGTTGTGTATTACGAGTTTTTGGTTTAAATAAATAGTGCTGTGATACTTTAAGCTTGAAAATGTTTACTAGCAGACCTTGTAGTAGAATATTGTTTTTTTAGAACCTCTTTTAATGCAAAGTGTACAAGAGTGCTTAATAGCCTTACATTGTCATTCGTTTTGACACTTTAGTTGTGTATTACGAGTTTTTGGTTTAAATAAATAGTGCTGTGATACTTTAAGCTTGAAAATGTTTACTGGCAGACCTTGTAGTAGAATATTGTTTTTTTAGAACCTCTTTTAATGCAAAGTGTACAAGAGTGCTTAATAGCCTTACACTGTCATTCGTTTTGACACTTTAGTTGTTTATTACGAGTTTTTGGTTTAAATAAATAGTGCTGTGAAACTTTAAGCTTGAAACTGTTTACTAGCAGACCTTGTAGTAGAATATTGTTTTTTAGAACCTCTTTTAATGCAAAGTGTACAAGAGTGCTTAATAGCCCTACATTGTCATTCGTTTTGACACTTTAGTTGTGTATTACGAGTTTTTGGTTTAAATAAATAGTGCTGTGATACTTTAAGCTTGAAAATGTTTACTAGCAGAACTTGTAGTAGAATATTGTTTTTTTAGAACCTCTTTTAATGCAAAGTGTACAAGAGTACTTAATAGCCTTACATTGTCATTCGTTTTGACACTTTAGTTGTGTATTACGAGTTTTTGGTTTAAATAAATAGTGCTGTGATACTTTAAGCTTAAAAATGTTTACTAGCACACCTTGTAGTAGAATATTGTTTTTTAGAACCTCTTTTAATGCAAAGTGTACAAGAGTGCTTAATAGCCTCACATTGTCATTCGTTTTGACACTTTAGTTGTGTATTACGAGTTTATGGTTTAAATAAATAGTGCTGTGATACTTTAAGCTTGAAAATGTTTACTAGCAGACCTTGTAGTAGAATATTGATTTTTTAGAACCTCTTTTAATGCAAAGTGTACAAGAGTGCTTAATAGCCTTACATTGTCATTCGTTTTGACACTTTAGTTGTGTATTACGAGTTTTTGGTTTAAATAAATAGTGCTGTGATACTTTAAGCTTGAAAATGTTTACTAGCAGACCTTGTAGTAGAATATTGTTTTTTAGAACCTCTTTTAATGCAAAGTGTACAAGAGTGCTTAATAGCCTTACATTGTCATTCGTTTTGACACTTTAGTTGTTTATTACGAGTTTTTGGTTTAAATAAATAGTGCTGTGATACTTTAAGCTTGAAACTGTTTACTAGCAGATCTTGTAGTAGAATATTGTTTTTTTAGAACCTCTTTTAATGCAAAGTGTACAAGAGTGCTTAATAGCCTTACATTGTCATTCGTTTTGACACTTTAGTTGTGTATTACGAGTTTTTGGTTTAAATAAATAGTGCTGTGATATTTTAAGCTTGAAAATGTTTACTAGCAGACCTTGTAGTAGAATATTGTTTTTTTAGAACCTCTTTTAATGCAAAGTGTACAAGAGTGCTTAATAGCCTTACATTCTCATTCGTTTTGACACTTTAGTTGTGTATTACGAGTTTTGGGTTTAAATAAATAGTGCTGTGATACTTTAAGCTTGAAAATGTTTACTAGCAGACCTTGTAGTAGAATATGGTTTTTTTAGAACCTCTTTTAATGCAAAGTGTACAAGAGTGCTTAATAGCTTTACATTGTCATTCGTTTTGACACTTTAGTTGTGTATTACGAGTTTTTGGTTTAAATAAATAGTGCTGTGATACTTTAAGCTTGAAAATGTTTACTAGCAGACCTTGTAGTAGAATATTGTTTTTTTAGAACCTCTTTTAATGCAAAGTGTACAAGAGTGCTTAATAGCCTTACACTGTCATTCGTTTTGACACTTTAGTTGTTTATTACGAGTTTTTGGTTTAAATAAATAGTGCTGTGATACTTTAAGCTTGAAACTGTTTACTAGCAGACCTTGTAGTAGAATATTGTTTTTTTAGAACCTCTTTTAATGCAAAGTGTACAAGAGTGCTTAATAGCCTTACATTCTCATTCGTTTTGACACTTTTGTTGTGTATTACGAGTTTTGGGTTTAAATAAATAGTGCTGTGATACTTTAAGCTTGAAAATGTTTACTAGCAGACCTTGTAGTAGAATATTGTTTTTTTAGAACCTCTTTTAATGCAAAGTGTACAAGAGTGCTTAATAGCCTTACACTGTCATTCGTTTTGACACTTTAGTTGTTTATTACGAGTTTTTGGTTTAAATAAATAGTGCTGTGATACTTTAAGCTTGAAACTGTTTACTAGCAGATCTTGTAGTAGAATATTGTTTTTTTAGAACCTCTTTTAATGCAAAGTGTACAAGAGTGCTTAATAGCCTTACATTGTCATTCGTTTTGACACTTTAGTTGTGTATTACGAGTTTTGGGTTTAAATAAATAGTGCTGTGATACTTTAAGCTTGAAAATGTTTACTAGCAGACCTTGTAGTAGAATATGGTTTTTTTAGAACCTCTTTTAATGCAAAGTGTACAAGAGTGCTTAATAGCTTTACATTGTCATTCGTTTTGACACTTTAGTTGTGTATTACGAGTTTTTGGTTTAAATAAATAGTGCTGTGATACTTTAAGCTTGAAAATGTTTACTAGCAGACCTTGTAGTAGAATATTGTTTTTTTAGAACCTCTTTTAATGCAAAGTGTATAAGAGTGCTTAATAGCCTTACACTGTCATTCGTTTTGACACTTTAGTTGTTTATTACGAGTTTTTGGTTTAAATAAATAGTGCTGTGATACTTTAAAGCTTGAAACTGTTTACTAGCAGACCTTGTAGTAGAATATTGTTTTTAGAACCTCTTTTAATGCAAAGTGTACAAGAGTGCTTAATAGCCTTACATTGTCATTCGTTTTGACACTTTTGTTGTGTATTACGAGTTTTGGGTTTAAATAAATAGTGCTGTGATACTTTAAGCTTGAAAATGTTTACTAGCAGACCTTGTAGTAGAATATTGTTTTTTTAGAACCTCTTTTAATGCAAAGTGTACAAGAGTGCTTAATAGCCTTACATTGTCATTCGTTTTGACACTTTAGTTGTGTATTACGAGTTTTTGGTTTAAATAAATAGTGCTGTGATACTTTAATCTTGAAAATGTTTACTAGCAGACCTTGTAGTAGAATATTGTTTTTTTAAAACCTCTTTTAATGCAAAGTGTACAAGAGTGCTTAATAGCCGTAAAAAACTCATCGCACCTTTTGTTGATAATAACTGTTTATATATTTATAATTAATATTTATAAAATATTTTGATTAAAGGAAAATATATAAAAGTGGGCAACTCGCTATGCCGGTCAAGCTTAATCACGTGATTAAAAGTTTATTTGGCATGAACTGTAAGTCGGGTCCATGGAAGCGTCACTCCACAAGCAGTTTGAGTGATGTCACATTACCTATATGACAATTTTCAACTACCTATAATTATTGTAATAAAAAATACTTTAAAAAATAACCCAAACACTCTACTCAAAATAAATATCCTTATAAATACCAATTATCGAATAAAATGGTCTAACAAATAAAATAAATATACCAACTATAAAGTACAAAACAAAGGTACCCAAGATTTACAGGGTGTTTCAAAAAACATGTGCCATCTCCCATGGTGAGATTCCTCTCGTAAAAATAAGACTTATTTTTTATATCATAGCATTTGTTAGCAAAATTGTGTAGGCCGTATAATGACGATTTAAAAGAAGCCTCTTGATATTTCGTCGATTTCGATCACCTTGATCAAATAAACGCAATTTTATTAATTTGCCTTAATCAAAGTCTAACAGCAAATTTTAAATTTTTTCTAATGTCACTAACTGTCCAAAGTAGTAAATAAGTACCTACTTATCTATTGATTCTTCATAAAAAAATATGAAAAAATTGAATTCCTATAAACATGGATTGTGGAAATAGATAGTTTTAAAGTTACAAGATGACAAAAATTTAAAAAAATAGGCCTTTTGTGTAATTATCTTAAATACCATATTTTTTTTAATTTACTGTAAGTAACACTAAACATAAGTGATATACATTTTAATAAAATTTAATAATAAATTAGATGAAATAAATTATTTATTAATTTTATTTTATTAATTATGATTAATTAAATATATTAAAATATAAAACTTATTTTTACGTAAGGAATCTTCCCACGAGAGACCGGCACATGTTTCTTGAAATACTTTGTACATCTGAGTGTACAAAAAAAAACGCAACGAAGAAATTTTTGGTCAAATTTAAAGTGTTATATTTTTGTTATTTTTAGCCCTATTTTCATGATTTTTTTAACAAACTGTATATAATTATATCAACTTTAATTCGTAAACTAAGTTTTTTATGAACTTTAGTATTTGGCATATTATACAGGGTTAATCGAGCGGTTGTTTTTTTACCCTAACTTTTAGCCTGTGCAATAATTTTGCGAGTAAATTTTCCTGAAATATAATTTTGCAGTCAGAACCATGTCTCCTGAGCATTTTGTTTTTTGGATCATGTCTATACATGCTTTGGTTAGTTTTTAAGAGCCAAATGAACTTGCCACCATCAATTTGCAATTTTTTTAATTATCATTTCTTTTTGTAGTTATTTTTCAATATGATAAGCCGGCTTTGGTGATTATTGTGAACTATATACTACCATGAACTGCCCATCATGTTCGACGTTTGGGAAGTGGTTGGTAGGACGGTTAGAGGTCGCGAAGCGGTACCAGCCTCATTAAATGAACTTCGCTTGATTCTTAAAGAAGAATGGGAAAGCATAATGCAATATAATATATTCCGCCTCAGTGACAGTATGAACAAAGTATACAGGCGGTTATAGCCATTGCCTGGAAATTTATATGGTGAAATTTTGATAAAATAATTTAGTACTCACTAAAAACACGGTATGTCGTTAGTGGTAGGAAAAATAATTTTTAGAGGTTAATAGTTTATTTGGTTGCCTGTGATATGCATATGCAGGGTGTTTTCTAATTAATCTAAAAAATAAAAAATCGTTAGAAAACGGCTTAAGGCGGGCTCTTAATAAGTATATTTATTTTTTTCTCGGCAACTGTAGATCAGAAAGGAAGTACTTTAGACCTAATGGTTATATAAAAATTGTTTTAAGAACACATGAGGAATCACACCACAATTTTTTAGATAATTAGTAAACACCCTGTATATTGTCAACTTGACAATGATTGTTGATAAATGAAAAAATACCTTTTCTGTGAAAAAAAAAAAAATTTCGCAGGAAAAAATTTGGTTTTTATTGAATTTGGGCCTACGTCTGCAAATACCGGTATGTTTTTTAATATTCTATCTATCTGAATTTTAAATATCATAGTCAGAAATAATTTTATTATTTATTAACTGTAAAAATGGTATACACATAAGTTTTATCAAATATTGTGATTTACTTTCTACCTTGTAGTCAAAATTTATATTTAATAAACTGTAAAATATATATATATATATATTCTTATGTTTTATTAAAGTTACTCTGATATACTAATATATCAGTGTAACTTTAAACTAAATCCTTTGAAATCAAATATAAACATAAAAAATATTTACAGCAGAAAAGGCGAAGGCGCTGTGTTAAACGTAGTTTCTACTAAGAACACGGAGTGGCGCTTTGACCCAAAATTTTACTATTAAGTTTCCTATATATCTTAATAGAAGATTATTTTCTTTTATCTATGGTTATAGCAGCCAAGGGAAGCATCACAAAGTATTAAAGTATATTTTACAATTTTTTTTTCTGTTTGTATACTTGAGTATTACATAAATATGTTTTCTATAATATCGTTAGTTCTGTTGTCGTTATTAATGTTTATTAAAACCAGGACTGTATCGTTAGTCTTTAATGTTTCTTTTTTAATTTAGTATAGAGTATCCAATGCAGCGTAATATGACGTTACAACAATAATCACGAAAACCATCTCGTCATATTAAAAAAATGACATAAAAAATAATGATATTTGAAAAAATTGCAAATTGATCGTGGTCAGTTCATTTCGCTCTTAAAAATTAACCAAAGCATGTATTGACATGAATCAAAAAACAAAATGCTCAGGAGTAATGGTTCTGACCGTAAAATTATATTTTAGGAAAATTTACACACGAAATGATTGCACAGGGTGTTTCAAAGTTAGGATAAAAAAACAACCCTGTATAATATGCCGAATACTGAAATATATAAAAAAAAATAGTTTACAAATTAAATTTGACAATCATATACAGTGTGCTAAAAATACGAAAAGAGTGTTAAAAATAACAAAAATATAACACTTTAAATTTAACCAAAATTTTCTGCGTTGCGTTTTTTTTGCATCTGAGTGTATAATATACACTGTTTTCGTATTTTTAGCACATATCAAATAAACTTCAATATCCAATATCAAATAAACGTCCATACCAAATAAACTTTTAGTCACGTGATTAAGCTTGACCGGCACACCGTTGCCCATTTTTATATACAGGGTATCCCACTTAAGATGGATACATGCCAATATCTTGGTTGTTTGTTGAGCGATCTTATTCATTTTTGGCAGGAGGCTGTATGGCTATAAGACGTACATTTTGCCCAGGGTAAGAAATGCGATACCTCATAGACGTACGTTTTAGTGGGGTTTGATATTTTTCCAGTCAAGAGTAAAGTATCCTTAGGACAGTATTTATTTCAAATCTAATAAATTATAGTGAATCCTCCTTACATTAGATACCTAAGTTAATATTGATACAGGGCGTGTCACTAAAATAAGACATTTTTTTATTATTATTTTTTAAATACTTACGACGCTACTGGATAAACAACTCGTTTATTATTAATAACCAATTATATCCAATTATCAATTAATAATCGATTTAAGTTTGGTCGAAGATGGTTGAAGATGTAGATTTTTAGTTTGTTATAGTTTTATAAATCTTCGTTTAGAGCATATTTTTCAAAGTTAATAGTGATGGTTTTAAATAGCTATTTAGATTTTTTTAAATATTCCTCAATAAAACGAATAAAAATCATATTTCAGATTCCATTGAAAACTGGGTTTTTAAATTATTTTGTAACTCATTTTATTCATTTGCATTAGCAAACTTATAAAACAATTTTTTAAAGTAAACAAAATAAATTGAAAATATTTAGTTTTTTTGTATCGTATCTTAATTATTATGGAAGCTATCTGAAAACTTAAATCGATTAGTAATTGATAATTGGTTATAATTCGTTATTGATAATAAACCAGTTGTTTATCCAATGGTGTCGTAAGTACTTAAAAAATAATAATAAAAATAAAAATGTCTTGTTTTAATAACACACCCTGTATCAATATTTATCAAAATTAGAACTTAAGTATCTTGGGTAAGGAGAATTCAATATAATTTATCAGATTTGAAATAAATGCTGTCCTAAGAGTAGTTTACTCTTGACTAGAAAAATATCAAACCCCATTAAAACGTACGTCTATGAGGTATCGGATTTCTTACCCTGGGCAAAATGTATGTCTTATAGCCATATAGCCTCCTGCCAAAAATGAAAAAGATCACTCAACAAACAACCAAGATATTGGCTTGTATCCATCTTAAGTGGGACACCCTGTATTTTCTTTTAATCAAAATATTTTAGAAAACAAAAATAAATTAATTATAAATATATAAACAGTTATTATTTACATCAACAAAACTTTCTTACCACCTTCTTAACAAAACTTCAGGAACATAAAGTGACATTACTACTGCTTTCCCGTTGAAAATATTATAAGAAAGTTGGGATGATTTTTATACGGCTATTAAGTTATCTTGTACCACTTTGCTCTAAAAGATTTTCTAAAAAGCACAAAGTTCGACTGTAAGGTCTGCTAGTAAAGATTTTGAAGCTTAAAGTATCACAACACTATTTATTTACAACAAAAACTCGTATCACAAAACTATAGTGTCAAGACGAATGACAATGTCAGGAAATAAATAAATACAGGGTTACCACCTTTTACACTATAAGTAAAATTTTTATTTTTCCAGAATTTTAAAACAGATAATGTAAAAGTTAGAATGTAGAATGTTTAGGAGGGGAGTTAATCACCGCGACCTTATAGATCTATTGTGTGTTCCCCTTTCTTGAGTTATAACGAGTTATAACTCATCATAGTCTAAGGGCTTTAACAAAAGCTAGTATCTGAGACGGCTCCACAGAGGCCAGCTCTCCATCCTCGATATCAGCCGTACCAAAGTTCATGGCACGAATGGTCGTTGTCTCGGCGCACTCAGTGATAAGGTGTTTCTGCGTTTTCCCCCCAGAATCTGCATTCGCCGTTGTTTCTCGGCTTCAGCCTACTGAAGTGTTCGTTGAGGAGACAGTGTCCTGTTAGAAACCCCGTGACAATCCGAAGATTGTTTTTACCTAAATCAAGGAAAACCTTTGTAAGAACGGTTCTGGTCCAGTTAGTGGAGTGTTCGCTCCTTTCCTAGCTAGATCATTTATTTGCTTTTTCATTGTCTTCTATCCCTTGGTGAGCAGGCACCCAGAGTAGGAGGACTTTATGTTCTTTGCCTAATTTGTTAAGCTTCTCTAGGCATTCTTTGATCAACTTCGAACTGATGGTTACTGAGTTGATCGCGTTAAGTACTGCTTGACTATCGGACAGGATGGCAATTCCCTGTTTTCGTTAGTTCCTATCTGAGATAAATTGTACGCATCTTTCGATAGCGTAAATTTCTGCCTGAATGATACTGGGGTAGGTGTCCATTGGTTCGGAGTATTTAGTTTTCGGCCCAAATACTCCTACCCCTGTCCCCGCTTTGGTTTTGGAAGCATCAGTATACTACGTTATAATATGGTCTTTTAAATGCTGAGTGAGCGTTTCTTTCTTCCAATCCTTTTTATTACTCAATACTGCAGTGAGGTGTTTGTCAAAGTTGTAAATTCTTGGTATGTCATCCACTGGGAGTTGGAGAAGTGGAATTTTCTTTTTGAGGGTGTTCCAATTAGTTTACAGCTATTATGCTATCTTGTACACTTCGCAATAAAAGATGTTCTAAAAAGAACAATGTTCGACTGCAAGGTCTGCTATAGTAAAAATTGTTAAGCTTAAAATATCGCAAGACAATTCATTTAAACCAAAAACTCGTAATACAAAACTAAAGTGTCAAAACGAATGACAATATCAGGAAATAAATAAATAAATTTGGCAACTTGACATTTTTTACAGCAGAGCTACCACCTGAATCCCCAGCGCGAAATTTTAATTCCAGTTAGTCAGCACGGTGCCGAATATATCCATGGTTGGCAGCAATAAATTTAAAAATTGCGCCCTCGATTAGATAATTAAAAGTTTATTTGATATGAAATATATATGCATAGTCTATTTTTATACGTCGTGTCTATGAATAAAACACTTAAAATTTTAATTGTCTAATATTTAACTCAGAAACAGTTGTTTTAAAAACAGAAGTAAAAAAAATCGCTACTCTTACTTTTCCGGGAGCGCGATTTATAGCCAGAAGGGTTGAAGCTGTTAACCTTCCATTCGAGCTATTATAATTAACATAACAATAAATTGGAACATTAAATTTCAAGAGATATTATCGCGTAAAATAAACGGGAGATTATTTAACGTTTTCAACCCTACCATATTTTATGTTTCTTTGTTAAAGGTCTACTGTTATAATAAGTATACAAATTTGGATAGAGGATCATAAATATCCAAATTTCATTGCCGCTTCATTCTATCTTGCAACAAATTAAATAAAAAAACATTCTTTAATAAATATTTCCGTTATAAATCCGATAACTTTTACCCTATGAGTAAGATGTTTATAATTTTTCCAGAATTTTGAAAAAAAAACGCATACTGTAAAAGTTAATTGAAGAGGAATGACATACAATGTTTTATTTCATACTGTTTGGATAAAACCTATGTAAATAATTGAATATTTTAATCTGTTTATGTATGTTTACTGTAATAAGTACTGAAAGCTTCTAAAGAAATTATGGGGAAATCTAACGACGATACTACAGGACAATTGGTGCCAAAAAATACCTCATGCCATCATATACCTTTACATCTGGTAAAATTATTTTACAGGACTTATTACTGTAAAACCTTAGTATTAATATCCGGACTGATATCAGACATATAAAGGTTTGGTTTGGTTTTACAGTATATACAAGGTGGCGCGCACCTCATTTGCCTAGATTTAGAAACAAAATTTTTTGTAGGTATATATAGAGAGGCAATGTGCATAATTTAAAATTGCTTTGAAATGTACAGGGTGTGTCAGAACTAAGATCCATACCAAAGTTATATTTTTTCTTATGGAACACCGGATATTTTATTTCATTTTTGGATTCTTGGGCATAAAATAAGGCATTTATCATAAGGGTTTAATATGTTTAAATGCTTTGGTTTTAGATATTTTAAAAGATATTTAAATATGCATGATATAATAAATACCCTGTACATTACTTTTCAGAGTTAATTCTTGTGCTGACTTTGAAGTCATAGAAATAAACTTTACTAAAAAATGTTATTGCCTCCTTAAATGTATACAGGGGTATCAAAAATTGCTGGTCTATTTTAAATATTTATTTTACATAAAAACATCGTTATTTCAAATACAAAACTATGTATTTTTTTATATAAGTCGAAGCAGATTTAAATGCCCTTTAAAACTATATTAGGGTTTCCTATACTTATCTGGCTCAGATTTTTAATAAAAAGCGATTTTTCAATAAAGTGGCAATCAAGATGGCTGGTGCCACCATGGCAATTTGCTAGTGACAGTTAGCAGCTATTTTCAAAATCGACATTAGTTTATGGACTTTATTTAAATTTATAACAGTTTACTTTTATTTAATTTACCTACAATAGTTTGATAAGTAAGTATTTATTATTTTATCAAGAAAAATAAAGTAGTAGTTCTTTGATTTTTATTACGATTACTTGTAGATATATTGGATTTTCTATAAAAGAACCAATTAAGGCAAATTTATTTTCTTCGATTCCAACGACACGTTTCTGCCTAATAGGTTTTTCATATACCACACTATCAGCTCTGCGAAATAGGAAAAGTAGTTTTTCAAAGGAACGCTTGTCAAGTTAAATCATGTTGTCATTATTTGGATATCTTTGAGCGTAAACCCTTCAGCAGCCAACAAGCAATTGTCCTCACAAAATAAAATCACTAGTAACATATCCATTCCTTCCGCCAGCAGATACTGCTTCATTTTTCTTGATAAAATAATATATACTTACTTATTAACCTTATTGTAGGTAAATTAAATAAAAATAACCTGTTATAAATTTAAATAAAGTCCTTAAAACTAATGTAGATTTTGAAAATAGCTACTAAGTGTCACAAGAAAATTGTCATGGCGACACCAGCCATCTTGATTACAATTTTATTGAAAAATCGTATTTTATTCAAATTCTGAGCCAGATAGATACAGGAATTCCTAATATAGTTTGAAAGAGCATTTAAATCTGCTTCGACTAATTTTAAAAAATAATAATAAGGGTGTTGCAATTGAAATAACGAAGTTTTTATGTAAAGTAAATATTTAAAAGAGACCAGCAATTTTTCATATCCCTGTATATATTTAAGAAAGCAATCAAATTTTTTAGTGAAGTCTATTTCTCTAGCTTGAAAGTCCGGCACAAAAATTAATTCCGAAAAGTAATGAACATGGTGTTGACAAACTTATTTATTATAGCCATGCATATTTAAATATCTTTAAATGTCTCAAAAACAAAAGCTTTTAAACATATTAGACCCTTATAATAAATGCCTTATTTTATCCCCAAGAATCCAAAAATGAAATAAAATACCGGCTGTTTCATAAGAAAAACTTTGGTATGGAGTTCTGACTTAGTTCGGACACACCCTGTACATTTCAAAGTAATTTTAAATTATGCACATTGCCTTCCTACATATATCCATAAAATATTTTGTTTCTACATCTTTCCGTTTTCGTGTAATTAACCGACGCGAATGAGGTGTGCCACCCTGTATATAGGTATGGTTCATATGAAATAAACTTTTAGTCACGTGATTAAGTTTGCTCAGCGTTGCTCAATTTTACATAATATTTTGTTTTAATCAAGATATTTTAGGAAACAAAAATAAGTTAATTATAAATAAATAAACAGTTATTATTTACATCAAAAAAACTCACGTTCTTAACAGCAGTTAAAGGACATAAAGGGCTATTACTACCTCTCTCCCGTTCAAAATATTCTAATAAACAGTTGCGATGAGTTTTTACGACTATTAAGCTATCTTGTACACTTCGCAATAAAAAAGGTTCTAAAATAAACAATCCTCAACTGCAAGGTCTGCTAGTAAAATTTGTTAAGCTTAAAGTGTCACAACACAATTCATTTAAACCAAAAACTCGTAATACACATCTAGTGCCAAAACTAATGACATGTCAGAAAATAAATAAATAAATGTGGCAACTTGACATTTTTTGCAGAACTATTACCTAACCCGTTTATGCCCGAATTATATTTTTTCATATTTTTTTATTAAAAGTGCACTTTTCTTAGTTAAGGCGTATCATGAACTAAAAAAAATAATCAAAGAATATTTTTTATTAAAATTTTAATTTTTGAAGCTGTTCCAATAATGGAACAGTGGGATTGAATGACACCATAGAGTTTTTAAACAAAAATATATTTAGATAAATATTTTTTTTTTATTTCGTATGGAACTGTACAAAACAAGACTCATGCAAGTTCAGGTTGGATTTTACACAAGCTTTAGTAGAATTTTTCTTACAAAAAGCACATCTATTTTGTTTTGTAGCATTGACGATCCAATGTCCGCTTTTGTCGAATCTCACCTGATCGGCCACTCTTGCAGGCAATGGTTTAGGTGTCTTAAGACGACCCCCTCCAGTAGGTGGACGCCCATACTTCTGAAGATAAACTTGAACTATCGTTCTACGAAAGGCTAAATAATCTAACTTCTTCCCCCCTCCTTTTCTATAGAGTTGCCAAGCGTTATGTACACCTGCATCAACGCAAAAAGTAAATACTGCCCACCACCATTTCTTCGATCTAATTGATATTCTGTAGTTATCAATATTTTCGTCCATTCTATCCACACCTCCCATAAACTTATTATATTGTGACACTACAAAAGGCTGATTCACGGGAACTTTTTTTCTTTTGAGCCGATACCCAACGATTTACCTCTTTTTCGAGACTTACAGGGTCACAAGTACTAATTGTTAACACTATACGATTGTCATTCCAACTTGTAATAGTAACATTGTTTGTTGTGTCCGTGCAATAATCATAATGGCCACGGGCTTCCTTTTCCATAAGTTTTGCTCCAGTTATTGGGTACTTCTCGATTCTGTTATATTGTTCCAGTGAAACCAAAACCGGTTTGTTGAAGTCGGTGTACTACTTTTAAAGAGCTGACGAATCTATCGCAATAAATTTTAAATGGCTTATCTTGAGGCATGTCGTTTAACAAGTTCCATACAACGGAACCTCCAACACCAAGCTCAGTTTTAGTTTTGTCATTCTTTGTTTTTGGCGTGACTCCTTGATAGGGTTCAAATTTCATAAGGTAACCTAGAGGCTCACACAAGACCACATCTTGTATCCATACCTTATAGGTTTGCCCTTTATAAATTGTTTGGCGCCATGTCTACCAAAATAAGGGACCATACTTTCGTCTATACTAAGTATCTCTTGAAATTCGGAATAATCTAAACATCTTTTATTTAGGGCTGCTATTAGAGGTTCCATTTTTCCAAATTTATCATCCTTTGGAAGATCTGAGTTGTCCCAACAATGTAAATATCGCTTGATTATTTCAAAACGGTTTCGTCGCATCGCCTTTACAACAGCGTCATTACAAGCTTCTGATCCTATTTCCCACCATATGTGCCATCTAGGTACTACACAATAACCGGAAAGTAAAAGAATCGCTACGAAACAACGCATTTCGCTTGTATCCATTGTAAAATTATGGTCCTTTTTGTCACGCTTTGCGTATTTTATTGTGAAATTTGTTAAGTGCTCAAAAATACAGAGTGTAAACTCTGGAAAGGTCCGGACGAGGTCTGTTTGCTTTGACCAATTTCTGTTGGTTGGCAAAAGCCTTTTTTTATTTCAGACAAAGTCATGTTCATTTCGTCGTCACTATCATCAGTAGCATTTTCGTTTTGTCTTACTTGTACATCATTTTCTACAGTGAACTCACCTGTACTGGGAACAATCAACTCCGATTCTTCTTCATCTGTCTCTTCACCTATTCTGTGAGATTAACCTTGATTTCGAATCTTCGCTGAAGAACCTGCTCTCAACTGGGGATCACTCAGCTTATTTATATCATTGCAGTTGTCCTCGTCACCACTATCTTCCGCACTCTCCATACCATCTTCAGGGGGTGTCATGAAGACATCCGCTTCCCAAAAATCTTCATCTTCCACAAGTTGAATTAACTCTTCGGTAGTATAATACCTAGAATTAACAAAATGTTACTGGACTCATTCATGCCCACTGTTCCAATAATGGAACACTGAATTTTGCACAAGAATTACTAAAACTTACAAAAACCCTCTTAAAATTTAATTGCATAGATATTTTCTTACATGATTAAAAAACTAAAAAACGTATGTTACAACATTTTGAATAAACAAACAATACCTTCTAGATACTTACTTTCTGTATGCCATCCTTAACCTCAAAATCAGTAAACTTTATTTTTCGATTGAAAGCGTATACATCCACAGAGAAGCAAACGACCACACCAGTAGAGGTATCGATGTTTACTAAAAAGATCTCGCAGCATCCGAACACCGGCAGACAATGAGCACAATCATGGTGGGGGTAAAAATATAATGTTCCATTATTGGAACAGTGGTCAAAAATGGGCCAAATCACCGAGAAATTTAAATTCCAGTTAGCCCGGCGTCGAATATGTCCATGACTGGCAACAATGAATTTAAAAAGTGAGTATCGAATATAATAAAAAATAATATATTCTTCTAGATGTTCACACTAATATAAATAGAAAAAGACTATCTTCCTTATATAAACTTTTGTCATAAAACTACCTTTTTATTTCTAGTAAATTTGAAACTTTAAGTAGCGCAAAATCACTTTGGAACTGGGCAATAACATAAATATTTTCATCGTATAATCTAAAAACTTTCAAAGAAAACGTGGAAAGAACTTTACTTTTATAACTTCATCTTTTGATAAGTTTGTCAGTTAATGGAGTAAGACATTTCCTTTTTCTGTGATAGAACACCGACTGGCAAAAATATTTTTTAACAAGTTAAAATATAATAAAATGTGTATCAATGTCCAACAAATTATGAGAGGCAAAAAATAATTAAATATTTTTGTAACATAAAACACAAATAATATGGTTTATTATAGGATAAAATATATAGTAATAACATAACATATATCATTTTAGACACCTTCTTGAGCCATGCGATATTCAAATACACTGCCTCTTTCTAAAAACACTTTTTGACTGCTTGTTGGTCCTGGAAAGGTTTTATCAGCTTCCTCCGGTAATCCATAGCCACCCCCACCAGGGGTAAGTAATCTAAAGGCATCCTAAAACAATAAAATTCATTAATCAAAACCTTAATATACAGGGTCCGGCAATAGTGAGTCGAGCATCTGTAGCTCCTAGAATAAACAATTTGGGAATTTTGTTTTAAGTGCAAACCTAAAGTATGTACTAGGATGTATTTCAGGAAAATATTTTAACTTCTACAGGGTGACTCAAAAAAGTGTGAGAGGAACGGGATAACTTTTTTAAATGGAACGCCCTGTATGTTACTGCATTTTTGGCTTCCTTTCAGATCACTTTCCATAATCCTATGATATTATTATATATGTTTTGATAGTTTGAAAGATATTAGTAAATAAATTTATAAAAATATTTAGCCATTTTAAAGTAAAGAAGTAAAGTAAAGATTTCAGTTAACGTCTGCTTTTTGCTGCCAGAGCTAATCTCGACGGGGCCTACTTTGTTTACGCGGAATCCAAACCGCGGTCCTCGGTCATATCATGGTCAATGACCTACCGACTTGGCAACTGTCTAAATCGACTCTTACTCACGAGATATCCGAACTCATCCGGCCTCGAACCGGCGTGAATGAGCAGTGTGTGTTAATAGATTTTACACTTTTGTCTTCTTTCGGACAACGCACGATACAGAGTTTCGAACCGGTCACCCGTCCATCCACTAGTATCGCATTATGTCGCTTAACTTCGGTGTTCTAATGGGAACCGGTGTTTCGACGTGGCTAGGCCGCTGCCCTTAGCCATTTTAAAAATATTATTAAAAATACAAGAACTGTCCTGAAAACAAAAATTCTACGGCAAACATTCTAAAATATAAAATAAATTTTCGTCGTTTTTTTTTAAGTGGACTGTATATTATTTTTTTAGTAGATGGAGAATTAAAACATTTTTTGCGTTTAGAGTATTACAAAATGTTTAACGGCTTCGCAGATACAAGCGGCATCTATACTAATATACATATAAAATCCTTAAGTGACTGACATACTGATTAATCACGATCCTGCTCAAACCACTAAACGTAAGAAGCTCAATTTTGGCATACAGGTTGATTCTAGAGTGTAGAGGTTCGATAAGAAGGGATTTTTCAAAATTCCAGTTACAAGAGGGTGAAACCACCCCTCAAATATTACAATATTTTTTATTTAAAAAACGGCCAAGTTTCCGAAAAAATGCTTAAACATATATATTTTATTTTGTTTTTTTACATATTTTAAGATTTTTTAAAAGTGTATACAGGGTGTTTCGAAAAAATCTGGTCATTGATTAATCACGATCCTGCTTAAAGTGCTTGACGTAAAAAGCTGATTTTTGGAAAACAGATTGACTTTAGGGTGTAGAGGTTCGATAAGAAGGGATTTTTCGAAGCTCGAATTCTAAAGCGGTGAAACTTCCCTCAAATATTAAAATATTTTTCATTTAAAAACCGGTGAGTTTTTCGGAAAAACTCTTAAACACGTATATTTTATTTTGTTGTTTTACATATTTTAGGATGTTTTATAAATTTATACAGGGTGTTTCATAAAATATGACCATTGAGTAATCACGATTCTGCTTAAACTGCTTGACGTTTAAAACTGATTTTTGGCAAACGGATTGACAGTGGGATGTAGAGGTTCGATAATGAGGGGATTCTCGAATCTCAAATTCCAAGAGGGTGAAAACGCCCCTCAAATATTACAATATTTTTTATTGAAAAAACAGTTAGTCTTTCGGGAAAACGCTTGGACAAGCATAATTTATTTGGTTTTTTTACATATTTTGAATTTTTTAAAAAAATCATACAGGGTGTTCCAAAAAGTTGGGTAATTTCTTAACCACGATTCTGCTTAAACTGCTTGACGTAAAAAGCTTATTTTTGGCAAACGGATTTTTCGAAAGTCAAATTCCAACGAGATTCAAACTACCCCTCAAATATTACCAAGTTATATAATAATATCGCCATATTGTTTTTTCTCATGCTGACATAAATGTGAGAAAATTTTATCCAGTTTGTATGTTAATGGAAATTCTTGCTTTGCTTTATCATCACCATTACAAATTATTAGTTCGACGCGAACAAAGTCGCTGGTACACGCTAGTTATTTCATATGGCTCTTTCAACGGTAAAATATGAGAGAAAAATCATTGAGTGGCTTTGATAAAATTTACTGTGGAAAATACCATATGAAATTTAAAATTGCGAATATCTACAAAACCGTTAAAAATTTTGTAATACTCTAAAGGCAAAAAATGTTCATTTTTTAATTCCCCATCTACTAAAAAAATAATATACAATCCATTTAAAAAAACGAAGAAAATTTATCTTATATTTTAGAATGTTTGTCGTAGAATTTTGAACACCCTGTACTGTTTAAGATAACAATAATTGTAGCATAGTAAATACACACCCGCTACAGTAAATACCTACCTAATATAGTTTTGATTTTTGAAGACATTTCTTGTATTCTTAATAAATTTTTAAAAAAGGTTGAAAAAATATTTTTTGTATTTATTTATTAATATCTTTGAAACTATTATAACATATCTAATAATATATTAGGATTATGTGAAGTGATCTGAAAGGAAGGCAAAAATACAATAATATACAGGATGTTTCATTTAAAAAAGTTATCCCGATCCTCTTACACTCTTTTGAGCCACTCTGTAGAAGTTAAAATATTTTCCTGAAATACATTCTAGTACATACTTTAGGTTTGCACTTAAACAAGATTCCCAAATTTTTTATTCTAGGAGCTACAGATGCCCGTCACACTATTGCCGAACCCTGTACAAAATAGTGCCATGATAAAACTAAAAAACAGATTAAATTAAACATACCGAAAATCATAAAAAACGAAAAGGGGCTACTGTTGTTTTTTATTAAGAATATCGTCGTTAAAACTGAAAGTATGTTTTTTAAATGTTGAAATAAATTAACAAAAAAAACGGAATTAAAAACATGGCGGTCGAAAAGAGAATAAAAAAGCGTCTGTGGTATTTTAACGACTTTAAATTAATTGTAGGGCCGAATACATTAAGGTGAGCTTGCTATCGTCATTACTTCAATGGTATAGGATGAAAGAAATAATGTTGGAACATTACGTGCCAGATTTAAATAAAAAAGCATTCTATTTTGTGAGCATAAGGCACGTAATTAAGTAAATTTCTTTAATTATTATACCAGTAAAACAATATCATTATAAACGCAAAAGCCAGGTCGTACACAGCATTATTATTTTTATGCTAAAGCACAATAGCCTTTTAAATGTTCACTTTGTTCTTAAAAAATATAAATACAAAGCATCCGGCTAATGTCTAAAATATTTTGTTTTTCAAATAGCCTAATGTATAAATATGAAATATTTTTTCTAACTATTTAAACAGTTCAGACTTCATGTATATTTAATGACTCAAAAAGAATAAATACAATCATTCAAAAAGAATCTATATAGCCACGAGAAAATATTGCTAAGCTAAAAATATTTTAAACCGCTCCTCTTTGCTAACGAGACAAAATTATGTAGAATTAATAACAATCCCATCAAGATAACATCGTCCCCCAAAGTACTTCTGCATTTATTAACATGCTTAAGCATGTCGTAAACAGGAGAGCCTTTCTCCCAACAATTCCTTCGCTTGGGGTTGTTTGAGACACTTACACTGCTTTTTGAGTAAGTGGACTTGTATGTGCGTTTGTTTACAAGCGTTAGAACTATTAACACCTAGACACGGTTTCCCGCTAGCATCTTGAAGGCAACATAATATTAATATCTTCAATTAGTTAATCATATTTTTAATAAAAACCTAATTTTTACGTATATTTATGAATAGGGTAATACACTTTTAACAAGGTGCCAAAAAGTTGCCGCAACTGTGTTTAATTAATAATAATAACTGATTTTGGAGATGACATTACGTTCATTAAACTTTTTAATTTATACAGGGTGTCCCTGAAAGAGGTGCAAGTATTTTAAGGGGTGGTAGATCTCGATAAAAGAAACGTATTTTCTCTTTATCCTTTTTCAAATAAGTCCAAAATAACGGAGTTATTTTACTTTGAAAATTTCCAAAAAAAAAATGATTTTTTGCTAAAATTTTGAGATCGTTTCTGGATTTTATTTCTTGTAAATTTAATCTACTATCTATGTTGCCATATTATCGAGAAATTATTTTTTTAAATAAAAACTAAAAAAAAATCCAAAAAAAAAAATTCAAAAAATTCCGAATTTTCCAAAAAAAAATTTTCGCGAAAAAAAACTCATAGGCGTGTTTCTGGGGTTGAACTATACTGCCAATTAAAATACTAGCACTTATTTCTGGGACGCCCTGTATATCAAATTAAAGCTATTTTTGTTCTGTACATGCTACAAGGGTGTCTATCAAAAAGTTGCCGCAAATAGGAGTTGCCACGGTTCAAAGTCGTTCCTACTTCTTTATACGGGATCGGGAACAGTGCGTCGGTATCTGTAGCTCCGATAATAAAAAACTTATTATCAGAAATAAGTGCCAACATACAGTATGTATTATGATGTATTTCAGGAAAATATTTTAACTTCTACAGTGTGGCTCAAAAAGTGTGAGTGGATCGGAATTGTTTTTTTAATGGAACATCCTGTATATTAATCCTTTATTAGATGGATAATTAAAAAATGAACATTTTTTATATTTAAAGTATTTCAAAAATTTTAACGATTTCGCAAATATTCGCGTTTTTATTAAAGATGGCTCTTTCAACGATAAAATACCAGACTGATATTGACACAAGATACAGTCATTAAAAAAATGCCAAAAAATGTGAAAACCGCATCTTTGTATCTCCACTCATAAACGGGAAACTCTGCAAAACACACAAAAATGGGACTGTACAAAGTACCACAAAATTTAATTTAATTTATCTATATAAGTTGTGGTTTTATGTTCTTTATGCGTATATTTTTTTATTTTTTGTAGTTATTCTGAAAAGAAATCGTCTTATTTTATGTGGGTTTATTCTTATATTATGTACTTCTACAATAAATTAGTTAAAAAAATAATATACTTGATAAGAAAATCGGTAATACCACAAAATTAACATAAACATTTAAAATGGGTACTTGATGGGTACTGTTTGCCTTGACTGGGGGTAATTATATTGATTTAAGTCATATTACTGACTTAACTTGCAGATAATGATGACTTAAGTTAAAAATATAGACTTAATTCATGAAAAAGACTTAAATAACGTTAAATTGATTTAAGTCTTTACAAAAATGACTTGACTTGAAACAGAATAATTTAAGACTTAAGACTTAAACCATTTGAACTTTATATTAAAATTGACTTAAGATTTAAATCATTTTCATTTTAGGAATGACTTAGAAAATAACGCAGTTTTTAAATTTATTGCATTTTCATGTCTCCGTTTTTCGGATATACGTTGGTGATATTTTATATTTTCGTTTTCATAACGATTTTGCTATTTTACTTATATTTTTATTAAGGTTAGATTAAATTTGTCATAAAAGTGTCAAAATGTCCGTTATCGTATGAACGGCTCCGTTGACGGGCTGAAGTAAAATATTTACGGATGAAAAGTGGCGCGAAAACGCTATGACCAATCAGAGCACCGTCGGACCAATGTACCAACGTATAACGGATGCATGAAAATCAAACTTTAGTTGTTGGGATATTTGATTTTTAGGATGTATAAGAAAATTTACGTTAAATTATTCAGGGTGAGTCTTAAATAAGCGCAAATATTTTCAGGGCTGGTAGATCGCGATAAAAGAAACATATTTTTTCTTTGCCGTTTTTCAAATAAGTCCAAAACAACCGAGTTATTTTATTGTGAAAATTTTCAAAAATAATAATATTTGCTTAAATTTTGAGAACTACTGGTTCTTTTCTGGATTTCCTTTCTTGTAAGTTTAATCTACTAGCTATGTTGCTATATTATCAATAAATTATGCTTTTAACTAAAAACTAAAAAAAAATACAAATTTTCAAAATTTTTTCGAGAAAAAAAGCTAATAAATAATCGTATTTCTGGGGTCGAAATGTACTACCTCTAAAAATATTTGCACTTATTTACGACTCACCCTGTATATAAATATTTTAAAATATGATTTCATCAAAAAATTTTGAAAGATTGGTAACACTTATTAGGCGTCTAGCTAGGGCCAATAATATGATCTAACGTGCTAGCCGACGTCGACTTTAAGAGGCGTCTCGACGCCCTGGGCGTCTTAAAATGAGGCGTCGGCTTTCGTCACACCTGACGGCCGGCAGCTTTTAATGGACGGCAGTGGTGTTTTTTTTTCGCTTTATTTTCTTTGTGCCTTAGTTTTTTTGTGTGGACACATCACTTTATAAGCCAGAGGGCACGGACTGGAGTGGTCATTAGTCTTAACGTCTTAATACTTTTTCAATTAACCTTTTTTTAGTTTTTAGTGAGAAAAATAAAAATATGTTTCTTCTTTTTGGAAATAAAAAATGTTGTATTTGTCTGTAATTTAGAAAGCATTATTTTAAATATACTCAGATGCAAAAAAACACAACCGAATTTTTTTCGTCAACTTTAAACTACTATATTTTTTACTTTTAGTCGTATTTGATTTTTTAGCAAACTATAGGCTTAGTGCATTTCAGTTAACTTCAACAAATTCCGACCGCAGCACTTCAACGGTAATAATCAGAAATTATCCCTACTTATTTCACGCCACCGTATCATGTTGATCGCATTAAAAAAATATTGAAATCGTGGTTTTGTCATAATATTTAAGTATTTTCGTTTTTTGCCAGTCGCTAGTGCAGTTACTGAAACACTCATGTACGAGGTTTGTGTGATGTAACGCTGTTTGGGGTAGTAAAAATTAAGTGAAAAACAATTCGAACTAGGCATCGTGTTGTGTTGTGATAATTTCAAATGTTAATGAAATTGCCGAAAAAATGTTAACGCGTAAAGGATAGCGTAATTAGGGCGTCAATAATTCAACTTTCCCGAATATTCAACTCTCCCGAAACAACATTTTATAGCTTCATAGTTTCTCATACCGATTTGATCAAAAGCAAAAATGGATTCAAGCAGTTCGACGAAACAAGAGTGAATAAACAAAGTTGGTACTCGTTACATAATCAAAAAATTAGAAAGACATATACTATGAGAGGATAAATATAATTTGCAATATATTAATGGTATACTTTTTTCAATCAACTATAGTGATTAAATTGTTTTATAAATATCTTCTAAAATTATAATAATTATGTACCTTTAAAAAATTAGTAGTTCAACTCATCTAACAGCGCTTTCAGATGGAGCAGATGATTTTTCAAGATAGCTCATCCGGCCGGAGCATACGCGACCCATGTGAAATTGTTCATTTAAAATTTAAACTCATGGAACTCGCGGACGGTCCGCGCGGACGTTCCGCTCTATCTGAAAACGCTGTAAAAAGTTTTTTTAACTGGAATAATAAATTATAATACATGATCAAAATCTTTACATTTTTATTTTTAGAATTTTCACAAATTATACTTCCTAACACTTTTAGAATAATTAAATAATAAATTTTTCGTATTCTCGCTATTTAAACCCGTGTATTTGTAAGTACGAGTTATTTACGATATTCTCCGATGATGGCAGCACCGGTGGAGAATGCACCAAGCCTATATAAAACTATAAATATAAACTTGCCAACTGTATAATATCTACTTTAATTAATAAACTCAATTTTTTTAGAAACTAGTATTTGGCTTATTATACAGGTTTAATTGAAGGGTGGTTATTTACCCTAACTAGTAAAATACGGCGTGCAATAATTTAGTGAGCAAATATTCCTAAACCAATATTTTTCGTCAGAATCATATTGATGAGCATTTTGTTTTTTTTTGTTTCATGTCAACACATCCCCTGCTTAATATTTTAGAGCAAAATGAACTTGCCATCAACAATTTGCAATTTTTTTAATTATAATTACTTTTTGATATTATTTTTAATATTACGAGGTGGCTTAACTGACTATTATGATAATATCTTATTGACAATTACATTTTGTATATCTACGATTAAATATGGTCCTTAATGTCGATGATTGTGCAAAAGCCGTTGTTATTTTAAAGACATGCAAAATTATGAATAGTAATATGTTGCTAGAGTAATACACACTCATCGCTCTAAAATCAAAAGGGTAGTGGAACGTTTTATACAAACCGGCCAAAATAATCGTAAAGCGGACAGTGGTAGGAGTCGCAAAACTACTGCTCTAGATGATCGACATATCAGAATCAACGTTTTGCGGGACCGTCATTAATAACGTTGCAAATAAGAAGTTAGCATCAAGAGGTTCGAGGCAAGAATGTGAATTTATTAATACTTCGTCGAATCGTAGGTATACATTGCGACAATAGTCACCAAAGCCACCTCGTGGTATTGAAATATAACATCAAAAAGTATTTATAATTGAAAAAATTGCGAATTGTTTCTGGAAAGTTCATTTGGCTCTTAAAAATTAACCAAGGCATGTATTGGCATGAATCATATTATTAAATTTTCAAAGTTAAATAACAAAATGCTGAGGACTCATGGTTCTGATAGTAAAATAATATTTTAGGGAAATATTGCACAGGGTGTTTTACTCACGAAAATATTGCACAGGGTGTTTAAAACTTAAGGTATAAAACAACCCCTCCATTAACCCTGTATAATAAGCTATATTATACTAAAGTTTATAATAAACTAAGTTTACAAAGTAAAGTTGATATATTCATATACAGTTTGCTAAAAAATAATGAAAATAGGGCAAAAAAAATATTTTGAGAGTTTATATTACGTATAATTTTAGAATTAAAAAATTGCTGCCAAAATTCATTAAATCTATTTAAAAATTCATTACTATTCATTTTATATCAGTTGTTGAGTTTTAATCAAGATAAAAAAGAAATCTCGAATTTTCTTGTTCCGCTCAGACTTGTCGAAATAAAAAATTAAGCAGTTGAGGAAAAATATGATCTTCATTAATAAATAAAATATGTTCATTAAAAAAGAAAGCAAGATTTAAGATTTTCTGTAGAGCGCCTTATTACGTTCCAAGAAAATACTAAAATAAATGAAACAACAAAATAGACTTAAATCATATTTGCAGCTTGTTATAGTTCGCTTGTTCGGTTCAAATTAAAAAGAAATAATAAAAAATATCAACTTACATTAAAGCAAGAAATGATGAAAACTTATTTTATTATAGTTATCCACAATACAGGTTGTCTCGGAAATATGTGCAAGTATTTCAATAAAACTGAACAAGCGGCACTCAAAAGTTTTTTAATATTTTCCGGAAATGTCAAGAAAAATGTATAAAATTTTCAACATTTTGTTCGCAAAATCTCATAATCGTGTTTCTGGGATCGAACTATAATACCAGTTAAGATACTCGCACTAATTTTCGGGGACACCTAGTATAGTTAAACATCGTTTTAGAAATCAAATTGATTTTGTTGGTTTTTAGCGAAATTTTATTAATAAATGTAAGCTGTTAAAAACATAATAAAATACATTTGTTATATAAAAAGTAATTAAATATTTTATTAAAGCTTCACGTGTTGAAATATTCACAATTGACTCTCTTATGATACATATTTTATTATTATCTACTATAATAACTATTATACGCGGTTGCTTATTATACGACTGGCTTTGGGTTCCGATTTTCGTCTGTAGGAAGAATACAGTCAGTGCACTCAGTACAATAAGATGGCAACATCTCATTTTGGTTAAAATCAAACGGTATCTCCGTTATTAGTGAAAACAGAAGAATGCGATTTGAATAAACCTGTCCTATTTTTTGTCAAACGGAAGATGCTGCGAACGAAATTTTAATATTCCTCTTCGTTTCTGAGCTACAGGATCTTTTTAAAAAAGGTGAAAATTATTTCTTATAGAACTTTTTACGTAGAGTACGTATAGTGCCACAGTAACACACTGAAGTTATGTTCTCTCAAATAGGCTTGTTATGCGCTTCTCAAAAAATGACAGAAAAAAGCAGATGACGTCCATACCAATCTATTTATTTCGCTAAAAACTTTCTAACATTTTTTAAGTTAACTATGGATGGGTTTATATATAAATACGTTGTGCGTCGTCTCTTGTTGTTTTTAACCAGTTTTATTGGTTTATTTCAAAAATGACAGATCATGTTTCAATATTGTTAGAGTGACGCACAACGATGAACGATGCATGGAAGCTGAAGCGTATGAACTCGACTTAAATTTGTGTCAAATACCCTGCGTTTTAGAAGATTATAAACATATGGTAATTGTTTTTGCATTTTTTGTGTTATTACATGTGTTTTGTGTCTTTTGAAGTTAAGTGGAGGAAAAATCGAGGGAAAATTAACTGTAGACCTAGAGCACAGTTTATAGTTAATATTCGGTGCTCAGACAGAGTTTTATACACCAATAAAGTTACCATCAGTAAAGTTATACCATCTTGTATATGGCATTAAAAACAGGAGTAGCTGTAAAATAACGATATCGCACGATGGGTAAATAATTGCTTTTAGTACTGCAGAAAGATAATGTCAAAATGTACTGGTTAAAAAAAATGAAGATTAATGTTAATTTTTTATTTAAATTACATATTTTTCGTCATACTATATTGTTATATTATTATAACATAAGCAAAATCAGAATGGAAAAGATGCATATAACGTCCGCCGGACGTTATCATAACGGCCGGCGGCCGTTAAGTTTCTAAGGTAATCGTAACGTCTGTCACCTGCAACAATGACTATTTATTGTCAGTTGGACTTTTCAAAAATTGGGAAAATAGACCATAGCGAGATGTCGCGAGAAATTCCGTTGGAAATACAGGAGGAAGCGGCTGCGGCTACTCAAAATTTACTTCCGACTATAACCAGAGAGAGATATCAGCAGGAATATGACAATTTTTTGAAGTGGCGGCAGGATAGAAGTATAAACAGCGTAAATGAAGCGGTATTGCTGGCTTATGCTAAAAGAATGTCTGAAATGTATTCTCCTACATCACTGTGGACAAAGATATCCATGCTGAAGCTTGCGTTGAGAGTATATGAAAACATCGACATATCAAGGTAAAAGCCATTATATTCTTCGATATTTAATCATACTCATCTAAATTATATTTGTTCATAGATTTGGTAAACTGTTCATGTTTCTGAGGCGCAAAAACGAAGGTTATTCACCAAAAAAGCCAAAGTTCTGTCGGAGAATGACATAAATAATTTTCTACTGGATGCCGATGATTACACCTGGTTACTCGAAAAAATTGTATTGGTGCTTGGTATTCTTGAGCTTGTAGGCGCAGCGAGCTTTGGTCACTCACAGTTGATGATTTCGAAGATTCGGAGAAAAATATTCTTGTCTCATTAAGAAATACTAAAATAAGAAAGATAGGAAATTTCTTATTCCAAAACGGGCCTTCCGTTTGATGCCTATGGTTTATACAAAAATACATCAACCTGCGTCCTCGTAACTTTGACAATCCAAAATTTTTCATTGGTTACAAGAAAGGCAAGTGTGTTAAGCAAATCGTCGGTATACATACCATCGGGAGCGTACCGCAGAAAATTGCAAAATTTTTGAACTTGGAGAATCCAGAACGTTATACAGGGCATTCATTTCGTAGATCATCAGCAACCATGCTCGCCGAAAATGGTGGTGATTTACTATCGCTAAAGGAGCTAGGAGGATGGGAGTCTTCAACAGTTGCAGAAACTTACATAGAAAAATCAGTTTCCAAAAGAATGAAAATAACAAATCAACTTTTTCATGATAGCTCCAAAAATAATGTGTCTTTAGTGGATACAAATATTTGCCATTCTTCAGTAGCATCATCTTCTTCTATAAAATCTGTAAATCCCTGGGAAGGATTACAGATTTCTAAGAACAACAAGTGCACTTTTAATTTCCATGTTCATTATCATGAAAAATGAATTTTAGTATAAGACATTATGTATTTTTTATCCTTACTTGTGTTATTGTTCAATAAAATTTGTTATTAAATAGTAGTGTTTATTGCTCTAAAAAATCTGCAGTATGACGAAAAATCTAGAACGCAACACGGCCGATAACAAATAACGGCCTTGGCTGCTTATGATCCTCGGCTATCGCCTCGGATCACAAACTTCAGCCCGGCCGTTATTTGTTGTTTATCGGCCTTATTACGTTAATAACTATTTTATTAAGATTAATGCAATTTTTTTTAAATAAAATAACTCGACTAGATTTTTTCAATTTTATACAGTATTTTTTTACAATATTTTGAAGTAAACACTTGTCACTCAAATTTTAGATATAATTTTCTGCTACCCGTTCCAATCCAAGGTCCCAATTGTGCCATCTTATTTCTTTGTAGAATAAAATATAAACTACTTTGAAATTAAAATGACAGATACATATATCACTGTCAAGGATTTTGTCGTGCATTAAAAAGTAATAAATAGATACATAAAAATAAATTCCACTCTTTGTTATTTACGACAGAATATACACTGTTATTAAAAGATAATTTTTTAAAAATTAAAGTTTTTATTACTCCATCAGACTTAAGTCTGCCGACACAATATTTTCTAGGAAATATAGTAAATAAAAAGCAGTAAAAATAAGACGAATAGACTGCAATAAAGGACACCTCATTTACTTCTGGCGAATGGCAAGCAAAGAAGAAGCAGTGGCCATTAACTTCAAAAGAGGCTAATTCACGCCTCTAGATGTAGCAAAGTTAAATTTATGAAGAAAAACGATAAAAATTACAATGTTTTTATGAGTTTATAGTTATAAGAATAATAAGCAAAATTTTATAAATTATCTTTGAATAGTTTTAGAAATTTAAGTTTTATAGCATATTGAAATATGTCTTTATATTGTTGATAAGATATTAATAGTTTAAAACTAAATAAACAAGTCTTAAATTACAGACAATTAGATGAATATGAGAGCGCCAAAATTAATAAATGTAAAGATCATATGAACAGAAACAAGGGTCCAATTCCTTCCAGTTCTCTGTTCCTATTGCTCTAGTTTCGGTAATTAATTGTTACGCTCGGTCGATTTTGACTCGCTTGGCCATTTTTTTCACAACTCAGCGCCGTGAATATACAGTATTGGCCACAATGGTTGGAACTTTTATATTTGTTAAATTTTTTCTACAAATTCAATATTCCTTATTCTCATATACAAATCAAATCATAAATCTAAGGAAACATAAACAAAATAAGATGTTAGTATTCAAGTCTTATCTTTGTATACAATATTATCAGTAATTTTTTTTTGGGGCTGGACAAAAAACTTGGAACTATATTCAAATTGTCAAAAGGTATTCTAGATAATTATAGTTTCTAACTAGCCAGGGTTTGTGTTACACAGTTTTACAATAATTGAACTATTATTATCAGTATGGCAAAAGGAAAAGCGTATTCTAGTGATATTCGTCAGCGAATTCTAGATTTCTACAACCAAGGTATCAAACAGAGTGTAATTTCTGAAAGACTCCAAAAAACGCGGTGTCACGTATTATTAAAAAATATAAAGTGTATTGTCACGTAATTCCGGGAAAAAGCATTGGAAGACCTACAGCTGCAAATGCCCGCATGGATAAAAGAATTTCAACTGTGTCGCATAATGATCCTTTTTTATCTTCTTGGAAAATTTTACAAAAAATAAGAGAAACTGAACCTTGCAATATTTCGGCAAGAACGATAAGGAGACGATTACTGAGTAGTGGACTCAAAAGCTGCAGACCCACCAAAAAACAATTATTAAGAAAAAAAAACATCAAGTTACGGTTACAATTTGCCGTAGACCACATCCATTGGACTGTGCAAGATTGGAAAAAGGTGTTATTCAGTGACGAGTCCAAATATAATCTGTTTTCTAGTGATGGTATTGTACATGTTAGGCGACCAAAGGGCCAAAGACTAGAAAGAAAATACGTGAGACCGACAGTGAAACATGGAGGTGGTAACGTAATGGTGTGGGGCTGCTTTTCTTGGTATGGCGTGGGGCCTCTTCATCGAGTGGTGGGAAGAATGGACAGGTTCATGTACAGAGACATCCTTCGTGACGTAATGGAGCCATACTCGTTTGAAAGTATGCCCGTTAATTACATTTTTCAACATGATAACGATCCGAAGCACGCTTCAAAGCTTGTAAAGGAATGGTTTGACACGGAAAAGATCGCAGTATTAAAGTGGCCAGCACAAAGTCCCGATTTAAATCCCATTGAAAATTTATGGGAACATTTAGACCGCAAAGTACGTCAATTGGAACCCATCAAAAATGCCAGTGAGATGTTAGAAAAACTTACTCAAGCCTGGTATACCATTGACAGACCAACAATTGAAAATCTAATAGAATCAATGCCAAGAAGAATGCAAGCCGTCCTTAACGCCAAAGGTTATCACACTAAATATTAATTTATGAAAATTATGTTAAGAAAATTTATTTTGTTTTTCGTTTTTAATAAATGATATGCTTTTGTTCCAACTATTTTGTCCAGCCTATTTTTTTATTTTAAACCCAAAACCCAAACACCGCCGACATTTGATATAAATTTTACTTTATTTTATTAGGTTTGCATTAAGCTATACATTATTTAATAAAAATCTTAAAATGTGTAGTATGTAATAAATATATTGCAAAATATAAAAAGTTCCAACCATTATGGCCAATACTGTATAAACGCTCAATTTGTAGATATTAGTTTAGTTTTAATCATATGCTGATGATGCCAACATGATTCGCAAAACGCGCGTCCAGTGCAAAGTAAAGTGTTTTGGTGTTTTGTGGTGAATTAATATTATATTTTGCTGTTGTAACACCACAGGTTCCAACCCTCAACTGTAATAATAAGTCTTATTAAAATATTTTAAGAGTTTTAAGTGACCATTAATAAAAAAATACACCTTAACTAATAGTTATCTATTATAGATTATCAAACGATGTTAAGTGACTATTTCGTGATTTATTCATTTTTAGAACATCACACCATTTTTATAGATAGTTAATATTTTATGCTTTAAGCTGTTATCTTTTATTAAGTTTGGCACACGAAAACAAATAAAAACATAGGGGAGAAGAAAGTCGAAAAGTGTTGAAATAGTGCCCTAAAAAAGTTTGATGTCGACAGCTTATCAAAGGAAAGTTAAACTAATTGAAATTCTCTTGTTTTTGTCCATTTCTACCCTAATCCAGATACTTTTTTGGGGCGATTAAGCTTATTCCGCATTATTCTTCCAAGTTTCAGACGTTTTAGGGTCTTCTTTATCGTTTCTGGAAGTATCTAATATCCAATCCCTATATCCAGATACTTTTTGAACTTTCATTCTATGTTGTTCCTTTTCAAACACGATTGCATGTATAATACTCTACGATCGAAAAATCGGCATTAAACACGGGTGGGAAATGACAATCGATGATAATTTTGGCGAGGTTAAGCCTTAGACGTCATTTACTTGACCCACACTGTTCTTTATATTTTAATGGGGCGCATCCAGCTGACTAAACTACTTGACTAAAAACTATTCTCCTAATTTTTACTCTCCACACGCATTTAGTTACCAAATTACTTGCTACGACTAAATTACTAGTCGTGTCTGAACAATGCTGTACTGCCAGTTAGCCTTTAGAAGGTTGTAATTATTTTTACATTAATAAGTAAACATTATTTTTTAATGGTGTAGTTTAAAATTCGAAAACAAATATATATTTTTTTGGAAATATACTCCCCGGCACATAATTCCGATACCCTAAACATTTGACTAAGTTTGATGTTTCATAACTTTTCTTTTGTAATCTGATTTTTATTATTATGGTATCAGAGTGAAGATAAATTTATTGGCATTATTTTTTTTTCTTATTTTAATGGCTTATGTTCTTCGGTTAGGTGGGTTTATACCGGGGTAAATCAAAACGTTTTGTTTAGCAATAAATTCAAAACACCCTGTGGAATAAATGAGAACTAACATCTCAATTTTTGAATTATCCCATTGTCTCTATTCTTTTATGAGCTACACATCTTTGAGTAAAGTATTGATTTCAGAAATTCTTTTATCGACAAAAACAATAATTTTATCATTTTAATTGCGTGTATGTCAACCTCTCGCAGCAATAACAGCTCAAGATCTTCGTCGTATCGAATGAATAAGGGTAGTTATTCTTTCTTAAACTATAGCTTGATGAATATCTAGTTTATCTAGTTATTTTTTTAACTATTATCTAGTCTATAACATTGAGAGCTCGGTTTTCAACAAATTCATGAATAAGGGTAGTTATTCTTTCTTAAACTATAGCTTGATGAATATCTAGTTTATCTAGTTATTTTTTTAACTATTATCTAGTCTATAACATTGAGAGCTCGGTTTTCAACAAATTCAAGATTGTAAAAATATCAGTACTATATTTAAAAATGTGTAGGTCATAAAAGAATAGAGATAACAGGATAATTCAATAAATGAAATGTTAGGGATACATCTAAGACTATATACAGATTACGGATTACAAATTAAAAAGTTTTCAAATATCAAACTAAGTCAAAATACCTATTAGGGTGACGGAATTTTGTGCCGGGGCGTTTAGATTTATTTGTGTGTCTGGAAACCTCTGAAAATATCTTTCTATAATTTGTGTTAAGTTTTAAAAAGTTTTATGTCAATTTTTAGTAAATGATCTCTAGAAAGATCGCCAAAATTAGCATCGATTGTCACCCCCAGCCGTGCCTGTCGCCGTTTTTTTCGATCATACGGTATAATCTTAATCAGTACCGCTTTATCCATTAGGCAAGATAGACAGCTGCCTAGGGCGGCAGGCTGATAGGGGGCGGCATTTTTTAAATAACGTATTTTACTTGAATTTTTATTAGTTGAAGAGGGCGGGGCAAAATAAATGGTGCCTAGGGTACCAAATCACCTTAACGCGGCCCTGATCTTAATACTAACCTATTATATTTCGCTTTAAGTCTATTAATAATAATCTACAATCCGAAATAATTAAATTACTTGGCTTATTATCATTTACATTAACAAAATAAATTTACTTCAAAGGACATAAAAACGATTACAGCTCGCTTAGCAAAAACCTGTAACATTAGCCATGCTCAAAAATTCATTACCGCAACTAGGACCAAATTGAAAACGGACAAAGTGACGTAAAAGGAATACACTGTCTCGACCAATTTTAAACTACACGTTGCAACGCCGTTTCCCTCATACCACATGCTCATCCGTTTTTCGTATAGAGTTCTGTCGCAGCACAGTAATTCTATAAATATAAAAAGCTATAGATAGAGTTGCAATACGCTTAAAAAATGCGTGGATGACAAATTCATTATTTGAGAACATATAAGTTTTGGAAAGTGGTGTGTTTGATTTTGTCCGTCATTGATATGATAAATGCCAGTGTATGCCAATGTGTTAGCCAAATTCAGCCAATGTGTTCTAAATTCTAAAGGGAGTTAAAATAATAAACAACTCTCATGTATTCTTTCAAATGTGATAGACAATGATAGAGAATTAAATTAAAAAAACTTCGAACCTGCATTGTCTTTATTTATTTTAACACTAGTGTAAGTTATAATAAATAGAGACAATGCAAGTCCAAAACTCTTTTACTGTCCAAAAATTAAGGTATCATAAATAAAATTATATCAGTGAGCGTGCCAAGACGACAAACATTCGTGCCATAAACATTGGTACGACTGATATCGGAGACCAAGCCTCTGTGAAGCCGTCTCAGATACTGGCTTTTGTCAACGCTCTGAGACTGTATGAGTTATAACTCGTTATATCTCAAGAAATGGGGACACACTTAGTTCAATGTGTTGTTTATTAATTAGTTATCCAATAAAAATCACCTAACCAATATAGTACTACAAACAAACACATTAATGTTAAAATTAAACTTGTTTTAAATTAAAAAAAAGTTGTAGAGAATATTTGAAATAGATAATAATATAAAAATATGTCATTATATATTTTTTCCGCATTTCTTCTTATCAGAAGGTTTTCAAGCAAATTTTTACTCGATGATCAATTTTCTATTTTATTTTATTGTGAACTCATATTCTTCTAAACACATCTCTGTGAAACTATGGAGAGTGCAACGACTATACTTTGCCTAGTTATAGACTACGACTATACAGCTACGTGAGTGGTCACGGGATGCGAGAACAAGGTCATATAAAGTGGCAGAAAAAGAACAATGGATTTGACAAGGAGTAAAGCTACTAGTTTCCTTATACTATGACGAGGGTATACACTCTTCCACGGTTGGGGTTTAGTCCTTCCGTTATCTATTTTACTTGTTAGTCAATCTGTATATTTTAATGTTTATAGGTAAATCGCCAGCATTAGAAATGAAAGCTAGAGAAGATGAAGTCATATGTTCGCGAGACATAATCAGCACTGAACTTTAGACGATGTCTCTTTTGTTTATAGGATGGACTTCCCTAAAGAAATATATCTCAATATAATACAGGGTGTCCCAATATTCCGTGAACATAGAACAACGACGTATTTTTGGAATCAAAATAAAGGTGCCCCGTGGCGTAGAAGTACAGGCTCTCGTCTATCAATCTCAAGGTAGTGGGTTCGAATCCCACACACGGCATTTCATCAGCCGACTATTTTTATTAAAATAAAAATTGTTTGGGTACCTAGGTCGACTCAGCCTTAAATGAGTACTTGGGATTCACAATCCTGAGGTAATACCAGGCGGTTGAAGCGTAGTGCTAGGCACATTACCTTCCTTTGTATACCGAACGGTTCTAGGTAGTATGGCAAGCTGTACCTTGCTACTCCCAAGGCGTTAAACGCTATATACGGGAGCTATTATTATTATTATAATAAGTCTATTGGACACAACTTACCTCTATACAAAAGTGCTTCGTTTGTCCGCTAGAGGGCATCAAACTTTAAAAAAAGAATCACATTTTTTCAGATATTTTAAGAACCGTTATTCCGATTTCAATAAGATTTCGGATATCTATATTTTGCTAAGTGCTTTAACATTTGACTTTCACAGAAATCAAGAAAAAATACGGGAAAGGTGAAAACTACCCCTACTCCTACATGAATTTTAGTATAAATATTTCCAAACACAACAGACGACTGAATTTTTTTATACTTACTAGTACTTCTAATATTTACTACATTTTTTTTATGTTTTGTAATACCATACCATACCATACCGCCATTACTCGCTGACGAGTATTTGACACGCATCAGAAGATGGTCGCGCAAGGCGTTTTCTTTCATGAGCTTTTCTGTGACTGAAAAGCCCAATACGTGATGTTATCTGTCTACCGCACTCCAGACATTCAAAAATCTCATTGCTTTGTTGCCTCTTTACTTTTTGGTTGTCGCTCTTAACTGACTTTACAATTCTTCTCCATTCCGTTCTATTGTGAGCTGCCTCCTCCCACTCATTCTGCTTGTTAATTCCCTTTAAGTTTTCGTGGAAAATATCCTTGAACCGTTTCAGTTGTCCACCCGGCCTCCTCTTACCATCTACAAGCTCACCGTAAAGCAGAGATTTTGGTTTTCTTGCATTCTGCATACGTGACCAGCCCATCTTAACCGGGACTTTGTAATCATGACTTCAACACTCTCGCAGTTAGCTCTTTCAAGGATCGATACGTTTGAGACATGATGGAACCATTTTATTCTTAAGAGCTGTCTAAGATGTCTCTGTTGCAACTTATTTAATGCGTTCATGTGTCGGCGGTACGACACCCAGGTTTCGCTTCCAAATAACATGGTGGGAATTATTATCGCTCGGTACACCGCAAGTTTCGTTTTTGTGCTCAAGTCATGATTGTAGAAAACCCTGTCTTTTAACTTCCAGAATGGTCTTGAGGAGCTGCTAATCCTGTGCTGAATTTCAGAGTCGATATTGGCCTTGTCTTGTAATAAAACGCCACCGAACATACATTTTGAGGAAAAAATATATATTTCCAATACTACCTTTGGTTGGAACCAAAAGTTCCAACCCTCAACTGCAATAGGTAGAAATATTCAGATATAAGTTTAGTCGAAAAATTTGATATAAAATGATTAAGGTCTTTAGTTAGCTCCATTTCTTAGTGACTTTATCCTAAAATTTTAATTTTCCGCGCGTTTCTTAATGATTTACAGAATATTCTGATTCTATTTTTATCTGTTTGTTTTAATACTATTCCCAGAAGATTACTCAAAATGGTTGATCTCCGCTACCCTACAACCTACAAATAATAAATTTTCAATTCGATTTTCAACGCATCTTTATATTCAAATGTTCATTGCAATTCGCGATATAATGAAATCGATAATGTCTTAGCGGAGCTGTCGATTCCAGGCGGAACTTTACGATATCCAGGTCAAAATGTCTCGATACTACGTCAGATTGGCGAAACGAATGGCCAGTTTTGTCGATTTCGAGCGGTTTCGCGTTGCGATAAGTCCGGCTAAACGATTCGGTCCAGTTGTAAACCGTTCCGGCGGAACGATAATCTATTTTTAAATGGCTTCGCCTTTGGAAGGCTTAGATAATGTTTTACGTGCGCAATTCAGTATATTTTGCTAAGGTTCTAATACCTAATGCAGATTCTCTTTATTTCATCCATTTGGGAGTAATTTGATGCTGAATTTTAATTAATAAATTATTTTTACTCCTTTATTTAATTTACTTTTTTTAAAGTAATGGGTTACATTCAGCGGCGCGGCGTAGCGTAGCGTCAATACAAGGGGATGTAATAAGTAACTGCAATTAACATTTTACCAACACAATAAAGCTTCTTTTTTTAGTCTTTATTACTTCTTAAGTTACAAAATAAAAAAATATATACAAAAAATGTAACAGGTTAAAAAAATAATCAAACCTATTTAAAAAAGAAAACTAAATTTAGGTAAAAAACAAAATTGTGAACCAAAATTAACAATAAAAAATAACTTGTTAACCCAGATTAACAATAAGAAACAATCAACCAATGACGGCGCGTCTCGACCAATTTCAGGAAAAGTGGGAACTTATGTTTATAACACGGACTTATATTTATTAAAGTAACATTTATACTGTAGTCTGTAGCAAAGTTTAGTTTACGAATTTGGTTTTGTTTTATTACTTTTAATTGTCTAATTCCCTGCAGAATAAATACTAGTTGAATGGATTTATATCAAACCATGCTAGGTGCTAATAAAACTATCGTTTACAGATTTCTCTTAAGAACAAGGCTTTTATATAATGTCCGTGGACCGTCCTTTTGTTGACATCGGGTCAATTAATAATTTCCCTAAGCGGATATATTGATAATGTTATCAGTATTACTCATCAAGCAATACTACTTTTAAATTAATCAATTAAGGCCGTAAACAAACATATCATATACAATTTTATATACTAATTCATTATAATAAATGTAAATCATAAAAATATTGTAATTATATTCCCGCAGTTTAAGTGAAAAGTTTTTTCCTAAATATCTACTATATAACGCATGTTCAAATATTAATTCTGTGGAATATATATCAATATAACATAAAACCAGACGTAATTAACAAAATATCATCGTAACAAGAAACAACAGTTATTTGAGAAACGTCTAGGTTTACTTATTTCACTGAGATATATAAAAAAAATCCTTTGCCTTGGATACAGAAACCGCCACGTTTTGGAAATAGCTAAAAAAACAAAATTGAACGAGGCAACAAAAAACGCCAAAAAAACCGTCGCCCAGTTGTAGTAGTTTTGAGGAGTTTTTAAGAATTGAAGGTATAGGTCGAGGCAAACCGAAGTGGGCCAAGACAAGTGGACATAAATCGAAATGCGTCAAAGTTGGGCGACGAAATGCGACCTTGGTATGTTTTGAATTAATTGTTTCTCGCATAGTATAAACGCTGTTCTTACAACCACAATAAAATATGTTAAAAACTTTCATTTATACTACTGAAATGAAGATAATATATCTAAGCTAAATGTAATCTATTACAGTTGTAGCAAAATGAGTAACTAATTGTCGAAAATCCAGATCCAACCCTGATACAACATTTTTTTGAAACGTCTACTTTGCGGTTTGAAATTTTGATGCAAAATCCGGCAATACCGCTCAGAAGAAATGTACCCACCCAACTTTTTTCTCTTTTTAATACATTTGATTTGCCATTAAGCTGTCTACATCACTGTCTTACACGTTAAAATCCAACCCGCAGAGTTGACCTGTCCCGATCGGTATACGGTGGCCCATCGAAAACATTCCGCAAGGCATAACGGCCAGTGTTCACTTTTATAAACATTTTCACTAAAATGACGAATACACGATTTTAATTTAGTATTAATATTCAAAACATGCTTTGGATGTCCTTCTTTCAAGGATGATTGCAAAATTATTTATATTTTACAGCCGCACTCTATATTTTATTTTATGCCGCGAACGAGATGTGTTTAAAAAAGCGCATCCCCCACCGACTAAAACAGCGAATAGGAGACGTAATCGCGGCCGGAAAATTCGCTCAGGCGGCTACAGACGACATGGGAAGCCTTGGCCAGTGTCCGCTCGTTTCAACGTTGGCGCATCGAGTGTAGAGTGTATGCATATTGTTGAAACTCGCCAGCGGGTTTGATCGCCGTACACACGACGTATGTTAGTCCAAGAGAGCTTCAGTTTAAATGACAATAAAATTCTAATTCGTTTGAATATTTCTTGTTGTCAACTATTGTTTTTTTTTAAGCAGAAATAACTGAAAACTGGTGCAATGGCATTATGGAATTCCTTAATTTATCTGAAAAGTAACTAGTATTTATTCTCCATTATTTGGGATCCGCAACATTTTACCCATAAAAACAGAAATTTGGTTTCCGATGCATGGGCTGCAATTGTTCATCATCGGAGTCGAACTCCATTTTTTGTGATATTTGTACCCTTGTACAACGTTCGCCTGCACTTGCCTCGAAGAGACTGGCAAAGATAAAACATGTAGTGTGTACGGTCGTCGGTGCGCGAATATCAAGGAAAGACCAACGCTTCTACAAACGTTTGCTGAAACGCTGGCCATGGCTTGCCATGCCGTCTGTAGCCAGCTTTCTTCGGCAGTGTTCAAGATGTAACGAGGCCAGTCGGACAGGGCCATGTAAGTGAAATATTAAAAATGGTTCCAGCAAAAGTTTCCCAATTATGACGGGTGATGGCGCTGATCGTCAAAATTTTTGGACAGGGATTTTGCTTACCGACAATAAGACGTGAGCTACGACCGGACCAGGACCAATCAGAATGATCAGTCTTTCTTGGACATTTGCCGCGGATGTATGTGTTAATTTCTGTTCTGTTGTGATAAGTGTGGTTGTATTTGCAGTTTGATTTTCGGTTTTGATATTATGTTAAAATTAATTTTGAAGTATTGTATCACCTGTTTTTATGTTATAGTACTTTTTTTAGTTCTTTGATCTGATATGTTATGATTTGTTAATGTTTGTTTAACAATGTTATACCATAGAGGTTATACTTAATATACATATCAATTTGCATAGCCTAACTTTTTTATCAATAAACTTTGTAGATTTTCAGACTATTTAATTCCTTTTGTTTCCGTTTGTAATTTTATTTTTAAGACATATTATGTGATTGTTTCACATATGTTTTAAAAATAAAATTGCAAATAGCGAATAAAAATAATTAAAATAAAAAAGTGTATTTTACCCTTGGCTAACCTGTAAATGTCAGCTATGTCGAGAGATGGCGTTACGAAAATGGAACCGATTTATTACAAGGAACTTGGTCTTCTTCTTCGTTAGTATATTCTGTGCAATCGGATCATCGCGCTGTCGAGATATTTTTATTTTTAGCGTTTAACGTAGGTCTTAGCGTTATCTATAAAGCTCAACTAATTCAAACATTAAATAAATGAAATTGACTCTAATTATTTAAATAAGTTTATAGTGGAGTGCTTTAAGCCCTTATGGGATACAAACCTCGGAATTCATTTACTGTGAACGAATTTTTATAAAACTTTTTGCATTGTATTGTTAATAAGATATAATACAAAGTTTACCCATTTAAATTCGTTGCTTTCACTTTAGTATTTAAATAAACACACATATACAAATGCATACATGCAAGATGGCTCCGTATTCCCGAAAAGTTCTGTATCAGGATTCTTATTTGAGATTTTCACTCCAAACCTTTTGCAAAATATATGCTTAATGGTAGTTCACATTTCAAAAATATTTTTTTTTGATATACAGGGTGAGTCAAATATATATCATTTATTTATTCGAGTTTAGTGAATTTGCTATAAAATTCCAGTTCCAAAAATACTTTAATACCAGAGAGTATACTAAATGGTCTTTGAATTATGACCATATCCATAAGGACGTCAATCTAGACGTCCAGGAACCTTCGTATGAGAACTTCTAATCGAGACGATCGACTTATTGTAAGTTTATCGCTAAGAAACCGCCGTTTGCCAGCTTTTCAAAGTGATAATGAATTGCACTTAAGGCCGTACATATTAACTAACAGACTACAAGAAGAAGATTAAATGAAGCAAATATTATGCCAAGAAGGCCTACTTCGGGACCAGAACTTACTAGATGTGTTGACTAGGCCCAAAAGCAAAGGCATGGTCTTAATGTAAAAATTACGAAAAAATATTAGTGCCTTCTTTAAAACCGAATATTTCCAACAAAAATAAAGCTAATGAGATGAACCAAAAAACAAACCATCGAGATGTATCTAGATGATAAAATGATTTCTAAATTTCTTGATGTTTTAACATATTTCACATGGTGTTTCAAACGTTCACTAAAATATCAACATTTTGTTTTCCCTCGTATAATTAACAGATGGGGAGTTTTATTTTTAATTTAAAAAAAGATACTAAAAAGTCTAATAATTTGGCAAAACACTGCTTAAAAATCATCAAAATCGGCCCATTAAAATAAAATATATTAACCTTTAAAATACATCAAAGTTTTAAGGTACCCATTTTTCGTGCCGGTGAATGTATTTCAAAAACTATTCATTTTAGTCATATACTTTTCTAATGAAACAAACCTTTATTTTTTTACTAGAATCTAAAAATCAATTAATATATAGAGTGTTCCATTACAAAAAGCATAACTTTGATGTGTAACTTTTTTTGGAGACACCCTGTAGAACTCTACATAATACATAAGCTCACAAAATTTCACTTCAAACTTTTGTTTTCCTTGCAAAAACCGCGTCGTATATGACGCACCACCCTGTATAATTCGATTTCAATCAAAATTTCAGTGATTAAAATATAAGCAGAATAGGTCTAGCTTATGCATTATAGGGATGGGAAGACCCGGTTCATTCCCGTGACCCGTGTCTCACCAGGTCATTCATTGAAATGACCCGTTCATCATGATTCGTTCATATGAATGATCGCTTTACTGTATTTCAGTGTAACTTATTCAGAACATTCGAAACTCGGAACGCTGAATGATGCATGAATGATTTTATCTTAATCATTATGAAGAAATATTATCGCGATCGCGATGCCTAGCTTGATTAACTAATAATGTGAAAACAATATAAGACGTAAATTACGGTAAATTAGATATTAAAATGCGGCTCGGATGTTTGCATTGATCGTTGAACGGGCCGGGGCGCCGGGGTTTAATTCGAACGACGCGATACGTGAAAAGAGCTCGTTTGGTTCGTTTTTCATTTCAATCTTCAATGATCAAATGGTTGTTTTAGGTTCAAATTCAGTAAGACACGCAGGAGAGGATTTTGTGTTTCGGGTCATATGATTGATAGGGTCACGTAAGGTGACCGAGTCAATCACGGGTCTTTCTAAAGATTCGATCATTGTGAACGAATCATTCACGAACGACACATCTCTAATGCATTAGATTTATTTATTTCAATAAATTTACTTAGAAAAAGAATTAAAAAAATCAAAATATTAAGAAGGAAATTAAGAATTTACTAAAATTACTAAAATAAAAAATTAAAAGCAACGAAAAAAAAAATGGATAAACATTTTAGTATTTTATCTCTAAAACACAATACAGAAGGTTTCACATTAATACATTGACAGTAATTGAATTCCGAGGTAAAAGTATCTGGGCACTCCACTATTAGTGAGAATTTCAATTTATTATATTAGATCTCAGTGACTTTTTAAATAATAACATATTACAATATTTTGAAGGAATGCAAGCTTCGCCGCTGGTTAGATTAGATTAGATGGTTAGGGTCCTCTGATCTCTAGAATAAATTCTGCAGTCATATTTCTTTCACAAAGTCTAATAACTTACAGACTGAACCTTCCATAAGCTCTTTGAAAATAGCTTATTATAATCTGGTAGAGAGAAATGCATATTTGCCAAGCTATCACACTGATACAGAATATGTTATGCTGTTTCTTCTTCTGATTGGCATAAACTGCACATGGCTTAGTCTGTTAATCGGATCAGTTGTTTCGCGACCTCAATATCTATACTAATATATAAAATACTTCAGTGACTGACTCACTGATTAATCAGGATCCTGCTCAAAACAAATCAACATAAGAAGCTCAATTTTGGCATACAGGTTGATTCTAGGGTGTAGAGGTCGATAAGAAGGGATTTTTCGAAATTCCAGTTCCAAGGGGGTCCAGTTCACACCCCTCAAATATTACAATATTTTTTATTTAAAAAACGGTCAAGTTTCCGAACACAACGCTTAAACACGTAAATTTTATTTTGTTTTTTTACCATATTTTAAGATTTTTTAAAAATGTATACAGGGTGTTTCGAAAAATCTGGTCATTGATTAATCACGAACCTGCTTAAAGCCCTTGACATAAAGCTGATTTTTGGAAAACGGATTGACTTTAGGGTGTAGAGGTTCGATAAGAAGGGATTTTTCGAAACTCGAATTCTAAGGGGGTGAAACCACCCCTCAAATATTAGAATATTTTTTATTTAAAAACCGGTGAGTTTTTCGGAAAAACTCTTAAACACGTATATTATATTTTGTTGTTTTACATATTTTAAGATTTTTTAAAAATTTATACAGCGTGTTTCATAAAATATGACCATTGATTAATCACGATCCTGCTTAAAGTGCTTGACGTAAAAAGCTGATTTTTGGAAAACGGATTGACTTTAGGGTGTAGAGGTTTGATAAGAAGGGATTTTTCGAAACTCGAATTCTAAGGGGGTGAAACCACCCCTCAAATATTAGAATATTTTTTATTTAAAAATCGGTGAGTTTTTCGGAAAAACTCTTAAACACGTATATTATATTTTGTTGTTTTACATATTTTAAGATATTTTAAAAATGTATACAGCGTATTTCATAAAATATGACCATTGAGTAATCACGATTCTGCTTAAACAGCTTGACGTTTAAAGCTTATTTTTGGCAAACGGATTGACCGTGGGGTTTAGGGGTTCAATAAGGAGGGGTTTCTCGAATCTCAAATTCCAAGAGGGTGAAAACGCCCCTCAAATATGACAATATTTGTTACTTAAAAAACGGTTAGTCTTTCAGGAAAATTCTTGGACACGCATAATTTATTTTGTTTTTTTACATACCTATTTTGAATTTTTTTAAAAAATCATGCAGGGTGTTCCAAAAAGTTGGGTAATTGATTAACCACGATTCTGCTTAAACTGCTTGATGTAAAAAGTTTATTTTTGACAAACGGATTTTTCGAAAGTCAAATTCCAACGAGATGAAACTACCCCTCAAATATTACCAAGTTATATAATAATATCGCCATATTGTTTTTTCTCATGCTGACATAAATGTGAGAAAATTTTACCCAGTTTGTATGTTAATGGAAATTCTTGCTTTGCTTTATCATCACCATAACAAATGATTAATTCGACGCGAACGAAGTCGCGGGTACACGTTAGTATTATAAGTGATTCCAAATACAACGTTGTAATTCAATATTGTCATAAATAAAATATTTACAAAACTAAAGTTGAATGTAATATTTAAATATTTGTGGTTAAATCGTTTTATATTCATTATAGCACTAAAGCCCCCCAAACCCTCTCTATATGAAAAATATGCATTAAAGTGAGTGAGGTGCATTATTCAAAAGGAAGGTATTTTCGTACAATGCACATTTTTCATTCGGAACTTTCATTAAGAATATACCTAGCCGTCACGTTCGAAAAACCACCATTAATACAAAGCACAATAGACAGACTGTTTTGGAAGCGCAACGCGTAGAAAACTTCGCGTTTGATTTGTAAAATATTTTCACGTTACCTAAAGACCTAAAGATAAACCGAAAAATACAATAAAGAGTATCTATTAAAAAATCTGGTTCCTTTTTCTGGTCTTTGTAGTATCACAATTACACTAGATCACAATATTCATCATACGATTGAAAAAAAATCGCCTTACAGTAGCATCTGATTGAAGTGGTTTTTATAAATTTCAGTACTGCTGCAATGGAAATGTAGGAATGTTCGCTGCAAACTACAACGCATGTTATTTCAGTTGCAGGCGACACATCTGCCGAGGATTTTCTTAAAAATGTAATTTAAAATTTATTACGCCCGTTGTGTCAGAAACTGACAGACAGCACTGTATATAACACAAACCAAAGTGAATTCATACTTAATAATAGAAGGTTATTTTCTTCTATCTATGATTTATACACAGATTACGTATACAAGGTAAAAATTTGAAAAGTAGTATTGAGAGTATTTTCTTATAGGCACTGGCTAAATAACCGCCGGTTTTTCGCCATTTCTTTTTAATATCCTCTTTGATTATCATCAAAAGTGAACAATCTAAGGGAACACAATTATTTTAAAGAGACAATTTCCCTCCCTTTAGCATGTAAAAAGATCTCAGTTATGCAGATGACGTCTGTCTCCTTTCTCATAGTCTCGCGGATATGGCATTAACACTACTTGACTTGACAAATGAAGCTCACATTGCAGGTCTTTAGATCATTTTTAAAAAACTAAATCGATGAGAGTTTATACTATATAATGTCGCTATATAAAAAATAATCATTGGAACAACACCTATAGAGGAAGTAAATAATTTTACTTACTTAGGTAGTATAATCTCAACCAACGGAAACACAGAGCAAGATAAATAGAATAAACAAGGCCAAAATAGCATTTGAAATACTCAACAATATATGGAGATCTAGACAGTACTCTCAACTTCCTAAACTTAAAATTTTCAATTCGAATGTCAAGCCGGTATTGCTGTATGGTGCAAAGACCTGGAAAATTACATCGCCATTAATAATTAACAAACTCCAAGTTTTCATAAACCGCTCTCTGCAAAAAATTGGAGAAATATTGGGCCTGATACTATCAGATATGACGATTTATGGATTTTGACTGACCAGAGGCAGGTGCATAACAAGATCAAACTTCTTGGAACTCAAAGGAAGTGGATTTGTCACAAGCGGCAACAACATCGCTGGCAGAACTATTGAGTGGAATCAACAAGGCAGTAGAAGAACTGATCGTCCAAGACATACATGGCAAAGGATAATTAAAAAGTAGATCGAAGCAGTAAACCGATCATGGCGATGTCAAATCAATTGCCAATAATCGAACCCGCTGGAGAACATTTATTGAAGCCCTATGCTCCACGTAGGAGTCAAGGACAAAATGAATGAAATGAGGTACTTAATTGCAGAACTTACGTTGGTAAAAATAATGTTACATAAAATATGGTAAAATAAGGGCGGTTTATTTCTGCGTTTTAAAAAAGTGTACCGCCGAACAGGGCGGCCGCGGAGCGGCGGTGTTCTTTTTATATTTAGCAGAAACGGCCTGCGCCGTACTTGAAAATTTAATCATTGAATTAGTTTGAATTAGCCTCGTTGTTCAGCGGTATTCATCTTAATAAATATGTAAAACCGTCTAACGGCTTTATTCCGTTAATTGTCTATACCGCCAGCGGTAATTTACTCAGTTTGTTTTTTATACATAAAATACTCCAGGAAGAAGTATAAAAATAATCTGGATAAACTCGGATTAACTTAACATCGTTTACTTTTTAATGAGATACTAAAAGTTAATTAATAACCCAAAGAAAAAAGAGCATAACGCTGATTATGTTGTCGGTTGGGTCCGTTGTGTGTGTGGCTACCGTGCCGCCTGCCCGTCGATAACTCCACGAATCCAATTTTCTGCCTCGATTGGCGCTACGTGATGGGGTTTGCATTTTTTTATCGGTAAATCGAAAGCATCGGTAAAAAATCAACGGAAAAAACTACTTGTATACTTTGTTTTCAGCCTCGCTTAATGCAGAAGAAAAATTATGTTAAAATAATTGCTTGCAGTGGAAAATAATAGCATCCATAGAGGGAAAATTTACACTCACAGATTTTCGAAATCGAATATTTTGGAAATTCAAACTTGCTAAATTACCGCCGGCGCCGGCGGTATAGACAAATTGACAAAGGAAAGACTGCCGTTACCCGGTTTTACATATATTTATTAAAATGATTACCGCCGAACAACGAGGTCAATTTTTCAAGTACAGCGGTTGATGCGGCTTCAAGTTACGGCTAAATATATAAAAAATGCCGCTATTCGGCGGTATACTTTCTTAAAAAACAAAAATACCGCCTTTATTTTACAAAACTGTCTGTGTTATTGCTTTTCTCAACGTAAGTTCCGGAAAGGGGTATTTTTTACCGTTTCGCAGATATTCGCGGTTTTATATTTCATATTGCATTTTCCACAGTAAATTTTTATCAAAGCCACCTAAACTATTTTACGTTGAAAGTTCTATATGAAGTAATACAAAAAATGTTCATTTTTCAATTCTCCATCTAATAGAAAAATAATATATATACAATAAAAAAATAATATACAGGGTTCCATTTAAAAAAATCGAAGAAAAATTATTTTATATTTTAGAAAGTTTGGCGTAGAATTTGGAACATCCTGTATGATTTAAGATTACTATATTTATAGCAAAGTAAGTACAGACCATCTAAAGTAAATAGCTAATATATAGTTTTGATTTCAAGACTTCAAAATATACATATATATATTTTTGATGTATTTATTAAATATATCTCTAAAATTATCGAAATATTATATTTATTCATTAGGATTCATTCATATTCAAGTAGGATTTTATAAAGTGATCTGAATGGAAGCCAAAAATGCAATAATATACGCATTTAAAAAAAATCATTCCGATCCACTCACACTTTTTTGAGCAACCCTGTAAAAGTTAAATATATTTTCCTGATATACATCCTAGTACATCCCTTAGGTTTGCACTTAAACTAAATTCGCATTTTTTTATTCTAGAAGCTACAGATACCAGACGCACTATTGCTGGACCCTGTAAAGTTGAATGTCACTGACGTGTCTTCAACAAAAATGAAGCAAATTTACTTAAGGACACCCCATACACTGCTTTTTCTACACACCGTATATAATAATTTAATTTGATTAGGCAATGGGAAGAAATATGTTGTCATACAGGGTCGTTCGAACTGTATTCCGGAAACTTCAGCAGTATATTTTGCAGATAAAAATAATTAAAAAAGTTCGTATAAATATATGTCCTAAAATGCTTAGTTTTGGACATACAGGGTGTAAAATATTCAGTTTTATTTCGATTTTTTCCAAATAATTTTTGCAGTAATGTCTGAAAATTTGCCTGAAAATTGGTATCTGTGAGTTTTTTGACATGAGAAATTTGATTTTGATGTCAATATGACTCCTACTTGTAGAGGGCGCCACCTACATAATTTTTAACTGGTTCGAAGAGTAATAACTTTTCGTCCGTACCTGTATAAAACTACTTAGTAAAAAAATATACATTTACGACGTTTTTAAAAAAAAATTCTCTTGGTAAAAATCGCTACGAGTAATGTTCCCGAGATATTTGAAATCGAAATTCTCAATGTTTGTCATCATTGACATAAATTAAACATATTGACTAAATAGTTATTAGACTGAAATCATAAATTTGAAATAATTTTGTGTTAAAAGTTCAACAGAAACAGTTTTATCATCATTTTATCGAAGAAGAATTTTTGATTAATTTAAAAAAATAAAAAGTTTCCAAATTTATCATTTTAATGGTTAAATATCTATCTACTCAACATGTTTATGTTTTGTCAACAATGACTACTTGCATTCACAAAAATCATCTTGAGACACAAACTATCTTGAGAACTGTTGCTCGTAGCGATTTTTACCAAGAGACATTTTTTACGTCAAAAATTACATGTATACCTTTCCACTCAGCAGTTTTATACAGGTACGGACGAAAAGTTATTACTCTTCAAAAAACAGTTAAAACACATGTAGGTGATGCCCCCTACAAATAGGAATCATACTGACACATCAAAATCAAATTTCTGATGTCAAAAAACTCCCAGACATCAATTTTCATCCAAATATTGACGTTACTTCAAAAATTATTTGGAAAAAATCGAAATAAAAATAAAACTTCTACACCCTGTACCTCCGTAACTAAGCATTGTGGAACATACATTTATACGAACTTTTTTACTTATTTTCATCTGCAACATATACTGCTGAAGTTTCCGGAATACAGTTCGGACTAGAGGTGTGTAGTTCGTGAACGAACTAGTTCCAATGAACTACTCCGACCCCGGAATGATAGGAACTAGGTAGTTCCTGGATTCTCAAAGAACTAGTTCCTCAGGACCTATTCGGTGATCGAGACTATTACCGATATATAATAATATGCGACGGCGACGGATCGGCCAGCGCGCGTAGCCCGAGCCTAGGCAGGAGTAAGGAGTGCCAGCCGTATGCTAACAGAACCGGACCTAGAGGAACTAGAGGAACTAAATAAAATACTAGTTTCTAGTTTACGTATGGACCGGCCAGCGCGATTTATGCCAGGCAGGCTTGGGGAGTGCCAGCCGTATGTTATCGGATCCGGACCTAGAAGAACTAATTAAAAGACTAGTTCACGGGAATCTATTTAGTCGGCAGATCCGAGATATAATACAAGGCGACAACGATGGATTCCACCTTGTCTATTGCCACAGCCGGCGTAATTACCACTGAAAATTGTCGTGGATACTGTTTTTGATTTTTAGTTTGTTCTTTAAATATTCTATGGGAATGATTCACTTTAGGTCCCTAAAATTAAGAAATATCTTATAAAACGAAGTAGATATTCTGAATCTTTAGACAAAAACAAAAAGCCTGAAATGAGGAAAAATGCAATTTTTCTTAAAATTTTCGTAATAATTGATTTGTGATATAGTTTATTTAAACTCTGATTTGAGTTTATTTTTTATTTTTTTTATCTGCAATAAAACTTACCTATATGTTTTTAACATACACAATTACACGTCCCGTTATATTTCGTACATTATAAAAATTATACAGATCATACTGTGAATAGTTCTGACTGACAACGAAACCCATTAGCAAGCAACGGGTATGTCAATGTTAGACGGAACTATTCTGAACTAAAGACCTAGTTCAAGGAACTATTCCTCTGGAGGAACTAAAACTAAGAAACTAGTTCCTCCCAAGGAACTAGGATTCCCACCTCTAGTTCGGACCACCCTGTATATTTCTTCTCTATGTTATACAACACAAAAAATATAAACATTCTGATTTTCGGTATCGGAGGTGTAAAAAGTCACCGACCCGTATAAATAACGCAAGGAGCCTAACCATAAACAATTCATATCGGTAACTTACCCCGGGCGAAACGGGCACCGCGGTCTTCGGTCCGAGATTAATGATCCTGCCTGCCGCCCTAATCAGGAGATTGAGTCCTCGGGCCCCACTAGCGCCACCTGTAAAGAGGTAAAACGGAATCGTCAGTCGTGAATAAAATAGCAAGTGCGAAAGAGGTTGCGTAGAAAAAAAAACAGAAAAATGTACTTTATCTAGAACGAAACAGAATTCCTTTTCATTACCTATATTAAAGTTAATCCTTATTTACACCTTACCAAATAAAACAAGGATAAAATATTACTTTATTTAGCGATCGTTCAGCGTTACGTCATAATATATTGTCGAACTCTCCATTTCACTTGACAACCAGATAAAACAGATTGGTGACGTAATTGTCGTCATTTGATTTGGGGTTATAATTTTATTAATTAATATTAATATTAAAATTTGATTGCGGTCTCAAACAATTTTTAATTCTGAAAATAGATGGCTATTTTCTTTTATGATTCTGAGCTTTTGATTTTCAATTTGAAATTCAACATTACGTATATACCAGGTGCAGGGTTGCCATCCGTCCCGATTTTGTCGGGACAGTCCCGATTTTGATCCAAAAGTCCCGCGTCCCCACGCAAAGCCCTAATGCCCCGATTTTTATTTGTTTAATGGCCACGTTTATATTAAACAATATAATTGTAAAATTTATTATTAAATATCTATATCAGCAGTTAAGTGGCAAGAATCCTTATATAACTTTATTATATACCTATACTGCAAGAAATTTGTTTTCTATTTTATAATTTGACTTGCCTGAAAAAAAACCTTTTACCATCCTTTTACTATCGATAGTTGCCTTTTACTATCGATAGTTTTCTCGGTGGTACGAAAGTACTACCATTGCACGCAGGCCGCTATCTCCCGTTCGGGACTTAATATCTAACCGACACTTTCCTACAAGTCGGAATTAACTATCTCTGCGCTGTGGTTGTCATTTTGTGGATCTGCCCAAGCTCAACTGATGATGGAATAGGGCTCCGAAACCGGTAGTGAGAGCAGGTTGATCCACATTATGACAAATAAAGCGTAGAATTAAATTTCTATATCAGCAGTTAAGTGGCAAGAATCCTTATATAATTTTATTATTTATTATTAAAAATACCTGTTGATTAATTTCGTTCCTCCTAATTTAAAAACAGTTCTAGAATCAATCAATTTTAGAATTAAAAGAAAGTAAGAAAATTTGCCAAAAAGGATATAAAAATTATAAAAATTAAGTATTTATAAAACTAGAGTAAATTATATGCCTTCATTGTTTAAGTTTGTTATTTATATATTTTCACGTATGGTGTTGAAGTAGACGCTAGAAATAGATGTTTAGTTAAGCTCATTAGAAGGGAACTTCAAATCTCATTTAATTTTAATATATCACATATAAGAATTTTTGGATTTTATTAAAAATGACAAGGATCTTTACAGCAACAAAACAAATAAAAAATATTCATTATATTTGGGGGTGGAACCTTTGGTATTAAAATAAAACACTAATTCACCCCATTACACCAAAACACTTTGCTTTTAAAACTGGACGCTCGTTTCGCTAATCATAAATTTGAAGCTAACCATCAGTTTTCATGATCTGCTGATGATGCTAAGCTGGTTAACGAAACACGCATCCAGTGTTAAAACTAAAGTGTTTAATGGAAATTAGCGCACTTGTAGGGGTTAAGGCCTTTTTAAGCTTGTGTATACTAAGTATGTTATATTTTAAGTGTTTTAGTGTATTGTGGTGAATTAGTGTTTTATTTTGCCAAAAAAACTGTTCATTCAAAAATAATAACATAAAGTAATAAAGCCAATTATACAGATTACACTACAGCTGAAACTTTTGATTTTTTTAGGTTTTCTTCTAGTTTATTTTATGGTGCGTCCAGACCTGAAGAGTCGAGTGCGAGACGAGCGCGAGACAAGAGCGAGACGAGTGCGAGACGAGAGCAAGACATTTTCTATCCATTTTTTGACGCAAGCCTGCCGCGAGACAAGCGAGTTGGATCGTAGTGAAAGGTGACCGGTATGTGTAAACATGTCCGATGAAAAAGCTGCAGCAAATAATAACGCATAAGTAATAAATTTTTGTATTTTTAACATGATATTTGGTTCGTCCTATTTTACTCATCGTCGATTGTTTCCCCTTACTCTTCACTTGTTTCGAGACACACGGCGTCTTTTACAAAATCCGTTTTTTAGAACAAAATGTTAAATAGAAAAGTTATAGGAAAGGTTGGGAAGCACATTTGAAAATTACTGTAGAGTATACAGGGTACTTCAAAAAGTGTTACGGATATACCGGGTGCGTCCCAAATATGACTCACCTCTATAACTTTATTATTTTTTCAGATAAAAAAACGAGATTTGGTATGCTAGTATATGGCATAAATTAGGATTGACTGACATATTCAGTTGTTTTCGGCCACTTCCGGTTTGACCGGAAATGACTACAACATGTGATTTTTAAATGGCACCCTCGGTATTTTCTTACTTTATTCGAGAAAAAATAACACTCTGACTCTCTCACACGCGGTATGTTTTAATGGGAATACCCTATTTTTTTATTATTAGATTCTACGTACAATTCGATAACTTCTTTTGCCTATTATAATATTATATATCTAAAATAATCGCGCGCGATTTTGTAATAATTCAATTTGTTTAAAGAAATATTAGATTTCGATACGGTAAAAAGTGTTAGTGACGCAAAATTTGTAAATTCTATTAAAAAAATGATAATACATTAGGGTTCCCAACCGTCCCGGTTTAACCTGGATTAACCAGGAATCAGAAAGTTTATCCCGGAGAAAATTTTGCCTTGGCCGGAACCAAAAAAATCACATTTACATATAATATATTTGAATTTATAATATTTAATGTTTTGTTTCAATTATTTAAAAACTTAAAAATAATTGTCCCGGAATCGCCGATGCTCAAGTTGGGAACCCTATAATACATACGGTGTTCCATTTAAAAAATTTCAGTTAAATAGTCGAAATTCATAAATGCCTATATGTTGAACACACTGTAGCATCTAACTCGAATATCTTTACCTATATCTTTTTCTTCGTCCCTATAAAACTATATATCCTAACAAATTTTAGCACTTCAACTTCAGAAACAATAGCATGACTGACAATTTTTTACGACACTGAAATTTAACTTTTTTTGTTTAAGCAAATTGAAATATTACAAATTTTATTAGTTTTAGGTTTATAACATTATACCTCGCATTATACATAAAAAAAAGTTATAAAATTTTACGCAGAATCTAAAAATAAAAAAAAAGTGTATTACATTATTTAAAAAACCATGTTATATCCGTAACACTATTTTTAACCACCCTGTATACTCTATAATAATTTTAAAATGTGTATCTTAACTTTTTCTACAGTTTTTCTATTTTTTTAATAATTCTAAAACACTTTTTAATAATTCTCAAAATAAATAAAATAATGAACTTTGTCGTTGGCTCACCCTGTGTATTTAATTTACTAAGTAACAAGATTCAATAATAATTAAACTTCTTATAATAATCTCTTTCCTGTATGTTGCCAATAGAGAAATAATTTTTTTACATTTTTCCCAAGTTTTATTCATCGATTGTGAAATATCTACTCACGCATCGTGTTTTTTTTTAATATTCTTTATCTTTTGGATTCCATGATATTGGTTTTTCTTTATATAAATCGATTAATTTCAGCTGATCTTCCATCCAAGTCTCCATTTCAATATGCACTATAATATCAGAGCTAATATCTCGCAGTCGAGCGAGCCTACCAAAAACACGTCCAGACTTGGCCGCGAGCTTTCTTTGATCGGCCGTCGAAAAACCGACAGGGGACGGAGAGCAATGAGGCTCCGTGGGTTGTCTCGCGAGCGGCTCGCGAGGCACTTGCGAGACCCGTCCACCCTTTGAAAAACACCGCAAATTTGGAATGTCTCGCGCTCGTCTCGCACTCGACTCCCCAGGTCTGGACGCACCATTAGATTTAACTGCTTGTTTACTAATTTTGTTTTCAACTTTTCATTTTTTATTTTTACATAATTATTTATAAATTTCGAATAGTTTTTTTAAGTTAACGCAAAAAGGCATAAAATTTTGTTTCAAAATCCGATAGGCACATAAACACATTTTACATTTAAGAAAAAAGGTTGCACTAGTGCTGTCCCGATTTTTTAAATGCAAAAGGTGACGACCCTGAGCAAGTGCGTCTCAAAAGTGGCTCACCTCTATAACTTTTTTATTTTTTTAGATAAAAAATCGAAATTTGGTATGTTAATATATGACATAAATAAGGATTGATTGACGTGTTTAATTGTTTTCAGTCACTCCCTGTTCACCGGATATGACTACAATTTTTGATTTTTAAATGGCACCCTCGCCTCGGTATTTTGTTAATATATTCGATAGAAAATGACACTCTGAATAGAATGACATATCATATATCAACTTTATTACCTACCTGTTACCTACTTACTACCAAATTATTCGTAAAAATTGCTTTTCTAAATATGCTAATGAGCCACCCTCGTTCCATTTCAAAAAATTGAGATATGATTAAAAATACGATTTGATCATCTTTTAACCGGCCAGGACAAGACACTAAAAGCATTAGACAATGAAGTCTATTTTTCCAAGGCTCCTTGATTAAAAGTTGGTGTTTTAAACACACAGCCACGGTACTCTAAATTGAAATGTAAAATACAATTTTGTTTTAAACGAAAATGTCAAAAGTTGACATATGATATATCAATCTATTCAGAGTGTCATTTTCTATCGAATAAAGTAAAAAAGTACCGAGGTGCCATTTAAAAATTAAAAGTTGTAGTCATTTCTGGTGAAACAGGAAGTGGCCGAAAATAATTGAATATGTCAGTCAACTCTAATTTATATAATATACTAACATACCATACCTCGTTTCTTATCTGAAAAAATAAAAATATTATAGGGGTGAGCCACTTTTGAGACGCACCCGGTATAGTAATTGCAATGCAAACTAATAAAACGCATATTTGACAAATAGTGATGAATCAATAATGAATATTTTATGTATTATTGGTCTTACATAATTTTATTAAGACGATTCCAAAAAGTTTGAACATAATTCAACTTTCTGAGGCACGGTGAAAGTAAAAGTGGTTTTCTCTTTTCCTGTTGGGTCCCTTAGGTAATCAGCACCATTTCCCAAAACTCTAATGCCGCCGTATTTCTACCAGGACCGGACTAGTTCCCTTAAGGGCGCAATCCTCTCCCCGTTACGCGGTTTGCATGGCAAGCAGACGCACTCATGCGAATATTTTTTATGGACGAAGAAAAAAAAAAGGATAAAGGCCTTTGTGATAGAGATGGTTGGAGGCGTAATTATGTTGAAAAGACAAATGTCTATATTTTTTATAAAACATGTATGTTTTAAAAATACAAGAATTTCGGACTTTTCCCTTCATGGGCGTAGCTAGATTTTGATTTAACCCACGGCCACACAGAAAGTTTTTAGCGTTTTGCGTTTTTTGCGTTTTAAGCATTTTTTTTTCGATTTGTTTCCATTAAAAACACGCAAAAGACGCGGCAGGTCTGCAGTTTCTATCAAGATGTCAATTAATAACGTCGCAAGCTCGTGGATTCCCGCCCGTTAAACAATCAATCCTGTGAGAAAGAGATAGGCGAGATCGGCGCGGTTAGCGTTGAAGAGACGAAGATAAAAGATGCTGGAATTGAACCATGGACGGGTGGGGGCATATATTCGGCGACAAACAGAATCTACTGCTAGTACCAGTGGTATGTGTAAAAATAATAATTATTATTTGCCATTTATTTTACGAATTCTAGTTTATATGTCTATAATTTTTTTATGTTGTAGTGTTGTGGTTGTTATAATTATAATATAATATAATATAATAAATAATTATAATTATACAGGGTGGCGCACCTCATTCGCCTCGGTTGATTATACGAAAACGGAAAGATGTAGAAACAAAATATTTTAGGGGTATATGTGGGGAGGCAATGTGCACAATTTAAAATTATCTTGAAATATACAGACACCCAGTATTTTGTTTCATTTTTGGATTCTTGGGCCCAAAAAAGACATTTATTATAAGGGTTAAATATGTTTAAAATCTTTAGTTTTTGAGATATTTAAAAATATTTAAATTTACATGCTACAATAGAATAGACTATTAACACCCTGTACTTTACTTTTCAGAATTAATTCTTATGCTGAGTTTAAAGGTAGAGAAATAAACTTTACTGAAAAATGGTATTGGTTCCTTAAATTTATACAGGGCTATCAAAAGTTACTGATCTATTTTAAGGATATATTTTATATAAAAACTTTGTTATTTCAAACGTAACACCCTGTATTTTTTTTAAATAAATCAAAGCATGTTCAAATGCTCTTTCAAATTATATTAGGGTTTCCTATACCTATCTAGCTCAGATTTTGAATAAAAAGCGATTTTTAAATAAAATTGTAATCAAGATGGCTGGTGTCGCCATGGCAATTTTCTAGTGATAGTAACTATTTTCAAAGTCGACATTAGTTTATGGACATTATTATTTATAATTTATAACAGTTTACTTAAATTTACCTATAATAGTTTAATAAGGAAGTATTCATTATTTTATCAAGAAAAATAAAGCAGTACCTGCTGGCGGCACGAATAGATATGTTACTAGTGATATTATTTTGTGAAAAAAATTGCTTCTTGGCCTCAAGGAGTTATGCTCAAAGATATCCAAATAGGAATCTTCCTGATAAGACTTTCTGTCCTATTTCGCAGAGCTGGTGGTGTGGTTTATAAAAAAAAAGATAGAAACCTGTTGTTGGAAGTGAAGAAAATGAATTTGCCGTAATTGGCTCTTTATTAGACAATCCATGTATCTACAAGTCATCGTAAAATAATTCAAAGACTACTTCTTCGTTTTTCTTGATAGAATAATAAACATATATTTAATTAATATTATTTATCAAACTATTGTAGGTAAATTAAATAAAAGTAAAATGGTATAAATTTATATAAATCCATAAACTACAGTACGTCTGTCCGTTCTGTGGCTACGGGGTATCCGTGAGAGAGGAAACGATATTCTCTCGATGTTATTCGTAAAAAATTAGACGACGCGTCCCATCAATAAAAATTCGACAAATTTGCAATAGCCAATAAAATGAGTGGGCGGAGCGATTTGCGGCGACGTACTCGTTAAGTCGACGTATAAAATATATGGCTGTTTATTTAAATGTTTTTTGCCCGCATTCCTTTCATAGACAGAGATCGAGCAGACGAACTGTAATTGCGATTTTGAAAATAGCTACTAACTATCACTAGAAACTTGCCATGACAACACTAGCCATCTTGATTACAATTTTATTGAAAAATCGCTTTTTATTCAAAATCTGAGCCAGATATGTATAGAAAACCCTAATATAGTTTGAAAGAGCATTTAAATCTGCTTCGACTTATTTAAAAAAATACATAGTGTTGTATTTGAAATAACGAAGTTTTTATGTAAAATAAATATTTAAAATAGACCAGCAATTTTTGATACCCCTGTATACATTTAAGGAAGGAATAACATTTTTCTGTAAAGTTTATTTCTCTACCTTTAAACTCAGCATAAGAACTAATTCTGAAAAGTAATGTACAGGGTGTTAATAATCTATTCTATTGTAGCATGCAAATTTATATATCTTTCAATATCTCAAAAACCAAAAAGTTTAAACATATTTAAACCTTATAATAAATTCCTTTTTTGGGCCCAAGAATCCAAAAGTGAAATAAAATACCGGGTGTTCCATAAGAAAAGATATAACTTTGGTATGGATCTTAGTTCTGAAACACCCTGTACATTTCAAAATAATTTTAAATTGTGCACATTACCTCACCATATATACCCATAAAATATTTTGTTTCTACATCTTTCCGTTTTCGTATAATCAACCGAGGCGAATGAGGTGCGCCACCCTGTATAATAGAATAGTAAATATTATTAGTTGCTAACGCAATTTGAGGACATGATTTCTGAAACTTTTTGCAGTGAAACTTTACGCGCGCTGGGAGTAAAAATTCAAGACCGTGACATACGAGCTAGCGAGACGGCCCTGACACTAGTTGTAACGAAACGTATTAACGACTTATAAATAATACATAGTGACGCGACGTGTATTTGTGAGCAGTCCATGTGTTTATTTAAAATATTGATATTTTAATACAAATTTTGTGAATCAAATAATTACGTGTAAAAATTTTTACACGAAAAGAACTATTTTTATTATTTTACGCGAATAAAACTGTTACACGTAAAAAACTATTTTATTCGCCTATAAAACTATTTGTTACTAATAGAAAACTATTTTTTTATGCGTATAAAACTATTTGTTACTGGTAGAAAACTACTTTTTACGCGTATAAAACTATTTGTTACGTGTAAAAATCTATTTGTTACACGTAAAAAAATATTTTTTTACACATCAAAAACTTATTGTTTCTGTTAAAAAAAGAATTCAAACGCAAAAAAAATATTTTTTACGTGTAAAAAACTATTTGTTAGACGTAAAAAACTATTTTTTACGCGTCAAAAACTATTTGTTTCCGTTAAAAAAACTTTTTTACACAGAAAAGAAAATAGTTCAAATCTTATCGATCTATGCTGGCCACGATTCAATTGAAAGAACCGTATTGTAAGCAATGAATCAATTCTCATGACTCTTTGAACGAACGATCGCATTGTGATTCGATTCAATTCTCACGATACTTTTTTGCGGCTCATCGTTCAAATGTTATGGTTCAGTTCTGGCCACGATTCAATTGAACGAACTGTATTCTAAGCAGTAAATCGAATCACACGATTCATTTTTAATACTCGTTCAAAGGAACGACTCGTTCAGTCTTTGCCCACCTATATTGCCAACCATGGACATACCTCTTTAGTGCAAAGTGTTACTTAGTAATTAGAATATTTCGAACAGGACAGCGGTAGTAATGGCCCTTTATATCCTTAAATGCCGTTGAATTGATTCATTACTTACAATACGGTTCGTTCAATTAAATCGTTAAGGAGGTGAGTTTCGTTGATGTAACTAATAACTGTTTATATATTTATAATTAATTTAATTTTGGTCCATTAAATATTTTGATTAAATGAAAATATTTACGTGTGCCGGTCAAGCATAATGACGTGACTAAAAGTTTATTTCGTATGATCTATACCGGGTGCGTCTCAAAAGTGGCTCACCCCTATAACTTTTATTATTTTTTCAGATAAAAAAACGAGTTTTGGTATGTTAGTATATGACATAAATTAGGATTGATTGACGTATTCATTTTTGTTTTTGGTCACTTCCTGTTTCACCGAAAATGACTAAAGCTTTTGATTTTTTAATGGCACCCTCTGTATTTTTTTACTTTATTCGATAGAAAATGACTTTCAGAATAGATAGACATATCATATGTCAACTTTTGGCATTCTCGGCCTTGGAAAAATAGATATCATCGTCTGATGTTTTTAGTGTCTTGTTCTGGCCGCGCCGGTTAAAAGATGCCCAAATCGTATTTTAATCATATCTCAATTTTTTCAAATGGAACGAGGGTGGCTCATTGGCATATTTGGAAAAAGCATCTTTTCGCGAATAATTTGATACCACACACTTGGTATTTCGAATCAAATTTTCGTTGTGAACCGCATGTTATAATTTCAAGTAAACCATACGCGAAAATGTCAAAAATTAACATATGATAAGTCATTCTATTCAGAGTGTTATTTTCTATCGAATAAAGTAAAAAAAATACTGAGGGTGCCATTTAAAAATCAACAGTTGTCATCATTTCCGGTGAAACAGGAAGTGACGGATACGAACACAATTGAATACGCCAATCAATCCTAATTTATGTCATATACTAACATACCAAATCTCTTTTTTTTAACTGAAAAAATAAAAAAGTTATAGGGATGAGCGACTTTTGAGACGCACCCGGTATATGATAATGGTGTTCATTTTACTATATTATTATTTATTTTCTTTATTTATAATGTGTTTGTTAAATATATACGCACCATTAACTATTGTAGGCATAGACTCTTCTAGCCGATAAACAAACAACAGTTGTTTCAAAGCGATCAAAGCAATATGGCGTAAAAGAAATTGCCGGGCATTCTTCCAATAAATAGGCCGTTCCTTGTCTTCTCTGGCCTTTCAGAGCGCAAAGGTTTGCGGAAACCGGCCAAAAACATCGCTGACTCCGCATTTTTCAAAGTCCATTATGCATATAGGGTACGGTCGGCGATTTAAAATAACGGAGATCGTCTGATATAACCCCCACCTCCCCTGGTGGACGTCTGGCCTGAAGCGTAGGGGAGCGGTAGGAACGGAATAACAATATTTAGTCGTTGTACAAGGTGTCCCAAATTTGGAAATGGTCATTAGATTCTCGAAAACTACAAGAATTGAATATACAGGGTGTCTCAGAAATATATACGGATATTTTATCTGGTAGTATATTTCGACCGGAGTATCGATACTCCGCAATCATATAATGCCACGGCAAACGTCAGAATATCGACAATTCAATGCACACACAAATTTAATATCGATCGAGGGGTAAGACAAGGCGACACACTCTCCCCTAAACTATTCGTTGTCGTGCTAAAAAGTATGTTAAAAATAATAAATTGGAACTCAACAGGAATTAACATCGATGGCAAATTGATAAATCATCTCTGTTTTGTAGACGATATTCTTTTAATAACTTATATTACTTAACGATAGATCTAAACTTGCGGTGTTGCCACCTCCTAACGTTATCCACATTCTACATATTTCTATATTTATAAATTCACAGAAATTTAAAATTTTTGCACAAAAAATTAGGAATGTGGGTTTTAATCCTTTGTCTACATTTCTTAATAAAATCACCAATTTTAACTCAAATTTTGATTGATATTTACAATTTAATCTAATATTTTTTTTATCTAATAGTTTTGTTTGTTTCCTTTCGTGTTTCTCTGTTTTATTTTTTAAATTTAATACGAATTTGATTGCTTCCTATGTCTTGAATTTAAACAATTTTGTCACCGATGTCTCCTATAATAAATTCAATTTCATTCATCGGTGGGTGATGCGATTTTTTAAACACATCTCGGTAGTGGAATAAAATTAACAATAATATTGTCGCGCTATGACAAATTCTGAATGCGGCTTTAAATAGAAATAATTTTGCAATCATCGTTCAGTTCCTATGATGTTTTCAGAAAAATTAAATTGATGGACCTTTAAAGCATATTTTGAATATTAATACCAAATTAAAATCGTATGTTCGTAATTTTAGTGAAAATGTTTATAAAAGTGAACACTGATGAAAAGTGGTTATAAGGCAATGAATAAGCTTTTTTGTTGGCCTTGTCTGCTATTTTATCTATCAGATACGTTCACAGCTTTTTACTTAAATTTACTTCTTTTTTTAAATTGGTTTCATTATTTTTTTAACCTGTTACATTTTTTGCATATTTTATTTTTGTAACTCCAAAATTAAAGACTTTAATAAAAAAAAAGAAAAAACCTTTGTTGTGTTGGTAAAATGTTAATTGCAGTTACTTATTAAATCCCCTTGTATTGATGCCACATTACGCCGCTGCTATGCTCTGTTTATAAAATACCGTATGATCGAAAAGTATTCATGGTCTACTAATGTTCGTTAATTTTTTATAAAGTTGCTTATAATTCCTCTTAATTCCTGTGGAATTCCTCTAAATTTCTAAGGAATTCCTTGGAATTCATCGTAAATCATTGGAATTCCTAGTAATTCCTTGGAATTCCTCGCAGTTCCTTGGAATTCCTGTAGAATTCCTTCATAGTGTACACCATAATTCCTCTGCGGTTTACCCCTCGTGTAAAATACAATTTTTTATGCTGTCTACACTACTAAGTCATAGGTCAGTGTGTCTAAAATGTATTTTAAAAATTGTCTCTAAAGTTGACAAAATCATATGTGGGCAGTTTTAGTTTAAAAATACAAGCAATATTGCTTAAGTTAAATAAAATCGGCCTGTACAAAGTTGTTCAAATATGGCATATTTATTTTTATGTAGTATTTAGCATACGCAGGACCTTTATAAAATCTATTTACGACTACGAGTCAATATTTGGACAGTTCAAAATTTGCATAGGATTTCGTATATCTCCAACGACGATGCACACCTCGTAAATTATTTAATAACAATAGTCTTTCGTATACAGTTATGTCTCCGGATTGTTGAAGAGGAAAAATTTTTTTATTATTTCGAGAAAAATTCTTCATTCATTAAAAATGATGCTTGTTCTAATAGAGAAAAAAGTTTAGAGAAAATTTTAATTAACGTCATATTTTTTGCTGTTTTAAACTGTTTAAAAAGCACAAAATTTATTTAATTCGATGCTACGGAAAGGGTATAAATAGTTGTTGGAAAATGTGACACTTTAACAAAAGCAACAAATATGACCTTAATCAAAAGTAATAATAACCATCTATCGAAATTATATTACCATAGAAACGCGTTTCGATTTTTAGACCTTAAAATTATCCATTAAGAAAAAAATCAACCATATTTTCATGTTTTTTTTTTAATTTTCTCTAAAACAGTATGGAAATTTGGAAAAATATAAACGGAATGCATTTTTCCAAAAAAAGTCAGTACTAAAAAGCGTTTCTCCTTGTAAAGACAATCCGGGGACATACTGTATAGTAGAGGATTCAAAAATCATAAAAATATATACATTTAAAAATAACATAACTTTTATTGATTTATTTTATGAAATGAAATAAAAATAACAATTCAAAATATAATTTCATTAAAAACTTTCATGATTACACAGCAAATATTAAAAAAAACAGATAGGAAAAAATTTAATTGTTTCTCAAATTCTACATGTTTTTAAACAAACTTAGGGGAAGACTTCGAACCCTTCCAAACAAACAACCCTCTTTTGTGTAATTCTCTCAATTAAATTTATTACTGAGGGCTATGTGAAAAATTTCCCCGGTCGAATAAAACAACAGACCGAAAACCACAAAATTCGTTTTAGATTAATGCCCAAGAATGTTCAAACCACAAATTTGCACAATCCTAAAAATATACGCTTTGCCTTTCAGCCAATACAAATGTTCAAATAAATTTGTACCAGATATTCTGTGCAGTAGGTATTCTTTCTTTAGTCTGTGTCTGTGTCTAATAAAGCAGCATCTTCCTCTTCAACTGTAATTATAAGTATAGTTCATCTCAGGTCACTATTTCTCGTTTCGACATTTGGCATTATACAGGGTGTTTTTCAAAAGTGGCTCACCCCTATAACTTTTTATTTTTTCACATAAAAAAACTAGATTTAGTATGTTAGTATATGACATAAATGAGGATTGACTGACATATATTCAATTAACTTCGTTCACTCCCTGTTTCACCGGAAATGCCTCACGGAAATGTTTCACCGGAAAACTTTTGATTTTTAAATGGTACCATCGATATTTTGTTACTTTATTTGGTAGAAAATGGCATTCTGAAATAAATGACATACCTATATGTCAACTTTTGATATTTATATTTTAAAAAATAATTTTAAATTTTAATCTAAAAAGTATAAACTGGATTAACCATTTTAGAACAAGCAAAAATGTCATTAAAGCATGCATTTTTCCCAAAATGTCAATAATAAAAAAGTTTTTCCTCTTGTAAAGACAATCTGGGGATATATTGTGCCACAGCCGCAAATATATTGACAGTTTAACTCTAAATACCAAACAAGTAGTACCAAATTATTCATAAAAAATTATCTTTCCAAATAGTAGTACCCTCCTTGAATTTAAAAAAAAAATAGTTATGATTAAAAATACAATTTGGGCATCTTTTAACCGGGCATAAAAAGTCACGAAGTAGTAGTCATTTCCGGTGAATCAGGAAATGACCGTTTCTGACTGGATGCGTCACTTCCGATTTCTGTCATATATGTACTAACATACTAAATCTCGTTTCGTTATCTGAAAAAAAGGGATGAACCACTTTAGAAAAATACCTGGTATAAATCTCTATCGAGATAACGATATTTTTTATTAATATGCTCATTTCTTAGCTTTATTAATACAAATGCTTATAATAAATACAAATTGATTTTTTACACAAGGATATTTTACTAAACTCTGAAACAAGAAAGAAGACGATTGCATAATCATATTATTTTGTAGTAAAGACAATTTAATACCATTTCAAATGTGTTAGAAAGAGTCATTCTCCCTAATTAATAACATGACCCTTCATTTGCGACCTTATCACCGACGTACGTACATTTATATTTCGTATAATTTATGATCCCAGATCATATATACTTACGTGGATGAGTAAATCACTATGGAAACTGTCCCAAACATATCAACGACTTCCATTTATCTTCTTTTTTTTGTTGCACACGCGGTGCTTCTACTCTATCTATCCTTGTCGAAGACCTATCGCCCACGCGCCAAATTTGAACATAAATTTTAAAAATTTAATTTGTAAAATGCATATATTGGAACAATAATTGAATGTTACTGACACAAAAATTAAATTATATAAAAAATAAATTAACCACTCCGTACGAATATCAATATTCTTAGGAAATCTAACCAGAAAGTATCATGTGGTTTAATATACATAAAAGAATACCTGAATACTCTTTACTTGCCTGTGAAAAGATAATTCGGCGACATTTATATTATAATTTCCACACACCAAACACATTCTTGTCATTTTTACGAATATTTACCCAAAAATTAAAACCCAACGTATAAAAAATAGAAATATAATTGCACAAACTTAAAATTACCTTCTCACTAAACACACTTGAATCCTTGGCTATATAAAATCGGTCGATAAAAGAGTAATTAATACAATGTTTAAAATAAAAAACGCAAAAAACAAGCGTCGTTACACAATGGAAATAACATTATGACATATGATTATGACAAGATTATGACAATATGATGACAATGAAAAGTTGGTTTCCATAACAATGTATAATTTGTACTTTCTAAACCGGATAAAATTGATATTATTTTGGAAATACGTGCCACTTTTAATGCGCATGCGTAAAGTCAGGTCCTCGAGAAAGACAAACCTATTGAACGTTTCATAAGTGCAATAAAGAAGGTTTGAAAATGGCATGTCGAGATGTTGGGGACATATTTTTTAATGCTAAACTTATGGCGTTGATTTATCCACGTAAGTATATATGATCTAGGTTTATGATATTACGCAATCGTCTTCTTTCCTATATAATCGTCTACTTCCGAGTATATAGTTCATGCCAATTAAACTTTTAGTCGCGTGATTACGCTTGATCGGCAGAGCGTTGCCCACTTTTACATATTTTCTTTTAATCAAAATATTTTAAGAAATAAAAATAAATAAATTATAAATATATAAACAGTTATTATTTACATCAACAAAAGTCACCTCCTTAACAGCACTTAAGGGATATAAAGGGCCATTACTACAGCTTTCCCGTTTAAAATAATCTAATAAAATTACGGTAAGCTTTTTGCATCAGCTATTCAGCTATCTTGTACACTTCGCACTAAAAAAGGTTCTAAAAAGGACAATGTTCGGCTTCAAGATCTGCTAGTAAACATTTTTAACCTTAAATTATTGTAACGTTTTTAGTTCGTTACATGTCTTTTGTATATGATATATGATGTCTGGGATATTGTCACCGGATTCCGTATCGTTCAGGCCTGATAATTTATTTGACACGCTTGGCGTAATTTTAACGTTCTCTAGTCGACAACCCTGTGATCGTTTCGCTGCTCTATGGAGGGCTGTCAACATCGTTTCAAGGCGTCTCTCTGCGCTTTAACCTCACTTTTGGTTTTGCCGCTCTGTCGCCATCAGTAACCCGACTTTTAGAAATGGTAATTATTTAAATCTTGCTGCATAATCTGAATCAGCTGCTATTTCAAGGCAACAGGTAAAGACGAGATATTGTCTTTTTTAGATTCGTTATTATTACTGAGTATTTTTAGGGTAGAGTTTTGGATTAGCTCGACTCAACTCGTATTTGGTGTTTGCTGGCACGTTGGTTTTCTTTTGTCCTCCAGAATGTTAAATGGAAGAAAGGACAGTTTCTTTGTTTATTATTGAGCCCTCGGAGGTATTTCGAGGTAGGTTTATTGTGTTTATTACACCTAGGTAGGTTTTAAACACGAGTTTCGTATTTTTAGGGTCCAAGGTACGGACAATATCCCATGTAGGGGTAGTAGTTCCCATGTACAGTTTTCCTATGGACAGGTGTCCTATGGAGGGATGTCCTATGTATGGATAGTTTATCCTATGTATAGATTCCCACAGTATGGGTCTAGCGTAATCCCCATACTGCTTCGTTCCTATTTCTAAGCCTAGTCGATAATTACGGCTGTATTAGTTTATGGTGTCCTCATCCTGGCCTCTTTTGTTGTATTGGCCAACAGTGAAGCTGAGAGACAGTGCAGAGATACAAGTCTCACAGTCACGCTGTACTGTTTGGAAGCAGGATTGCCTCAAGAATGAACAGCTAAGTTTAGATTTAAGTTCTGGTTTTTATGTTTACATTTTCAGTCTTGAATAATATCGTACAGACTTTACATCTAGTGGTGGTTAACCTTTTTATGTCAGTTTAGTATTTAAAATATGATTTAGATCTTAGGTTTCATTACGAATATATCTTGTAATAGTATTACTTTCTGTATATATCAATTGCGTGAGTTTAAAGATGAATTACCGGACATAGATTCTAGAATCTACGACTTGCAACATGTCAGATTTAACATCGTATAAAAGATAATAAATTAAATAAAATAATGCTACCTTTTATATTTTCCTATAGCTTTATCTATATTGTATTTTTCCGTAGTCTTTTTCATAGAACATATTTAATACTATTTTTAATATAACTTTCATCGACATATAACCACTATAATTACTAGAGTTCAACAATGTCATTTACTATCAACAGAATCCATGAATAAATATAGTCATTAATTTTAAGTAATATACAACTGTCTTTTCTTTCTCTGTTCATGCCTGGCGCCCAATATTTATATTTTTGATTTTTTATTGTTAATTAGTTTTTCTCCAGTGATATACAGTATCCACGACTGCTCTCCGATGAAAAGCTGCCGTTCGCAGTGGTAGTGTTTAGAAAACGTTATAGTATTCCAAAACAATCAATGAATGATTAATTAGAGTGTCAAAACGAATGACATTGTCAGAAAATAAATAAATAAATGTGGCAACTTCACATTTTTACAGCAGAGCTACCACCTGAATCCCTAACGGGAAATTTAAATTCCAGTTAGTCAAGCCGGCGCCGAATATGTCCATAATTGACAACAATGAATTTAAAAATCGCGCCCTCGAACTAAAAGTTTAGTTGTATTATCAGTCGCTTAATAATACTGACGAAATAGATCTTACTAAAAATATAAAAGATCGCAAAGAAAATAATCATACTAAATAATAGTTATAAAACACAAACCAACCAATTCCAGAAAGATAAAAATCAAACTAAATATCAGATCTAACCAGTTCAAATTTGAACAAATGGTCGAAAAAAAAAAGAAAATCCGGGCAAAAAATTAATTCGCTTCCAGCTATGACTCATAATAAGAGAAAACGCTTTTGCTGTACGGGCGCAAATGAAAAATCGAATCAATTAATTTAGAAAAAGGCCATTATTTAAAATTAGCCTTTCGGAGTTCAATGCAGCATTTCGGTTTGCTTTGCATAAGCGCCATAATACTTCAGAGTTTATTTTTTTAAAACCAAATAAGTTTCTAAAAAGTAGTCAACAACCAGCGGCGAAGCCTCCATTGATGCGGGTGATGCGTCGCATCCCTTTAAAATATTGTAATACTGTAATGCCTTGGTTACATCTTGAACGCCGCGCTAAACGCGAGCCCAGGTCAGCAAACTTTCTGGCCGCGATTACGTCTCCCGTTTGCAGTTTTAAGGTGAATTCACATTAGAGCAGCATCAAGCATCGCGTCGCAGCGCAGCGCGGCGCAGCACAAGCAGCGTTTTTAAAATTGTATTCTCACTTGAACAGCATCTAGCAGCAATCGAACCAACCAGCAGCAAAAATAATTTTAGTTGGTGATAATGTTGGTGACGAAAGGGACGTCTACTACGTCCTCAGACGATATGATATTTTTATCAATCATATGTCATGAACATGAGCAAAACGTAAAAAAAAAGAAAAGAAGATATTGGGTGCATGATAAATTTCGAGCGAAGTTGGAGGAAAGCGAATTTCAAACCTTCTTCGGGAGACTTCAAGAAGATGAAAGGAAATTTTATAAATATTATAGAATGACACCTCAAAAATTTAACCAGTTATTTGAACTTGTACACACACGTTTAACTAAGAGGAATACTAAATTTCGATGAAAAACCTTCCGATGCTAGCAGCAGAGCAGTGCGCTAATAAGCAGCATGCTGCGTTCCAGTGCCTTGGAAAGAACAAAAATTTTGCTACTTTGTAAAGCGCTGCTCTGCGCGGCGTTGCGCTGGTTAAGTAGGAACGGTGTCATTTAATAACATGTAGACAACTGGAAGCAGCATTTTATTGTGCCGCGCTGCGCTGCGACGCGATGCTTGATGCTGCTCTAATGAGAATCGGCCTTTAGTCGGTGGGTGATGCGGTTTTTTAAACACATCTAATTCGCGATATAATATACATAATATAATTCGCAAATAGCAATCATCCTTCAGGTCTATTGTGGATTCAGAAAAAATACAAACTATTGGGTATTCGTGATTTTAGTGAAAATGTTTATAAAAGTGAACACTGGTTATGTGGTTGTGAGGCACAAGATTGTGTGGTTGTAAGTTACCTAAATTTACTGCTTTTTTAAATTAGTTTGATTATTTTTTTAACCTGTTACATTTTTTGGATATTTTATTTTTGTAACTCCAAAATTAAAGAATTTAATAAAAAAAAATTGTCTTGGTAAAATATTAATTGCAGTTACTTATCTCTTGTATTTGTGCTACCTCAGGTTTTGTATAACTATCTCCTTTAATTAACAAAATATAATGTTACAATCTAACTTATATTATCTTAATAATGTGACATAATCATGACATAATAATAACATATTATCGATCCGATTAAAAAATTATGATGAAAAAAATGATTTATTATCACAAAAAACTTAACAGATTTAAACAAATATTTTAGTTTTGAATAGAACTAGGTACTATTTTTCTTACCTTCTAATCCATAAGGTGCCAATACTCTCCTCTCCGTCAAAACGGACAGCATTAGTGGAGCCCTAAACAACAATTCCCTGTGTACTCCATCTCCACCACTGAATTTACCGACTCCGCCACTGTCTTTTCTAAGTGTGAACACTTTCACGTGCACAGGATAACGACGTTCTACAATTTCTATGTCCGTGATGCGGGTGTTGGTCATGTGCGTGTGAACACCAGAACAACCATGCCAATTTGGACCCTGTAAATTCAGATAATTAGTAATACTATAGAACAGTACATTCAAGACAAGACAGGCAACTTGAACTATTCACTATAAAGCACGGCCTATTCAGTATCAACCGGCCAACCTATGCTTTTTACTTGAAATTCCCACCGAGGAGAAAACCGCTGACAAATTTCTGTAAACCAATGCCAAAAATTCAAATTAATTACTAAAATGTCTCAATTAATTCCCCACTAATGTCAAACTAATTCCAATGTAATACCACTAATACCACGAATAATGCCCTTCATCAAGTGAGATTAATATGTATATCACTTGAAAGAAACTCCCTCGAATCATCGGTTTCAAGTAACCAGCCACGAACCCTACCCTTAAACACCTCATCGGACAATAGTTTATACCCATCCGGGAGTTTATTATAAAACTTCACACCCCAGTATCTAGCTCCATCTCGAGACCTTTCTAACCTATGTATAGGGATACTGAGGTGTTCCGCCCTACGAGTGTCATGAGAGCCGCGCTGAGCATTTGTGAGATATTTTTCTGTATTGATTTTAACATATAATATATTTTCTAATATATAAAGATTTGGGAGAGTAAGTATATTTAATATTTTTAAAGTTTCCCTGCAATCATCCCTGTAGCCCAATCCTCCGACAACTCCCACAGCCCGCCTCTGAAGTGCAAAAACCCTGCGCCACTGAGGTTTTTGAAATATAATACCACTAGTACCACGAGCAATGCCCCCCCAAAAAAATTTCTACTAATTTCAATATAATGCCAATAATACCCAAGTAATGCCATTCAAATTTTAGCGTTTCTAATTTATGTAACATATTTGTTTAACGAATTAACCTGTAACAATAGTGGTACGTGCACAGATTTCTTACCAGGTAACTTAAAGGGATTAAAAAAGGTCGTTAAAAAAGTCTAATTATATTTAAAGATCCCATAACAACATAACTAATATTTATATTTTATTCCGAGTTTTAATCTCAAATAATAAATATTTATAGAATAAATAAATATCCTTTATTGACTTAACATTTGTTTTTAAAAATAACTCTACAAAATTATTTTTATGGGTGGTTTTTAGAGTGAAATTTCTTTACGCGCCATGAGAGTAAAAATTCGAGGCCGTGACACACAAATTAGTTTGTTTTGTAACTTTTCCTATAGATAAATAAAATATTTTATACGAGTAATGCAAAGTGATTCCCTCAAAAATAACATCATAAGGTGTATTACAGGCGCCAAACTACATTGTAACCATAAAAGGGAGAATTTATGACCTTAATAAAACCTGCATGTTTGCAGTCCATAAATAAATTTAATACAGATTATGGCGATCATCCACCATGGTTAGGGATAACTCGATAATCCTTTCCACGATAAAATTATTATTTATTCTTTGAAACGGTGAAAAATAAAATAAACTAATTAATAAATTATTGAAAACTTGTATCACCTAAGACTCATTAATTTCAAAAACTGTTAGATATAGACTAGGTACAGAACATTATGAGAAAATATTTTTTTTAAATTTATTAATTCGCCACGTGAAAAATGTATTATTGAGTTAACTAAAAGGTTTTTCTACTTTGCTGTAGATAGGTATGACACTTTTAGTAATCTTCTCTTGAAAGAGCGGAAGTCAAATCCTGTTTTATACTTAAAAAAACACAATTTCCTCATTAAATATAGATTTTATGTATAGGAAGTGCTTAATAAAATAAAAAGATTAAACAAAACTTCGTTCGATTATGATAAAAAGAATAGGGTGATTCATTTAAAATAGAGGAAAAAAATACATTTAGTTTTGACTCAGCCTGTAAATATCAAACAATATTGCAAAAATACTCCGGCTAAAAAATATTTTAAAAAATTAAATTTTTTTGAATTTACAATTGTCGAGAACATTAAATAAGCAGTAAACTTAGTTTAAAAACAGTTATATTTCAAAAGCCACTAGGATGACCACTGTAAGATCGAAAAAAAAACGGCGTCCAATTGAATTGAAAATGAAAATCGATGACATTCGAATGATCTTTATTTTATAGCCATCGCTGACGCCTTTTTTTTTTGATCATATGGTATATGCAATTATGGTATTTTTGGAATGAAAAATTAAAGGCACTGAACTATAAAAATACATAGTATTCCTTTAAAAATATACATCTTTAGTTTGAAAATGCGTTTGAATCACCCTGTATGATGACAAAAATGTTTTCAAAATGTGCGTTACTATAAAAAAAAATAAAATGAAAATCACAAACCAAAATCCTAATATAGATCTTTTTGGTTAGGCCACCCTGTATAATATAAAAAAACACCGGGTTACCATTTAAAAATCAAAAGTTATAGTCATTTCCAGTGAAACAGGAAGTGACCGAAAGTAATTGAATACGTCAATAAATCCCGATTTATGTCATATACTGACAAACTGACATACCAAATTTCGTTTTATCTGTAAAAAAAAGTTAGGAAGACACTTTTGAGAAACACCAGATATATTAATCATTACCTGGACATAAATATGCGTAATGAAACTATACATGGTGTCCCACAAATAAGTCCAAGTATTTTAAGGGGCGGTAGATCTCGATACAAGATACATATTTTCTCTTTATCGTTTTTCAAATAAGTCCAAAATAACGGAGTTCTTTTACTTTGAAAATTTCCCAAAAAATTATTTTTTGCTAAAATTTTGAGAATATGTTGACATATTAACAAGAAATTATGTTTTTTAACTAAAAACTAAAAAAATCCAAAAATTTTTGCAAAAATTTCATTTTCTAATTTTTTCAAGCGAAAAACCTCATAGGCGTATTTCTGGGGTTGAACTATACTACCAGTTAAAATATTTGCACTTATTTCTGGGACACCCTGTATAAAGATTTTATACAGGGTCGCTGTTATGTACGGAAACGGTCGATTATTAGGTAAAATATAGGAGGTACCGCAAGAAGCTAAATACAAAAGTTATAGAATTTTTAAATATCTATTAGCGAGTAATTCATTTAAGTTGTTAAGGGTCGGTCATAAAGTCGTGGAACTTTTTTTTCGTTTCATTTTTTTTTAAATAGAACCCCCTGTATATTATTGCATATTTCAATTCTTCCTTCAATTGTAAGCAAAAATCGAAATACACTCAATGTACCTCAAACCAACCGTTACCGATTTATTGACTTTTGAACATATGACTTAAACAATTTGATATATGTAATTATTAATTTCAATAATGTTCAGTTTCATTTAATGATGCCATTCTGCCGAAACTGTGATACTGTTGTAATCAGTTTTTAAATGCCTATTAGCTACTAGTAAATTTACCATACCATACATACCGCCATTACTCGCTGACGAGTATTTGACACGCATCAGAAGATGGTCACGCAAGGCGTTTTCTTTCATGAGCTTTTCTGTGACTGAAAAGCCCGATACGTGATGTTATCTGTCTACCGCACTCCAGACATTCAAAAATAGTAAATTTAAGTATACAGGGTCGGTCATAAAGTTCTGGCACATCAAACTTTTTTTTAATAAAACCCCCTGTATATTATTGCAATGCAATTCTTCCTTCTATTTTAAGCAATAATCGTAATACACAATGTACATAAATTGAAGAATTGAAATGTTAAACGAACATTTTGTAATTTCCTGACTTGATATAATCTCATTTTATACATCTATATATCTGTTAACTTAATAAATAATTAATGTCAAATATCATGAAGTATCACAGTTTTGGCAGAATAGCATCGTTAAATAAAACTGAACATATCGAAATTAATTAAATCAAATTGTTTAAATGATATGTTCCAAAATCAATAACTCGGAAACGGTTAGTTTGAGGTACCTTGTGTGTATTTCGATTTTTGCTTAGAATTGAAGGAAAAATTGTAATATGCAATAATATACAGAGGGTTCTATTTAAAAAATTGAAACTTTGATGTGCCACGACTTTATGAGCGAAACAGTATACTTAAATTTATTACTCGCTAATAGATATTTAAAAATCATATAACTTTTGTATTTAACTTTTTGCGGCACCTCCTATATTTTACCTAATAATCGACCGTTTCCATACATAAAAGCGACCCTGTATATGCTTAAACGATTTGTTAATTATAACTGACGTGGATAGGAGACATCTTTTCTATTCGGTATTAATTTCCATTGCATAAAAAATAAAACCTGATTAATAAATTATTAAAAACTGTTATCCTCCAGGAATCCTTGTCATGCATTCGTCCAGTCAAAAATATCCCATTAATAAAACGTATTTAGTTCGTTCCAGTGGCAGAACCATTAACTTTTAGACTGTTGGCTGCAAGCGCATGCACAATTTTAATCAGCATCCTACATAAATTAAACAATATTTCGCGATGTTGCTTTTTGTGGCGCCATCTGTTTTGTCGCTTACTAATTGAATTAGGCGAGGAGCGAGGAGGAAAGCAAGTTTAGGGTTGCGAATTGGGAATTAATGCGAAATAATTGCGGAATCATTGGTATTGTTGCGGAAGAAAATGGTCGAGGCTCGTTTACTGGGCATCCTAAAATGGCGATTTAATCGTTTTGACAGCTGACAGAGGAACGTGATGGACAAGAAACTATTTTGATTTTCAGATAAAATCCATGAGTGTGGCATTGTTCGGTTATTTAATCTGTATACAGAGTGTCCCAATATTCCCTGGACATAGAACTACTAGTATTTTTGAAATTAAAGTAAGTTTATTGAACACTTTATTGAACACAATTTACCTCTATACAAAAGTTCCTCGTTTGTACGTTAGAGGGCACCAAATTTTAAAAAAGTAACACAACTTTTAAAATATTTTAAGAACCCAAGTGGCGAACTGTTTTGAGATTTGGTATACCATGTTTTGTTAAGTGCTTTAACATTATCATTATTACATAAATAATTGTTAGTAAAAAAAAATAAAAATAAATATTTTCCAAATCCACCGACGCGACGCACGCGACGATTTCTTTCAGTAAAATAGTACTCCAAGTATTTACTTTATTTTTACCTCTTGTAAAAAACGGAACATCGCATTGTTTTATTCCAAAAAATTGGGGTATGTTTTCTATCGTGTGATGTTATTTTACAGATACTCCAGTTTTTCGTACCATATACGAGATGGTATAAAACTTTATTTCTGGCTAATACAACTCCCTGGCAAACTGTGACAGGGAGGCTTCTGGGCACCGAATATTAACTGTATGGTCTAGGTCAACACTTAATTTTTTCTTGAGTTTTCCTCCACTTAATTTTAAAAATCACGAAACACACGTAATAACACAGTCCAAAATGCAAAACATTTATTATTTCTATTTGATATAATTTGACACAAAATTATAACCTATAATTTGGCAAGAGTTTGACAACTCTCAAAAATAAGTAAAAAGTGTGCAGATAAAAATAAGTAAAAAAGTTCGTGCTTAGTTTCGGAGATACAGGGTGTAGAAGTACAAATAATTTCAGAAGTAACGTGAATATTTGGATGAAAATTAGTGCCTGGGAGTTTTTTGACATGAGAAATTTGATTTTAATGTCAATATTGCTCTTATTTGTAGGGGGCGCCACCTATATGTGATTTAACTGTTTTGAAGAGTAATAACTTATCGTCCGTATAAAACTATGGAATGAAAAAATATACATTTTCGTGACTTTTTACGTAAAAAATGTCTCTTGGTAAAAATCGCTTAGAGCAACCGTTCTGAAGATATTTAGAATGAAAATAGTCAATGCATGTCATTATTGATAAAAAATAAACAAACGTTGAGTAGATAGTTACTTGACTGAAATCATAAATTTAGAAAATTGTTATTTTTTTGAATTAGTCATAAACTTTTCTGCGAAAAAAATGATGATAAAACAATTTCTGTTGAACTCTTATAACAAAACATTTCAAATTTATGGTTACAATCTAATAACTATGTAGTCAACACGTTTAATTTATGTCAACGATGACAGGTATTGATAATTTCGATTCCAAATATCTCGAGAACCATTACTCGTAGCAATTTTTACCAAGATACCTTTTTTACGTAAAATACTTCGTAAGTATTTTTTTACTCAGTAGTTTTATACAGATATGGACAAAAAGTTATTACTCTTCAATCCAGTTAAAAAATAGGTAGGCGGCGCCTTCTACAAGTAGAAGTCATATTGACAACAAAATCAAATTTCAAAAAACTCACAGACACCAATTTTCATCCAAATATTGAAGTTACTTCAGAAATTATTTCGAAAAAATCGAAATAAAAATGAAACTACACTCTGTAAACTAAGCATTTTAGGACATACATTAATACGAACTTTTTTACATATTTTTATCTGCAGAAAATGCTTATAATATTCCGGAATACAATTCGGACCACCCTGTATAGGTAAATTATGTCCAATAAACTTATTTTAATCTCAAAGATACGTAGTAGTTCTATGTCCACGGAATATTCGGACATCCTGGATATTTTAATAACGTAGAATAATATGATATAACACTAACGCAATAGAATTGCGAACCAAATGAAATTTAATAGATAAGTATCGAAAAATTAATTATGGTGGCCTTTTGAGGGGTTAACGCAATATAGTATTCTACAATAAATACAATATTAATTATTATCTGAACATGAACGTTCGTAATGTAATTATATAAAGCTATTATATTTTGTGTTCAACCTATATGTTAATATTATAACTGAGGTGGATTTGATACTCCTTTTCTATTATTAATTTCCATTGGATTAATTTTCATTGAAGTTATTTTAAAAATTTAGTATTACTAAATTAAGTCATTAACAAGTTAAATAAAGGTGTTTGTAGGTTAAGTCTGAAAATTTGTCTTGATAACTATTTTCATTAAAAAAAATTAATAAAATTATTATCTGTTAGGCCATGGCCCAACATAAAGCTCGTAGCGTATGGCAGGGAGGAGTGCGCACAGTGTGAGAAAATATGCGTCAATCCGCAATATGCTACGCTGTATGTGGGGCCACTTCGGTTTATTTTAATGCATTTGAACGCTTCGCGGTCCTCTCTGCTCTACGCTACTCTATGATATACGGGCTCATATTGGGCCAAAATTTTAAATGGCTTTACTGAAAAAACTACAATTTTTAGGTATAGAAACTTGATATATCATTAAAAAGCAATTTCTCTAGTGTTTTAATTTTTTTAAATAATACACGTATTGTTAACTATAAAAGCAGGAATTTGAGCAATTTTATAGCAAACGGAAATAATATCATTAATCTTCCCTACCCTTGTGACTGTGTGATATTCAACCGGTTGCTTTAGACAGACATTTTACCAAAGTTTATTCAAGACTGTTTTTGTCAATTTTATATAGGTTTTATGTTTTCCTTCAAAAACTGTTAGAGCTAGATATAGTAGAGAGCTAGTATAAAAGAAAATTATGAGAAATGAAAATAATTTCCAATATTAAGTTTTTAATAATATACTTGTTCCATTAAAAACAACAAATATGCTACTACTTTTAAAATAAAACACTATCGTCAAACATTTCGCCGATGAAAATACGTAAAGGTGTATCTCGAATTTTGACGAAATTTAGATAGATCAATGCACATAAATTTAAATGTTCTTCAAGTTGTTACGTTAAGGCTTATCTCTAAAACGCACTGTTCGCTTATGGAAAATAAAAAGTTAAGGGCGTTTTGTTAATCGCATAACGTAAAGGCGTATCTGAAATAGTGTGTTAAAAAACCCTTTATAGTATATTTATCAATAATTTTTATCGTTTTTCTTATTAATCTTGCCTTGAGTTAAATAGCCTCCAAAATTGAATCTCCCAATTTTAATACTCCGAGACTTATGTTTAAAATAGTAGAGTCATTTTTCTTAAAATCGCTCTCCTGAAAAATCGCCAAAAACGAGTTACGCCTTTACGTATTTTCAACGGCGATTTAATCTATCATTGCTGCGAATCACCCTATATATTATTCGACAACAAATAAAATATATATTAATCATTATCTGAGCATCAATGTACGTAATAAAATTATATAAAGGGTTTATATTTTATGTTTAACTGCTTTGCATTATAACTGACGTAGATATGATTCTCCTTTTCTATTATGTATTAATTTCCATTGTATAAATTACTACAAGACACTTACAGACAAAATTAGTTAGCTAGTATTACTAAATACGTCATTAACGAATTAAATAAACGGTGTTTTATACATGGTGGACGCCTCTCATACGCCGTGGAAGCTCCAAGGAGAACGGTAGTTTATATCGAAATGAAATTTTGACAGCATATGTAGGTTGTAGAACTGAAAGCATTTTATAAAAATATATAGAATTATACAGGGTGTCTCTAAAAAAAGTTGCACATCAAAGTTGTATTTTTTCTAATGAAACGCCCTATATATTAATTTATTTTCGGATTCCAGGAAAAAAATAAAGGTGAGTTTTATTAAAGAAGCATACCTAAAATCTTAGGACTTTGACATATTTCACATTTTGTGAAAATGAAGAGTAAATTTTAAATTTCGATAACAGCTACCTAAATTTTAGTTGACCTTGTATAGCCTGATATTTAATTAGAGTAACCATTGTATATTAAAACAAATTGAAATTTGACCCGAAAAGTTATACAGGGTGAGACAAAATTAATATGGAACATTAGTCACTTTTAAAAGCAAGTTACTCCCTTATCTAAAATGGAACACCCAGTATATTTTTCCGGTGTTCAATGGGGAATTTATATATCTTCAAAATATTATTAAGGTTGTCTACCCCTCAGACAAAGATTTTCCTAGTTATTTTTAATTTGTAATTGATATTATTATCTACTATGACTAAATGATTTTGCGTCCAGTCGATCTTTATTATTTGAAAAAATCTAGGTGGCTGTGTGATATACCTTTTGCTAATTTAGCAAAAATTAAAGATTGCAGAGTAAAATACTCAACGGTCCTAAAAAAATACACGTTTCAGACATATTTTAATTATTACAGAATTAAAACTAGATATAAACCTATAAACATGTGACAAAAATTAGTTAGATGAAATCAAATGCTCAAAATGCTTCCTTTCCTGTTAACTGCATAAAATGATTCTCTTTTCAAAAGATCTTCTCATTTTAAAAGGCGTATGTGGAATTCTACCTCGAAAAGCAGCTACAAAAATTTCTCTCATGTTGTCGACAATAGTTGGTCGGGTTTTGTAAACACTGTCTTTAACATGTCCCCATAAAAAAAACAAACTAGATAAAATTAGGAGCATTTATGTATTCTATTAATTGATTCAACTAATATAATCATATCAATTCTTTCTGATGTAGGATAAGCCTCCATTTTCGGCAAATGTCTGAGAATTTTTTTTGTTCTAACTGACACAACATAATAACTAATTGTTAAAGTTGGACTAATTAGACAGCTATGTTGAAGTAACGTCAGATATATCACAGCCACCTAGATTTTATCAAATATTTTCAATAAAATTTCAATAAAGATCTACTCAGATTAAATCATGTAAATGAAAATATTTAGGAAAATCTTTGTTTGATTTAAATACTCAAAATACTATTAAGGTTGCCTACCCCACCTTAATAGTATTATGAAGAGACATGAATTCTCGATTGAATATCGGAATAATATACTGGGTGTGTTCCATTTAAAATAAAAGAGTAACATGCTTTTGAAGGTGACCAATGTTCAATATTAATTTTGTCTCACCCTGTATAACTTTTTGGATCAAGTTTTAATTTGATTTAAAGAACAATAGTTAATATAACTACATATTAGGCTATACCAGGTAAATTCCAATGTAGGCAGCTTTTATTGTAATTTAAAAATTGTTCTTTACTTCTAAAAAATGTTAAATATGTCAAAAATCTTACATTTTAGTAATATACTTCTCTTATAAAACTTACTTTTATTTTTCTCCCAGAATCCGAAAATCAGTTCACATATAGGGTGTTCCATTACAAAAAACACAACATTGATATGTAACTTTTTTTGAGGACACCCTGTAGAACTCTCTATATTTTTAAAGAGTGCTCTTAATTAACCTACATATGCTCACAAAATATAATTTCAATACAAACTGTCGTTCTCCTTGAAGCCTCCACGGCGTATGAGAGGCGCCACCCTGTATATAATACTGATCTTGCTCCATTTTCAACTGAAAACATAGATAGTTACTTGAGGACCTATTGTGGTTTTTACCGTTATATTTAATAAGAAAGTCATTATAAGCTTAAAGCGGCTACTTTCTGGGTGGCAAGACATGGGTGGCTTCCTTAAACACCTATTGTTACTTTGTACCCTTATTTTTATCAAAGTTGTTAACATATTAAACTGGCAGAATTCTAGTATTTGTTGTATATACTATACATACTTATAATACAGCGAAATAGATTAATATAAAAATTTACAAAAAATACTATGTATTAATCGACAAGAATAGATTTATTTTCAAATAAAATAAATTTCACAAAACAGCAATGACGCAGTCCTCTTGACACTCCAGTTTTATAGATTAAATTGCCGCATATTAATGTTTATCCAAAAGCGAATGTAATCACTGAAATTATATTAAGCCTATACATTTTATGTTTAATTATTTTTGAAATATAACAAAACTGAAATATGATATACCTAGTACTTTTCCATAGAAATTATTTATTAAAGTATGTATACAAATCTTATACAAATACTGATATATCTATTTTAACAATACGTCAACTTTGTTCAACATAAAGTAAATATTTCTGACTATTATAAAAATTCCGATATTATTGCTAATATCGGAATTGCTTTTTTAATTAAAAAATAACAGTAAAAATTACTTTTTAAATTTCGTGGACGAACATTTTGTAAACAAAGTTAATTGCATGGATGTAAAATTGATATTTTGAAAAAATCACATTTGTTTTAACATCTAAAATCCCAACTATAATATTATTATAAAACTGCAACGTTTTTTATTGCAAAATAGATTTCGAGAATTATCTAGCTTTTAGTGTAAATAATAAAAAGCTACAAAAAGCATTGCACATTTATAATTCAATTAAATATAGATAAGTACATTTTGCGTAGACCTTTGAAGGCGTAATTGATTTATATAAATCTTTAATTATTTAAAAAGTCGGGAACAAAAAGAATTATAAATCTGCCTAAATATCTAAATGTATTCACTTTGTACCCTTTCGGTTGTTTCTACATCCTTTTTTAAGAAATGTCGAAAACGTTATACAAAAAATGAAATAAATATTATGTAGTTTTTTATTTTGATACTATTATATATTTAATATTTCAAAACATGAAAATAACGTTATATCTACAAACCTATACAGATGTCCCCAGAATGTCTTTCAAGAGGAAAAACTTTTTTTATTATTGACGTTTTGAGAAAAATTTCTTCATAAAAGTTTTTGCTTGTTCTAAAATAGTCCAATCTCATTTATACTTCTCCAAATTTCCATGCCCTTTAAAATAAAAATTGACAAGAAATAAAAATATAGTTGATTTTTAAAGTGAATCTTCTTTACACGCGCTGGGAGTAAAAACTCAAGGCCATGACACACGAGATAGCCAATCTCTAGCGTGTTGGACTCACGCGTCACGAAAAGTGGTAACGATCGAAAAAGTGATAAGCCGATGAGGAAGTTAAGATGGGTCTTTGAGGGTGAAACTCGAAATCTCTTCAAGCCCCATCTTTTCATGATATTTTGACGACGTTTCGTGCACTATGCAACCCCATCATCAGTGGCGAAAAAGTCGTCCGATTTAAATGAAAATGTGTGTCGATAGATTAGACCAATGCCAACTTGACCGTGTACGATACGTATCACTGTGACCGTTGGTTTTGACTTAAGAAACATCAAATGTTGATGTCATCTGATCGCGACCAAATTTAGTGGGTAGGCTATATGAGCGACGCGGCGGGGCACACGGTCCCACACTGCAAAGATGAATGCGACGTTACGTTTACATCTTTATCATAAGAATTTGATATTGAAGAAAAATTGTGGGTCGATTTCGGCATAATTAGGGATGGGCTACAGGATGGCGCCCTCGACTTTTCGAACCGATGCCTCTAAATGGACGAAATCGTGAAGCTTCTTCTCAATTATGGATAGATCGAGACCAAACTGGATTCCTCAGACGGTCATTTTAATACAAATTTTATGAAAGTGAATCAAATTATTTTTCAATTTATTACTTTTTCAACACTTCAAACTACACTTTTCCAAACATGTCCTTCAAATCCTTCAATTTAATAGCTGCTAGTAAGAAGTTTCATTTCAAATATACGCACATAGTGCAAAAACATTTTTTTTTTAATTTGAAGTCCCTAAAATCACGCCTTCTACGATAATATCATTTTTAGGTTTTCATTCTTTGACATTTTTATTAATATCATATTTTTTACTGTTTTGATATGTTAAAGAAGCACAACATTTATTTGGTTCAATGCTACGGAAAAGGTGATTCTAAATGTTGTGCTTCTTTAACTAAAATAACAAAAATAGAAATAACGTTAATCAAAATTAATACTAATCATCTATTCTGCATCTATCAAAGGAACATATGATAAAGAAACGATATTACCATAGAAACGCAAAGAAATTGTTTTTTGTGATTTGAAAAATATCAACTATAATATACAGGGTGGCGCGCCTATACTAATATATAAAATCCTTAAGTGACTGACACACTGATTAATCACGATCCTGCTCAAACCACTCAACGTAAGAAGCTCAATTTTGGCATGCAGGTTGATTCTAGGGTGTAGAGGTTCGATAAGAAGGGATTTTTCGAAATTCCAGTTCCAAGAGGGTGAAACCACCCCTAAAATATTACAATATTTTTTATTTAAAAAACGGCCAAGTTTCCGAAAACACGCTTAAACACGTCTATTTTATTTTGTTTTTTACATATTTTAAGATTTTTTAAAAATGTATACAGGGTGTTTCGAAAAATCTGATCATTGATTAATCGCGATCCTGCTTAAAGCGCGAGTAATCACGATTCTGCTTAAACTGCTTGACGTTTAAAGCTGATTTTTGGCAAACGGATTGACTGTGGGATGTAGAGGTTCGATAAGGAGGGGTTTCTCGAATCTCAAATTCCAAGAGGGTGAAAACGCCCCTCAAATATTACAATATTTGTCATTTAAAAAACGGTTAGTCTTTCGGGAAAACGCTTAAACAAGCATAATTTATTTGGTTTTTTTACATATTTTGAAATTTTTTAAAAAATCATACAGGGTGTTCCAAAAAGTTGGGTAATTTCTTAACCGCGATTCTGCTTAAGCTACTTGAAGTAAAAAGCTTATTTTTGGCAAACAGATTTTTCGAAAGTCAAATTCCAACGAGATGAAACTACCCCTCAAATATTACCAAGTTATATGTATAATAATATCGCCATATTGTTTTTTCTCATGCTGACATAAATGTGAGAAAATTTTATCCAGTTTGTATGTTAATGGAAATTCTTGCTTTGCCTTATCATCACCATTACAAATGATTAATTCGACGCGAACAGAAGTCGCTGGTACACGCTAGTATACCCATAAAATATTTTGTTTCACATCTTTCCGTTTTAGTACCTATAATGAACCGAGGCGAATGAGGTGCGTCATCGCCACCCTGTATTATATTCATATTTTTGTATTTTTTTCTAATATGGTATGGAAATTTTTATATAACCATTATAGAATAAGCAAAAAACTTTTACGAAGAATTTTTTTCCTCTTGTAAAGACAATCCGGGGACATACTAGCAATTAGCATATCTGATCCTATAGTTTTATAACATTTCCTTTTCTCTGATTATTCAAATTTCCTAAAAATATAAAATTATAAGTAGTTCTGTCGACATGTCGGTAAAGACAAAAAATGAAAAAAGATACCTTCAGACGGAGAAAATTGAATAAATTTCCAGATATTTTTTTATCGTGTGTTTTATTGAATACGTTCTATTTCCTCTTCGTATATCAATTTTGTCAACTCTCCCGGAGAGAAAAACAAAGTAAAGAAAAAAAGAATTTTACAACAAATCGAACATAGCTTTAATAAAAACCATACAATGGGGTAAACCGATAAAAAGTACCTGTTAAAAAAATACACCGAAAATGGAAAAAAGGTCTGTTTAAATTGGCTGGCTCTCTGTATTTCGACCGATTAAAGCAACATTTAAATGAAATTATCCCCCTTTATGTCTCTGACGGTTCTCTTTGCAACAATTCAAAATATAGCGTTTTTAAAAATATTACTGGCAACAGCATCGCCCAAGCGTACAATAAAAAAGTGCTAAAATAGAAATAAAAAGGAAAAATTTAAATAGCAAATAAACCAAAAGAGGCGAAAACCTTTGAAATGATAGCTGAAAAAAATTAATGCGTGGCAAAACTTAAAAGGGTACCTATAACTTTCTAGTTGATACAAAAATAATACAAATCAAAATAAATTACTCTTTTTGTACTTCTTTGTCACTTCACTATTTTTATAAGCTCTGTGAAAATTATTTAATTTTAATTACTTTTTGTTTTTTTTTAATAACTTTTTGTCAAACTCCTTATATATTTATTTTTATTTTGGATGATGTCAACTTCTATTTAATTTGTTATGATATTTTATTTCTAACGCCAGAATTTATCGGCTTTACTAACTTTTTTCAGTTGTATGAAATATTTTATGTTTGCATCAACTTCGGCAGCATATTCTGCAGATAAAAAAAGTAAAAAAGTTTGTATAAATATATGTACAGAAATGCTTCTTTTCGGAGATACAAAGTGTAGGGTTTCATTTTTATTTCGATTTTTTTCAAAGAATTTCTGAACTATTGTCGATATTTGGATAAAAATTTGTCGATTTCAATATGACTCATACTTGTATGGGGCGCCACCTACATATTTATAACTGGTATAAAGTGTAACAATATTTTGTCTGTACCTGTATAAAGCTACTGAGTGAAAAAATATACGTTTCTGTCGTTTTTTACGTTAAAAAGGTCTCTTGGTAAAATACACTCAGATGCAAAAAATTTTTGGTCAAATTTAGTATGTTCTGTTTTTGTTATTTTTAGCTATATTTTCATGATTTTTTTACCAAACTGTATATAATTATATCAGATTTAATTCGTAAACTCAGTTTTTATAACCTTTAGTATTTGGCATATTATACAGGGTTAAACGAGGGGTTGTTTTTTACCTTAACTTTAAAACACCCTGTGCAATAATTTCGTGTGTAAATTTTCCTAGAATATAATTTTACGGTCAGAACCATGTCTCCTGAGCATTTTGTTTTTTGGATCATGTCAATACATGTCTTGGTTAATTTTTAAGAGCGAAATGAACTTGCCACCAACAATTTACAATTTTTTCAATTATCATTACTTTTTGATCGCAAAATAAAAACACTAAATCACCACAATACACCAAAACACTTTTACTTTTACACTGGACGCGCGTTTCGCTAACCATGTTAGCATCATCAGCAGATGATTATAAACTAAAGTACAATCTACAAGTTGAGCGTTTATATACTCGCCCAGTGGGCACCGAGTGGGCGTGGCAAAAACTAGCCAACCGTGTCAGAGCCAACTGAGCGTAACAGATTTTCGCCACTAGAGTAGTAAGGAACAAAGAACTTGAAGGAATTGGACCGTTGTCTCTGTTCATACTATCTTTACATTTATTAATTCTGATGCTTTCATATGCATCTAATTGCCTGTAATTTGAGACTTGTTTAATTAATTTTAAATTATTAAGATCTATACAATGTTCTTTATCATCAATATGTTCGGCAACGCAAGATTTATCCGGTCTACCATATCTTATCTGAGCTAAATGTTCTTTAAATCTAGTTAATATTGGTCCTTCTAGTTTGCCCAACATATTTCTGATTACAATCTTTACAAGAAATTTCATAAATACCCGACCTTCCAGTGGAGATGTTTTATCCTTTGGATTACGTAATAATTGTTGTAATTTATTATTAGCACTATACAAGTTTATAATTGACATTCTTAAAAATTCCTTTTTAGACCATGGGTTAACTCTCTATCAAACGGTATCGAAAAATATTTAGACGTATCTTTCTCCACTTGAAAAGTCGAATTTTCAGAAATCATTAACCTATACCTACGTTTTCTAATTAATTTATCAACTAGTGAAGGAGAATATCCATTACACTCAGCTACATTCTAATGTAATCTCTTTCTATTTCATATCTTTCGTTGGAAAGTGGGAAACTAAGTAATCTATGAACTAAGAAATTTAAACTAGCCATTTTATGTTCAACACTATGATGTGATTCATTAGGAATATATCTGCGTGTGGTCGTATTTTTCCTATAGATATCAAATTCCAAGCAATTATTAGCATTTCTAATAACTAATACATCTAGAAAAGGTAATCTGTCGTTGTTCTCAATTTCATGAGTAAATTTAATGGAAGGAAAACGATTATTTAACTTAGAAATAAAATTATCTATGGTGTCTGAATGTGTGTCAAAAACAGCAAAAATATCATCCACATACCTAAACCAAACTCTTGGAAAATACTCAAACTGATTCTTAGCCTCCACTTCAAACCTGCTCATGAATAAATTAGCCAAAAATGGAGACAATGGATTACCCATTGCTGTACCTTCCCGCTGTTCAAAAAGTTGTTATTAAATTGAAAACAATTTTGTTTCATACATAACGATGTAAGCTCAATATATTCAGTCACAGTTTTGTTGTCGAGACCATTTGGCGTTCAGTAATTCCTTCAAGTAGCCTAAAGTATGTGGAATTGGAACACTTGGGGAACAACGAAGATACATCAAAGGGAGCACCAAAATTTCACCTTCATGCAATGTTATATCTTTAATTTTGTTAATGAATTCAATATTATTTTTAACTGCGAAAGAAGGTTCCTGATCAGGTAAATTTTCGAACTCCCTTGATAACCATTTTGCCAAGTTATAAGTCGGAGAACCTACAGCCGATACAATTGGGCGCATAGACTTGTCCGGTTTATGAATTTTTGGCAAAGCATACAATTTTGGTAATGAGGGATTGGATACTTGCAATTTCCTCTTTAAGAATGTCAATTATAAACTTGTGTATAGTGCTAATAATAAATTACAACAATTATTAGGTAATCCAAAGGATAAAACATCTCCACTGGAAAGGTCGGGTATTTATGAAATTTCTTGTAAAGATTGTAATCAGAAATATGTTGGGCAAACTAGAAGATCAATATTAACTAGATTTAAAGAACATTTAGCTCAGATAAGATATGGTAGACCGGATAAATCTTGCGTTGCCGAACATATTGTTGATAAAGAACATTGTATAGGATCTTAATAATTTAAAATTAATTAAACAAGTCTCAAATTACAGGCAATTAGATGCATATGAAAAAGCATCAGAATTAATAAATGTAAAGATAGTATGAACAGAGACAACGGTCCAATTCCTTCAAGTTCTTTTGTTCCTACTACTCTAGTGGCGAAAATCTACAACTGTTACGCTCAGTTGGCTCTGACACGATTTGGCTAGTTTTTGCCACGCCCACTCGGTGCCCACTGGGGCAGTATATAAACGCTCAACTTGTAGATTTATTGCTTTAGTTTATAATCATCTGCTGATGATGCTAACATGGTTAGCGAAACGCGCGTCCAGTGTAAAAGTAAAAGTGTTTTGGTGTATTGTGGTGATTTAGTGTTTTTATTTTGCTGTTTAACACCAAAGGTTCCAACCCTCAACTGTAATTACTTTTTGATGTTATTTTTCAATATGACAAGGCGGCTTTGGTGATTATTGTGAACTATATACAACTATGAACTGCCCATCATATTCGTTTGGGAAATGCTTGGCAGGAGATTTAAAGGTCGCGAAGCGTTACCAGCTTCATTAAATGAACTTCGCTTAGTTCTTAAAGGAGAGTGGGAAAATATAACGCAATATGATATTATGCAGCCTCAATGACAGTATGAACGGACGTATACAGATAGTTGTAGCAGCCAAGGGAGACAATACACAGTATTAGTAACGGTATTAGCGTATTTTTTACAACATTTTTTTCTGTTTGTATACTTGCATGAGTATTACAGATCTTAATTCTTTAATATCGTTAGTTCTGTTATCGTTATGAATGTTTATTAAATCGTTAGTCTTTAACGATTTTTAATTAGTATAGAGTATCCAATGCAGCGTAATGTGCCGTTACAACAATGGTCGCCATAACCATGTCGTCATATAAAAAAATTACATAAAAAAGTAATGATAATTGAAAAATTTTTTTCTGTTTGTATACTTGCATGAGTATTACAGATCTTAATTCTTTAATATCGTTAGTTCTGTTATCGTTATGAATGTTTATTAAATCGTTAGTCTTTAACGATTTTTAATTAGTATAGAGTATCCAATGCAGCGTAATGTGCCGTTACAACAATGGTCGCCATAACCATGTCGTCATATAAAAAAATTACATAAAAAAGTAATGATAATTGAAAAAATTGAAAATTGATCGAGATCAGTTCATTTCGCACTTAAAAATTAACCAAAGCATGTACTGACATGAATCAAAAAACAAAATGCTCAGGAGTCATGGTTCTGACCGTAAAATTATATTTTAGGAAAATTTACACACAAAATTATTGCACAAGGTGTTTTAAAGTTACGGTAAAAAAACAACCCCTCGATTAACCCTGTATAACATGTCAAATACTAAAGTGTATTAAAAACTGAGTTTACGAATTAAAGTTAATATAATTATATACAGTTTGCTGAAAAATTCATGAAAATAGAGTTAAAAATAACAAAAACATAACACTTTAAATTTGACCAAAATTTTCTCCGTTGCGTTTTTTTGCATTTGAGTGTATAATAATAGAAAAAAAAACATAATGTCATAGTTTATATCCAGTAGTTTTTTAAATATACTTACAGCACCGCTACCCCCAGCAACAGTCTCGTAACAGCCCCAAAACTCGTTCCCGAACGTGATGTTGTTCATACAGCCCTGAGAGGCAGCACACACTCGGAAAGCCCCCAAAACAACGTCGACAATACGCTGTGACGTCAGGACATTGCCTCCTACCACTGCAGCATTTTCGCTGGGATCCAGCAGCGATCCCTTGGGAATATTCACCTGGACGGGAGCCAAACAGCCCTAAAATAAAGGGTCGGTCTTAAACAGAGGGCCGGAGGTTTTAAAGGGCGACAAATCTGGGTAAATGAAATGTATTTTCAGTGTCCTTTCAAATATTGTTTTATTTTTGTTATTAAATAAAAATGAAAATATTATCTTTTTAAAATGTTCGCCTTTTATAATTTTTTAATTCACTTTTCTCTGTACTCGCAAATTTTTTTAAGCACCCCTATAATATTTAATGCATTAATATTACACTCACCGGTACGAAAAAGGGGCACCTAATTTTTTTCATTTATTTTAAAGGTTTATATATATTATGTTCTAGTGAACCGATTTTGATGATTTTTTAAGCAATTTGTAACTAAATTATTTGACTTTTTAGTACGTGACTCTAAATTAAAAATGAAAGTTGCCATTTGTCAACTATACGAGTGAAAACGTGTGAAAAATGTTGATATTTTGGTGAAAGTTTCAAACACCCTGTGGAGTACGTTAACAAAGCAAGGAATTTAAAAATCATTTTATCATCTAGGTGTATCTTTTCTAGATACTTTGTTATTTGGTTCATCTCAATAGTTTTTTTGGAGATATTTGCTGTCTATGTTTAATTAATGTCTATGATTTTATGTAATGTCGCTCTCTTTGAAAAATCATATTATTATTCTCTATTAGGCAGTTACTCTAGCAGAGATGGTTTTAAGTCCAAAAGTTGATATCTACCATGATCACTTAAAGCAGCAGTAGCCGATACTTCAAAACTTAAAACCATATTTACTAAAGAAAACATCCAAAAACAATAATAACATGAGTTTTCAATGACAATGACATTACAAAAGCAATAAACAATTTTTATAAGTATGTTAATGAGGGAAAACAAAGGCATGCTGTCAATGCTAAAATTGCTGTAAATCGTTACTGTCTCATTCAAAAGCTAATATCTCCTAAGCACTGTTTTGCTTAATTTATCTGAAATCCTTGGCATTATCATTATCAATAGTATATAACTATTATGAATTACATATTAAGTATCTTTTTTCAAGTTTAAAAACACATTTTCAATTTTTTTTTGCTCTGCTATTGAGATGAGTCAAAAGACAAACTATCGAGAAAAAAATGTACCTAGATGATAAAATTATTTTTAAATTCCTTGCTTAGTTAATATATTCCACAGGGTGTTTCAAATTTTCACTAAAATATCAACATTTTGAATTACCTCCTATAATTGGCAGATGAGAACTTTCATCTTTAATTTAAAAAGAGATACTAAAAAGCCAAATAATTTAGCTACAGATGCTTAATACATCAACAAAACCAAACCCACTAGTACAAAATATATTAAATTTTAAAATACATATTGTAAGGTGTCCATATTTCGTGCCGGTGAATATTGTAATCGCAAAATATTTTCCGATGAACATCATCATCATATCGACATTGACATTAAAATCTATAAACCTGACTAAATGAAATTTTGACAAAAGTGTTTAAATTTGTTGAATAATTCTTAATTAATCTTCATTTTACTTTATAGAGCAAATGATTGTAACAGATATTTTATTTAGATTAAGGCTACAAAAATTTGTTTAAACCGAATTTTGTTATCGCTATGTTAGTCACATTGCGCCGTTTTCAGCAAGGTTTTCGTTTATTATTTGACAATTATCCTAATGTCAGTCATTATTTTGTATAATATCGTGTTGTTATTGAATCTTTGTGAGTAATTCTCGTTTTTTTTTCCTATTTTCCTAACCTAACCTAACCTAACCAAACATTTCTTTTAAGAACTAAATTTTCGAGTTTTTGTATGGCATTTCTTGAAATAATTGTGTGTTGAAAATATGCCAAAGCGTTTAAAAAATCGAAGCAAAGAGCTTGTAGCTTCCCTGATAAAATATTTTGAACGAGAACGTGACAATAAAGGTTCTTTATTACCCTTAAAACTGCAGTCGAAGTAGTAATAAGTAAAATAAGCTATAAAACAAATAAATGAATTAATTACTAAACTATTAGTTATTAAATTAAAAATAAAACGTAAAAATCCTTAAAAAATAATATAATAAATATATTGTTTGTTACTTTTAAATTAAGATTGATCTCATAAATCCATCACAATCTGGCAGCGCTGTCGCCATCGCTTGCCACTCGAAGTTGATCACGTGCATCGGAAATTGTTTTGCGATTACCATATATAATAAGTAAATAGAGCAAGACTTTTTTTAAATGACAAAAGCAACATAAATTTAAAGAAAAATAATCATTGCCGAGAAATGTATAATTATCTTCTGGTCTGCATATTATGCAAAAAATCTGTTTAGAACTTCATGTAAAATTCAAACAGCATAAAATATACAGGGTATATTATTGTAAGCATTAATTGTAAATTTTATAATTAACCCTTAATTTAAGAATCATTAACGGCATTAATAATTTTATTCTGTGCAATAAGTTTATTCTGTGCAAAATTAAAACACTGTGAATTTATAAACACACAAATATGCAAAATGGTAAGGTTGTAGCAATGCAAAGCTTCGATTAATCTCCACGGATTAAGCCTACTGCACTAAAAAGGTTTTTAAGTTTCCCTCACAGAGAAGTGCTTTTGTCAACAAACGCAATAGTCCGCAATACGCATGCACCTGACAAGAAGTACAGGCATCTATCCGCTGACTATTCTGATCGATCCCGTACCAGTCCTCGATTCGATTAAGCGCTTCCGCGAACGACTGATCGTTTGTCAGAATCTGGAACTTATTGTACCGCGAACGCTCATATTCAAAGCGCGCCGACGCGCCAGCCAGGGATTAGTCAGGGATCGCCTCCGCGAACAAAGCTATTATCTATCACGGCACTGCGAGAACAAACTGGAGACAAAAATAAAATTCTACATTCAAGTGACATTTTAAACGTAAATAAAAGACGGTTTTATTTTGAGATATTCACAACTCGCGTGTATGAACCTACCTTAAATGACAGAAAACGTTTTTTAACAAAGTACAACTTAAAATGTCCTTCACCTAAACATTCAAATTTGTGTATAAATTAAATTAAAATCATTTTTATAAACCTGTCACATGAAAGAAATCCTGTATTCACTTAAAAATATAAATCAAACTTTCTTACTTGATTTAAAGGGACATCATGTCCCACCATGCATCTAAGGCAGTAAATAAGGGCAGAAAGGCTGACAGCACGAGGTGCATTGCAATTGCCCCATACTTCTGGACCAGAACCACTGAAAAATGTATATTGAAATAAAAATAATGAATAACCCCGAACATTCGATAAATCGAAATTTTCTTATGTTAAGAAACGTTTACATAATGCCTTAATATATGATTCACCGTTTATTTCTAAAAAAATAATTTTGCTGCGTTGTATCCTCATAGAATTAACAATCATGATAAATATTAAACAATTAATAATTAAGTTACTAGAAATGTGTAGATCCCATCCATAACTTTAGAAAATTAAAAAAACAAATCAGTGTATGTACAGGACAATAAAATTATCAAAAATAGCTAATTTCCTGAAGAGATAAATCATTGAAAAGATATTTTTTAGACTAGAATTAAAAAGTTGCTTAAAATATAATTCATAATATGATCAAGTATTATTGATAATATTGCCAAGACTTCAGTTAAACTAAGCAAAACAGTGCTGGGTGCATAAATAAGGCGTCAAGTTGGAAAACCCACTTTGTGCATTCAAAAAATATACCTAATTACATATATTAATAGTGCACCTTAAAATCTCTACACAAACATATATTTGACCCCCCTCTACATAAACATAGTCCCAAACGGCAAGTAAAGTGGCCTATTCCTATATAAAATTCCATACAAATTACGTTATCGCAACAAAATCCGTCTTATCCACTTATATTTGATTTTTACTTTCATTATTGTTGCAAATCCCGCATTTTTTCATAGGTTTTTTACACAAGTATAATAGTACTACCGACGTCTTATCTAGTTTGAACCCTTACCTAGTGGTAATAAAATAGCATATCTAATAAATCAAGTTAGAGACGTTAGTTAGGATGCAATATCTTGCTGTTGCAAAACCCGCAATATACATCATACTACACCAAAATCCGCCTTATCCGAATTATTTTTGTGTTTTTTCTTTTTAAAAATTAAATATTAATTCTAGAAAAACAAGATACCCAACAATGTTTCCACTCAATAGATATGTTTTTTTGTAAAATAACGCTTCAACCATTTTCTAAAACAGTTTTTGCATATTCTTTCGAAACGTTTTTGGGATAAGACGTATTTTGCAACTTGACGTCTCAAATATAGTAATTGTTTATTCAAATGGTTTTACCACAAAAAAAACGTTTTTTTTTGTGGTAAACGTGTAAATCCCCATATAACAATAAATAGATTTACCTGAAGTCGCAAAGTGCCGATCCTGATGTCTCATCCAGAGTAACCTTTAGGGTAATGGGTGAGCCATCATCTAAGCTATCGCTATAATATAACGATGCGCTTCCTGTTCTAACTACTGCCTCTCTAGCTACTTCTCTTAGCATATCTCTGACCGCTATTTCAGCGTTAGTTTGGATGTGGCCCATGTAAGCTTGGACTACTTTAAGACCATACTGATCTATCAATTCAGATACCTTAAAGAAAAAAAGTATAAGTACAAAAATTGGATATAAATGTAATAATAGTATACGCTGCTTTACAAGCCATATTCAGAATATTTTGTTTTTTAAGATATCATATTGACTTTTTATGTCCATATTAATGAGATTACCAATGTACCCGTAATGTTTATGTTTTTTTTGTAAGTAGAACCTAAATTTTTTAAATCATTTAATTAATTTCTCATTATACAAATTGTTGATAAAACTGAAGAAAGCTAATGGAAAAATTAACATTCCGGATCATAAAACCCTAACTAACGCAATGTTGAAAAGGGTCTATCGATTCAGAGGCTTACAAATTGATAGGGTATATGTTTTATTAGAGACCCGAGGGGATGTAAGGGTAAAGGGAGGTCGCTACAAATTAATTTGGACAGTTTTGGTTCTTGTTAGAGTTGGACAGGCGATTTTTTTCATTTAATTGGGTCAAACCAAGGAATCGAATGTTAGATATTGATAGAAAACTATGCAGGGAAACTCAGTGTTGAGTGATATATCTTTTTCTCACCCGTTTTAAACAGAACGCCTTTTATTTTTTATCATTAATTAACATAGGCTTTTAAACAATAATTTGTTTTTTAAATAAGGGCGTTGTTTGTTGAAAGCGGTATCTACAACAAAAATTGAAAACTATCATCATTTTAAGTCTCTCACTCGATTTATAATTTTCTGGTTTCATATTAAAGATAGTAGAAAGATTTTCTAATGTAATTTTTCGTGAGGATGCCGATTCTCTACTTCAAAATTTTTTAAAACGTCAATTTTGACAGATACGACGCCATCTTGATTTTTTTAATGTCAACTCGCACATATTTTAGCATGGTTCGGTAGATATATTTTAGCTAATATCAAAAATATATAGTTTGGTATACTTTGCATCTTCCGTTTTCGATATACAGTGGCTTTAAAAATGAATTGTTCCAGAATCATTTTAAGTGTCTCACCCAATTTAAAATTTTCCTCTTTTCTATTTTGAGATAGTAAAAAGATATTTTAATGTAATTTTTCGCGAGGATGCCGATTTTCTACATTAAACTTTTTAAAAACGTCAATTTTGACAGATACGACGCCATCTTTTTTTTTTTAAATGTAAACTCCTAATCTAAAAACGTTCTATCTTAAAATATATAAGAGGAAAATTTTAAATTGGGTGAGACACTTAAAATGATTCTCGAACAATTAGTTTTTAAATCCACTGCATATCGAAAACGTTAAGTGCAATTTATACTAAACTATATATTTTTGAAATTAGCTAAAATATGTCTACCGGACCATGCTAAAATATGATAGAGTTTCCATTGAAAAAAAATCAAGATGCGTCGTATCTGTCAAAATTGACGTTTTTAAAAAGTTTAATGTAGAAAATCGGCATCCTCGCGAAAAATTGCATTAAAATATCTTTTTACTATCTTAAAATAGAAAAGAGAAAAATTTTAAATTGAGTGAGACACTTAAAATGATTCTGGAACAATTCATTTTTAAATCCACTGTATATCGAAAACGGTAAGTGCAAAGTATACTAAAATATATATTTATAAATATATACTAGCTAAAATATGTCTAACCGGACAAAAATATGTGGGGGTTACCATTTAAAAAAATCAAGATGGCGTCGTATCTGTCAAAATTGACGTTTTAAAAAAAAATCATGTAGAGAATCGGCATCCTCGCGAAAATCTTTCTACTATTTTTAAATACGAAACAGGAAAATAATAAATTGAGTGAAACACTTAAAATGATGTCCCTGTACAACTTAACAAGTATAGCTAGAGACGTGAGAAATATAAAATAAGAGACGCCCCTCGATGCGCAGTGGACAGCCCACGAATTTGCTTGAATCAAAATTTTTTTCGTAGCGTAACTGCATCTCTCTTCTGCCGAATGCGTTCTCTCTCTATCGTGTGCGCGACCGGTGCTATCCCCAAGTCTCTTCCTATATTTGTCAAACTGTACATCTTAATCATTCCACATTGAATTTTTCACTTTTTTATTTATCGAATGGAATAAAAATAGTACTTAAGGTCAATTTTATTAAAGCATATTTTACATCGGGTGGTGAGTCGTCGTTGAAAACATAGGAGGTCGCATGCAAATTTTGAACTGTCCAGATATCGGCTCCCCTGTTTGAGCAATTTTAACAATTTTGGACACTAAACTTAGGTACTATAACGTAGTAGGTTAGCTTTGACAATGATTATAGTACGGGACAACTTAATAGTACAGGATCCCGCTGTAGTATTATTGCGATCATCGTATTTTTAATCAAAACCTAATTTTTGCGTATATTTACGAATAGGAGAATACACTTTTAACAGGGTGCCGGGTGCCTATCAAAAAGTTGCCGCAAATATGTTTGATTAATAATAATAATAACTGATTTTCGAGACGAGAATACGCTCATAAATATGCGCTTTATATGTCAAATTAAAAATAAATTAGTCATGTTTTAGTCATGTCTCATGAATAATCTTACTGTAGGCTTGCCCAATAAATCCTTTCTTCTTTTTTATTACAGTACCCACGATAAGATCTTTTGTTTATTGTCAAATTAAAACTATTTTTATTCTGTGCATGATGTTATGGGTGATGCTACGGGCCCTGCAACAGTGCGTCGGGCATCTGTAGCTCCTATAATAAATAACTTAGGAATTTTATATAAATGCCAACCTAAAGTATGTGTTAGGATGTATTTCAGGAAAATATAACTGTAACTTGTACAGAGTGGCCAAAAAAAGAGTGAGTGGATCTGGATGATTTTTTTAAAGGAACATCCTGTAAATTGTTGCATTTTCGGTTTCCTTTCTGATCACTTTACATAATCCTAAGGTTTTATTATAGTATATGTTTCGATAGTTTCAAAAATATTGATAAAAAATAAAAATTTCAATTCAAAATTAAATAAAAAAAAGAAGTGTTTTCAGAGTTTTATAAAAAAATTATTAAAAATACAAGAAATGTTTTGAAATCAAAACTACACTACATATTTACTATTGTTGGTCTGTATTTACTTTGCTATAAATATTGTAATATTAAACCATACAGGGTGTTTAAAATTCTATGCCAAACTTTCTAAAATATAAAAAAAAATCTTTTTTTTTTCAAATAGAACACCCTGTATATTATTCGTTGTTAAATTTAAAGTATTTAAAAAATTTTAATGGTTTAAAAAATAATCGCGTTTTTATTACATATATGGCTTTAGAAAAATCATCCCGATCAACGCACACTTTTTTGAGCAACCTTGTAGAAGTTAAAATATTTTCCTGAAATGCATCCTAACATACGTGCATACTTTAGGTTCGGGAGATCATCCCGATCAACTCACACTTTTTTGAGCCACCTTGTATAAGTTAAAATATTTTCCTGAAATACATTCTAACATACATACATGCTTTAGGTTGGAACCTCAAAATTACTAGTTTTTTTTTAATTATAGGAGCTACAGATACCCGTCGCACTGTTGCCGGGCCCGGCCCGTAGAAAAAACTTTGAACCGTGGCAACCCCTATTTGCGGCAGCTTTTTGATAAACACCCTTATAACATCATGCTCAGAATAAAAATACGTAGTGATAAATGACCAAAAAAATTTATGGGCGTATGGTAGATAGTCTCCAAAATCAGTTATTATTATTATTAATTAAACATAGTTGCAGCAACTTTTTGATAGGCGCCCTGTTAAAAATGTATTCTCCTACTCATAAATATACGTAAAAATTAGGTTTTTATTAATAATACCATGAGCGTAATAATCCTGCAACCTGATCTTAGACTATTTGACTAATTGGTTTTTATATATAAAAATCAGCTGTTATGTTTTAACAGCAGGATTACGGGAGGTCCGTCGCGACGTTGCAGCCTTAATTGTAAAATGAATAGTGGAGCCAATATTTGGACAGTTCAAAATTTGCATGGGATTTGATGTTTTCAACGACTATGCACCACCCGATATATAAATTACAATATTACTTTAAAAGTTAATTTTGGTTAAAATTAATGAATATTATATAAAATCAAATGCAGCATATTAGAGTAAATTTCAAATATTTATCTTCTAAAAGTAAAGAATATAAATTTTTAAACAATATTAATTACGGAACGATACGGTTTCGAAATTATACATCCGACTAATTCGTATCTATGTTATTTTAGAGGTAATTTTAATCAGAATGTTGTCCATTTACGACAGGAGAAAATGCGCCAAAATCGTAATTAGTTTTTGCGCTGAATTAGTAATGACACGGATGCATTTTGTAAATTTTATGTCGAATTCTACCCCTCGTTACCCTTTAACATTGAGGTTAGGGGCGGGGGAGAAACGAAAACAAATATACGCCCGTTAATTCGAATTATTGATAAAATTGTGTCTGACAGTTATTAAATATATTACACGGCCTTATTTTCCACAATTTCCGAATTTAACGGGGCTTTTAATTAACTATTATGTTTATTATTGGACCGATCTAGTTAAAATTAATTGCTCCCCTAAGTGACGTTATCGGCAAATGCTTAATATAGGTATTAAAAAGATACCAATAAAACAGCGATAATTTGATTATTAAAAATCATGACATTCCCAGTACTGATCATTTTTTATATCATATATCATATTCATAAAATTAATAGTTCTACCGTATGATTGAAAAAACGTCTTCAAAGACGGGTAGGGAATGAGAATCGAGAATAATTTTGGTAGGGTCAATCTCTAGACGTCACTTACTAAAAATTGACATAAATATGTCAAAAATTAACATTAGTTATAGGCTTGGTGCATTTCAGTTGATTTCAACAAATTCGGACCGCAGCGCTTCAACGGAAAAAAATTGATATTATCAATATACTAATGGCTGGCAAAGGTTAGTCTTGGGTCGAGATTTCCGTATGTCAGAAGAGTACAATGCGTTATTAATGTATTGAACAAAGAGAGAATAGTAAACACGTTGCCAAACGTATGAAATGAATCGAGAAACTGTACAGGGTGGGTCAAATTCGACGCTTTTAAATGGAAACACCCGTTTCTATAGGAGATAGACGAAAACTAATATCGGTGTCTGGAGCTCAATTTTCATCAAAAACATGATGGTGAAAACCGCACATCAATATCTGTTACCGTTTCGAAGTTACGGGGTGTTTTTCAAAAATGTGCATTTTTAACAAATCGCTGTAACTTTTTTACTATGGAAAATTTTGTATTTCTATGAAAACATTTCCAAAGCACCTTTTAACGTAGAATTTAATGGTTTAAGTATAATTTTTTTAAAATTAATAATTTAAGAGTTATCAACAGAAAAATTGATTTTTTATTTGAGACACCATCTATATTTTTAATTAACTGAAAAGAATTTAAAATTACTTTTCCAAAAATATAGCACACTTGATATTTTGTTATAATCCCCTTCAAAATACAGAATTTTTAAAAGTTCGCCACTTTTAACTAGTAGGCTGTGGACCCCTTATTGATGATATGCCCTTAATGGGACTCGAAAACATATTTTTCCAGCAAGACGACGCACCGCCTCTGAACGCTGAAGTTATCAGCAAATTTTTGCAGCCAATTTCAAGAATAATTGAATAGCTCCCAAACCAAGATCCCAGCCATTGGCCGTCGAGGCCGCCTGACTTAGTGCCCATGGATCTAATTCTATGGATATATTTGCGGAAGAATAAAGGTTCCTTATTCATCCGTATAATCTAGAAAAGAATTAGAAATACTTAGCAGTTATGAGAGGATATTTTTCACCCCCACTGAGCTAATAAATTCCGCGAGAAATGTTCAGAAACTGCCCCGTCTGTCCATAACAGAAGACGGTCGATATGTCGAACACCTGTAGCAAAATCTCATGTCTTGGTTTGCTATTTATTTTTATTGTTATTAGATTTTGTCAAATAGATTAGATGTCAAATGAGTTGATGTTGGTTAAATATATTTTAAATTGTTATAAAATTCTGCATCTCTCATAGCAAATATTATTTTCGTTTTAATTGATGCTCACAGCTAGATTTTTTTTTGCATTACAGCCGATGCCGTTCAAAGCCTACTTATTTAAAGCGGGCGAATTTTTATATACTCTATATCTCGAAGAGGAATCGAGCAAAATATCAAGTGTGTTATATATTTGGAAAGGTAATTTTAAATTCCTTTCAATAAATTAAAAATATACAGGGTGTCCTGTATATTTTGCATATAAAAAATCAAATTTTCTGTTGATAATTCTTAAATTATTAATTTTAAAAAAATTATTCTTAAACCATTAAATTCTACGTAAAAAGGTACTTTGGAAATGTTTTCATAAAAATATAAAATTTTCCATAGCTAAAAAGTTACAGCGATTTGTTAAAAATGCATATTTTTGAAAAACACCCCATAACTCCGAAACTGTAACAGATATCGATATGCGGTTTTCACCATCATGTTTTTGACAGAAATTGAGCTCCAGACACCGATATTAGTTTGTGTCTATCTCCTATAAACAAGAGTGTTTCTATTTAAAAGCGTCGAATTTGACCCACCCTGTACACATTGCTAAGAGACGTGGAAGGTGATATGGCAGATTTATCGCAGTTGGCCGGTCGACCCAATCGCAGCGTTTTCAGATGGAGCGGAGCGTCCGCGACGGACCGTCCGCGACTTCGAGCAAGTACCATGAGTTTATATGAACGATTTTACATGGGTCGCGTATGCTCCGTCCGGATGAGCTATATTGAAAAAACAACCGCGCGTACGGTCCGCTCCATCTGAAGACGCTGTCCGTACCTTTGTCAATACTTAAGTTCTAGGTGTACATCATGCGTTCAGCTTCACGATTTAACTACGTCTCGTGATACTTTATTTGTTTATTTATAAACGAGTCGTTGTAATTTTCCTTATAACTTGAAAATTTTTAAGTGCAAGCTAGAAATACTTGCATTTTTGGTGAAAATAAGTGGAATTGAGTGGGTTTTCGATAGTGGTCGGGCTATTAGAACTCTGAATTCAAAAATCGATATCTCGAAATCTATTAGAAACAATTGATTGTAGTTTTTTCAAAAACTTCCTTAATATTTCTGCTGTATTTTCTTCGTAGACAGTAAGTGAAAATCTCTATCAATAAAAAAATTACACGACTGCTGAAAATTGCTATGCTCTAAAAGTAAATAGATGGGTTGTTTATAATTTTTGAATGGAAAAAAAGAACCTTATCGATTTTTTCTTACGTAAACATATTGTAAAAAATCCTATCTTCAAAATAAAAAAAAATTAATATCTAATGGTGCAAGTACACAGTCGGCGAGACGACCCGAGACGCCACCAAAAATTAACGATTTATACATTATTATTGGTTAGGACCGTCCTTTTTTGTCACGTCTCGGGTCGCCTCGGCGAGTGTGTACTTCCAGCATAAAGTGTTTCTGGAGTTATGGCATGTTATGTGTTAAAAAGTTCAGTTTTTAAATTATCGCAATTACTGACGTTTTCTCGTTATAAGAATATGACACCTTAAAGATATCTTTATAATTCCATTTCAGATGCTCCCAGAACATCTCAGATCTTCTTGTGGTAGTTATGTCTTTTCGAAAATAAAGAATCTTTTAATAAAATAAGCGGTTTGTGATCCTTGAATGTTAACTTCTAATTGAACACCGGAAAAATATACTGGGTGTTCCATTTTAGATAAGGGAGTAACTTGCTTTTAAAAGTGACTAATGTTCCATATTAATTTTGTCTCACCCTGTATAACTTTTCGGGTCAAATTTCAATTTGTTTTAACATACAATGGTTACTCTAATTAAATATCAGGCTATACAAGGTCAACTAAAATTTAGGTAGCTGTTATCGAAATTTAAAATTTACTCTTCATTTTCACAAAATGTGAAATATGTCAAAGTCCTAAGATTTTAGGTATGCTTCTTTAATAAAACTCTATTTTTTAACTATTTTTTTCCCGGAATCCGAAAATAAATTAATATATAGGGCGTTTCATTAGAAAAAATACAACTTTGATGTGCAACTTTTTTTGGAGACACCCTGTATAATTCTATATATTTTTATAGCTTTCAGTTCTACAACCTACATATGCTGTCAAAATTTCATTTCGATATAAACTACCGTTCTCCTTGGAGCTTCCGCGGCGTATGAGAGGCGTCACCATGTATAAAACACCGTTTATTTAATTCGTTAATGACGTATTTAGTAATACTAGCTAACTAATTTTGTCTGTAAGTGTCTTGTAGTAATTTATACAATGGAAATTAATACATAATAGAAAAGGAGAATCATATCTACGTCAGTTATAATGCAAACCGGTTAAACATAAAATATAAACTCTTTATATAATTTTATTACGTACATTGATGCTCAGATAATGATTAATATATATTTTATTTGTTGTCGAATAATATATAGGGTGATTCGCAGCAATGATAGATTAAATCGCCGTTGAAAATACGTAAAGGCTTAACTCGTTTTTGGCGATTTTTCAGGAGAGCGATTTTAAGAAAAATGACTCTACTATTTTAAACATAAGTCTCGGAGCATTAAAATTGGGAGATTCAATTTTGGAGGCTATTTAACTCAAGGCAAGATTAATAAGAAAAACGATAAAAATTATTGATAAATATACTATAAAGGGTTTTTTAACACACTATTTCAGATACGCCTTTACGTTATGCGATTAACAAAACGCCCTTAACTTTTTATTTTCCATAAGCGAACAGTGCGTTTTAGAGATAAGCCTTAACGTAACAACTTGAAGAGCATTTAAATTTATGTGCATTGTCGGATCTATCTAAATTTCGTCAAAATTCGAGATACGCCTTTGCGTATTTTCATCGGCGAAACGTTTGACGATAGTGTTTTATTTTAAAAGTAGTAGCATATTTGTTGTTTTTAATGGAACAAATATATTATTAAAAACTTAATATTGGAAATTATTTTCATTTCTCATAATTTTCTTTTATACTAGCTCTCTACTATATCTAGCTTTAACAGTTTTTGAAGGAAAACATAAAACCTATATAAAATTCACAAAAACATTATCTTGAATAAACTTTGGTAAAATGTCTGTCTAAAGCAACCGGTTGAATATCACACAGTCACAAGGGTAGGGAAGATTAATGATATTATTTCCGTTTGCTATAAAATTGCTCAAATTCCTGCTTTTATAGTTAACAATACGTGTATTATTTAAAAAAATTAAAACACTAGAGAAATTGCTTTTAATGATATATCAAGTTTCTATACCTAAAAATTGTAGTTTTTTCTTGTAGTAAAGCCATTTAAAATTTTGGCCCAATATGAGCCCGTATATCATAGAGTAGCGTAGAGCAGAGAGGACCGCGAAGCGTTCAAATGCATTAAAATAAACCGAAGTGGCCCCACATACAGCGTAGCATATTGCGGATTGACGCATATTTTCTCACACTGTACGCACTCCTCCCTGCCAAACGCTACGCTACGAGCTTTATGTTGGGCCATAGCCTAACAGATAATAATTTTATTAATTTTTTTTAATGAAAATAGTTATCAAGACAAATTTTCAGACTTAACCTACAAACACCTTTATTTAACTTGTTAATGACTTAATTTAGTAATACTAAATTTTTAAAATAACTTCAATGAAAATTAATCCAATGGAAATTAATAATAGAAAAGGAGTATCAAATCCACCTCAGTTATAATATTAACATATAGGTTGAACACAAAATATAATAGCTTTATATAATTACATTACGAACGTTCATGTTCAGATAATAATTAATATTGTATTTATTGTAGAATACTATATTGCGTTAACCCCTCAAAAGGCCACCATAATTAATTTTTCGATACTTATCTATTAAATTTCATTTGGTTCGCAATTCTATTGCGTTAGTGTTATATCATATTATTCTACGTTATTAAAATATCCAGGATGTCCGAATATTCCGTGGACATAGAACTACTACGTGTATCTTTGAGATTAAAAATAAGTTTATTGGACATAATTTACCTATACAGGGTGGTCCTGAATTGTATTCCGGAATATTATAAGCATTTTCTGCAGATAAAAAATATGTAAAAAGTTCGTATTAATGTATATGTCCTAAAATGCTTAGTTTACAGAGTGTAGTTTCATTTTATTTCGATTTTTTCGAAATAATTTCTGAATAACTTCAATATTTGATGAAAATTGGTGTCAGTGAGTCTTATTCATGAGAAATTTGATTTTGATGTCAATATGACTCCTACTTGTAGAAGGTGCCACTTACCTATTTTTTAACGGATTGAAGAGTAATAACTTTTGATTCATATCTGTATAAAACTACTGAGTAAAAAAAATATACACTTACGAAGCATTTTACGTAAAAAAGGTATCTTGGTAAAAATTGCTACGAGTAATGGTTCTCGAGATATTTGGAATCGAAATTATCAATACCCGTCATCGTTGACATAAATTGAACGTGTTGACTACATAGTTATTAGATTGTAATCATAAATTTGAAATGTTTTGTGCCAAGAGTTCAACAGAAACTGTTTTATCATCATTATTTTCGCACAAAAGTTTATGACTAATTCAAAAAATAACAATTTTCTAAATTTATTTTTACAGTCAAGTAACTATCTACTCAACGTGTGTTTTATTTTTTATCAATAATGACATGCATTGACTATTTTCATTCTAAATATCTTCAGAACGGTTGCTCTAAGCGATTTTACCAAGATACTTTTTTACGTAAAAAATCACGAAAATGTATATTTTTTCACTCCATAGTTTTATACAAGACGGACGAAAAGTTATTATATTTCAAAACAGTTAAATCACATGCAGGTAGCGCCCCCTACAAAATAAGAGCAATATTGACATTAAAATCAAATTTCTCATGTCAAAAACTCCCAGGCACTAATTTTATTCAAATATTCACGTTACTTCTGAAATTATTTGGATAAAATCGAAATAAAATTGAAACTTCTACACCCCCTGTATCTCCGAAACTAAGCACGAACTTTTTTTACTTGTTTTTATCTGCACACTTTTACTTATTTTTGAGAGTTGTCAAACTCTTTGCCAAATTATAGGTTATAATTTTGTGTCAAATTATATCAAATAGAAATAATAAATGTTTTGCATTTGGACTGTGTTATTACGTGTGTTTTGTGATTTTAAAATTAAGTGGAGGGAAAACTCAAGGAAAAATTAAGTGTTGACCTAGACCATACAGTTAATATTCCGGTGCCCAGAAGCCTCCCTCTGTCACAGTTACCAGAGAGTTGTATTAGCCAGAAATAAAGTTTTATACCATCATATATTGTCCGAAAAACTGAGTATCTGTAAAATAACATCACACGATAAAAACATACCCCAATTTTTTTGGAATAAAACAATGCGATGTTCCGTTTTTTACAAGAGGTAAAAAATAAGTAAATACTTGGAGGACTATTTTACTGAAAGAAATCGTCGCGTGCGCGTCGCGTCGGTGGAGTTGGAAAATATTTATTTTTATTTTTTTACTAACAATTATTTATGTAATAATGATAATGTTAAAGCACTTAACAAAACATGGTATACCAAATCTCAAAACAGTTCGCCACTTGATTCTTAAAATATTTTAAAAAATGTGTTACTTTTTTAAAATTTGGTGCCCTCTAACGTACAAACGAGGAACTTTTTGTATAGAGGTAAATTGTGTTCAATAAAGTGTTCAATAAACTTACTTTAATTCCAAAAATACTAGTAGTTCTGTGTCCAAGGAATATTGGGACACTCTGTATACAGATTAAATAACCGAACAATGCCACACTCATGGATTTTTATCTGAAAATCAGAATAGTTTCTTGTCCATCACGTTCCTCTGTCAGCTGTCAAAACGATTAAATCGCCATTTTAGGCTGCCCAGCAAACGAGCCTCGACCATTTTTCTTCCGCCAACAATACCAATGATTCCGCAATTATTTCGCATTAATTCCCAATTCGCAACCCTAAACTTGCTTTCCTCCTCGCTCCTCGCCTAATTCAATTAGTAAGCGACAAAACAGATGGCGCCACAAAAGCAACATCGCGAAATATTGTTTAATTATGTAGGATGCTGATTAAAATTGTGCATGCGCTTGCAGCCAACGGTCTAAAGTTTAATGGTTCTGCCACTGGAACGAACTAAATACGTTTTATTAATGGGATATTTTTTGACTGGACGAATGCATGACAAGGATTCCTGGAGGATAACAGTTTTTAATAATTTATTAATCAGGTTTTATTTTTTATGCAATGGAAATTAATACCGAATAGAATAGATGTCTCCTATCCACGTCAGTTATAATTAACAAATCGTTTAAGCATATACAGGGTCGCTTTTATGTATGGAAACGGTCGATTATTAGGTAAAATATAGGAGGTACCGCAAAAAGTTAAATAAAAAAGTTATATGATTTTTAAATATCTATTAGCGAGTAATAAATTTAAGTATACTGTTTCGGTCATAAAGTCGTGGCACATCAAAGTTTCAATTTTTTAAATAGAACCCTCTGTATATTATTGCATATTTCAATTCTTCCTTCAATTCTAAGCAAAAATCGAAATACACACAAGGTTGCGATTTTTGAACATAATACTTAAACAATTTGATTTAATTAATTTCGATATGTTCAGTTTTATTTAACGATGCTATTCTGCCAAAACTGTGATACTTCATGATATTTGACATTAATAATAAAATTTACCTATACAGGGTGGTCCGAATTGTATTCCGGAATATTATAAGCATTTTCTGCAGATAAAAATATGTAAAAAAGTTCGTATTAATGTATGTCCTAAAATGCTTAGTTTACAGAGTGTAGTTTCATTTTTATTTCGATTTTTTCGAAATAATTTCTGAAGTAACTTCAATATTTGGATGAAAATTGGTGTCTGTGAGTCTTTTAACATGAGAAATTTGATTTTGATGTCAATATGACTCCTACTTGTAGAAGGTGCCACTTACCTATTTTTTAACCGGATTGAAGAGTAATAACTTTTTATTCATATCTGTATAAAACTACTGAGTAAAAAAATATACACTTACGAAGCATTTTACGTAAAAAAGGTATCTTGGTAAAAATTGCTACGAGTAATGGTTCTCGAGATATTTGGAATCGAAATTATCAATACCTGTCATCGTTGACATAAATTGAACGTGTTGACTACATAGTTATTAGATTGTAATCATAAATTTGAAATGTTTTGTGCCAAGAGTTCAACAGAAACTGTTTTATCATCATTATTTTCGCACAAAAGTTTATGACTAATTCAAAAAAATAACAATTTTCTAAATTTATTTTTACAGTCAAGTAACTATCTACTCAACGTGTGTTTATTTTTTATCAATAATGACATGCATTGACTATTTTCATTCTAAATATCTTCAGAACGGTTGCTCTAAGCGATTTTTACCAAGATACTTTTTTTACGTAAAAAATCACGAAAATGTATATTTTTTCACTCCATAGTTTTATACAAGACGGACGAAAAGTTATTACTCTTCAAAACAGTTAAATCACATGCAGGTAGCGCCCCCTACAAATAAGAGCAATATTGACATTAAAATCAAATTTCTCATGTCAAAAAACTCCCAGGCACTAATTTTTATTCAAATATTCACGTTACTTCTGAAATTATTTGGATAAAATCGAAATAAAATTGAAACTTCTACACCCTGTATCTCCGAAACTAAGCACGAACTTTTTTACTTGTTTTTATCTGCACACTTTTTACTTATTTTTGAGAGTTGTCAAACTCTTGCCAAATTATAGGTTATAATTTTGTGTCAAATTATATCAAATAGAAATAATAAATGTTTTGCATTTTGGACTGTGTTATTACGTGTGTTTTGTGATTTTTAAAATTAAGTGGAGGAAAACTCAAGGAAAAATTAAGTGTTGACCTAGACCATACAGTTAATATTCGGTGCCCAGAAGCCTCCCTGTCACAGTTACCAGAGAGTTGTATTAGCCAGAAATAAAGTTTTATACCATCTCATATATTGTCCGAAAAACTGGAGTATCTGTAAAATAACATCACACGATAAAAAACATACCCCAATTTTTTGGAATAAAACAATGCGATGTTCCGTTTTTTACAAGAGGTAAAAATAAAGTAAATACTTGGAGGACTATTTTACTGAAAGAAATCGTCGCGTGCGTCGCGTCGGTGGAGTTGGAAAATATTTATTTTTATTTTTTTTACTAACAATTATTTATGTAATAATGATAATGTTAAAGCACTTAACAAAACATGGTATACCAAATCTCAAAACAGTTCGCCACTTGGATTCTTAAAATATTTTAAAAAATGTGTTACTTTTTTAAAATTTGGTGCCCTCTAACGTACAAACGAGGAACTTTTGTATAGAGGTAAATTGTGTTCAATAAAGTGTTCAATAAACTTACTTTAATTCCAAAAATACTAGTAGTTCTGTGTCCAAGGAATATTGGGACACTCTGTATACAGATTAAATAACCGAACAATGCCACACTCATGGATTTTATCTGAAAATCAGAATAGTTTCTTGTCCATCACGTTCCTCTGTCAGCTGTCAAAACGATTAAATCGCCATTTTAGGCTGCCCAGCAAACGAGCCTCGACCATTTTCTTCCGCAACAATACCAATGATTCCGCAATTATTTCGCATTAATTCCCAATTCGCAACCCTAAACTTGCTTTCCTCCTCGCTCCTCGCCTAATTCAATTAGTAAGCGACAAAACAGATGGCGCCACAAAAGCAACATCGCGAAATATTGTTTAATTATGTAGGATGCTGATTAAAATTGTGCATGCGCTTGCAGCCAACGGTCTAAAGTTTAATGGTTCTGCCACTGGAACGAACTAAATACGTTTTATTAATGGGATATTTTTGACTGGACGAATGCATGACAAGGATTCCTGGAGGATAACAGTTTTTAATAATTTATTAATCAGGTTTTATTTTTTATGCAATGGAAATTAATACCGAATAGAATAGATGTCTCCTATCCACGTCAGTTATAATTAACAAATCGTTTAAGCATATACAGGGTCGCTTTTATGTATGGAAACGGTCGATTATTAGGTAAAATATAGGAGGTACCGCAAAAAGTTAAATACAAAATTTACAGGATTTTTAAATATCTATTAGCGAGTAATAAATTTAAGTATACTGTTTCGGTCATAAAGTCGTGGCACATCAAAGTTTCATTTTTTTAAATAGAACCCTCTGTATATTATTGCATATTTCAATTCTTCCTTTAATTCTAAGCAAAAATCGAAATACACACAAGGTACCTCAAACTAACCGTTTCCGAGTTATTGATTTTTGAACATATCACTTAAACAATTTGATTTAATTAATTTCGATATGTTCAGTTTTATTTAACGATGCTATTCTGCCAAAACTGTGATACTTCATGATATTTGACATTAATTATTTATTAAGTTAACATTTATAGATGTATAAAATCAGATTATATCAAGTCAGGAAATTACAAAATATTCGTTTAACATTTCAATTCTTCAATTTATGTACATTGTGTATTACGATTATTGCTTAAAATAGAAGGAAGAATTGCATTGCAATAATATACAGGGGGTTTTATTAAAAAAAAAGTTTGATGTGCCAGAACTTTATGACCGACCCTGTATACTTAAATTTACTATTTTTGAATGTCTGGAGTGCGGTAGACAGATAACATCACGTATCGGGCTTTTCAGTCACAGAAAAGCTCATGAAAGAAAACGCCTTGCGTGACCATCTTCTGATGCGTGTGAAATACTCGTCAGCGAGTAATTGCGGTATGTATGGTATGGTAAATTTACTAGTAGCTAATAGGCATTTAAAAACTCATTACAACAGTATCACAGTTTCGGCAGAATGGCATCATTAAATGAAACTGAACATTATTGAAATTAATAATTACATATATCAAATTGTTTAAGTCATATGTTCAAAAGTCAATAAATCGGCAACGGTTGGTTTGAGGTACATTGAGTGTATTTCGATTTTTGCTTAGAATTGAAGGAAGAATTGAAATATGCAATAATATACAGGGGGTTCTATTTAAAAAAAATGAAACGAAAAAAAAGTTCCACGCCTTTATGACCGACCCTTAACAACTTAAATGTATTACTCTCTAATAGATATTTAAAAATTCTATAACTTTTGTATTTAACTTTTTGCGGTACCTCCTATATTTTACCTAATAATCGACCGTTTCCATACATAACAGCGACCCTGTATAAAATGTTTATACAGGGTGTCCCAGAAATAAGTGCAAATATTTTAACTGGTAGTATAGTTCAACCCAAGAAATACGCCTATGAGGTTTTTTTCGCGAAAAAAAATGAAAATTCGAAATTTTTTGCAAAAATTTTTGGATTTTTTTAGTTTTTAGTTAAAAAACGTAATTTCTTGTTAATATGTCAACATATTCTCAAAATTTTAGCAAAAAATATTTTTTTTGGAAATTTTCAAAGTAAAAGAACTCCGTTATTTTGAACTTATTTGAAGATTACAGTTGAGGGTTGGAACCTTTGGTGTTACACAGCAAAATAAAAACACTAAATCACCACAATACACCAAAACACTTTTACTTTTACACTGGACGCGCGTTTCGCTAACCATGTTAGCATCATCAGCAGATGATTATAAACTAAAGTACAATCTACAAGTTGAGCGTTTATATACTCGCTCATTGGGCACCGACTGGGCGTGGCAAAATCTAGCCAACCGAGTCAGAGCCAACTGAGCGTAACAGTTAGATTTCCGCCACTAGAGTAGTAGGAACAAAGAACTTGAAGGAATTGGACCGTTGACTCTGTTCATACTATCTTTACATTTATTAATTCTGATGCTTTCATATGCATCTAATTGCCTGTAATTTGAGACTTGGTTAATTGATTTTAAATTATTAAGATCTATACAATGTTCATTATCAACAATATGTTCGGCAACGCAAGATTTATCCGGTCTACCATATCTTATCTGACATAGGTATAGGTTAATGATTTCTGAAAATTCGACTTTTCAAGTGGAGAAAGATACGTCTAAATATTTTTCGATACCGTTTGATAGAGAGTTATCCCGTGGTCTAAAAGGAATTTTTAAGAATGTCAATTATAAACTTGTGTATAGTGCTAATAATAAATTACAACAATTATTAGGTAATCCAAAAGATAAAACACCTCCACTGGAAAGGTCGGGTATTTATGAAATTTCTTGTAAAGATTGTAATCAGAAATATGTTGGGCAAACTAGGAGATCAATATTAACTAGATTTAAAGAACATTTAGCTCAGATAAGATATGGTAGACCGGATAAATCTTGCGTTGCCGAACATATTGTTGATAATGAACATTGTATAGATCTTAATAATTTAAAATTAATTAAACAAGTCTCAAATTACAGGCAATTAGATGCATATGAAAGCATCATAATTAATAAATGTAAAGATAGTATGAACAGAGTCAACGGTCCAATTCCTTCAAGTTCTTTGTTCCTACTACTCTAGTGCGGAAATCTAACTGTTACGCTCAGTTGGCTCTGACTCGGTTGGCTAGATTTTGCCACGCCCAGTCGGTGCCCACTGAGCGAGTATATAAACGCTCAACTTGTAGATTGTACTTTAGTTTATAATCATCTGCTGATGATGCTAACATGGTTAGCGAAACGCGCGTCCAGTGTAAAAGTAGAAGTGTTTTGGTGTATTGTGGTGATTTAGTGTTTTTATTTTACTTATTTGAAAAACGATGAAGAGAAAATATATTTCTTTTATCGAGATCTACCGCCCCTTAAAATACTTGCACTTATTTTTGGGACACCCTGTATAGTTTTATTACGTATATTTATATCCAAGTAATGATTAATATATCTGGTGTTTTTCAAAAGTGTCTCCCTAACTTTTTTTACAGATAATAAAACGAAATTTGGTATGTCAGTTTGTCAGTATATGACATAAATCGGGATTTATTGACGTATTCAATTACTTTCTGTCACTTCCTGTTTCACCGGAAATGACTACAATCTACAGCAAAGTAGAAAACTTTTAGTTAAGACTATACTCAATAATGTTCTGTACCTAGCCTATATCTAACAGTTTTTGAAATTAATGAGTCTTAGGTGATACAAGTTTTCAATTTTTTTTTAATTAGTTTATTTTATTTTTCACCGTATCGAAGGATAAATAATACCTAATTTTATTGTGGAAAGGATTATTGAATTATCCCTAACCATGGTGGATGCTCGCCATAATCTGTATTAAATTTATTTATGGACTGCAAACATGCAGGTTTTATTAAGGTCATAAATTCTCCCTTTTGTGGTTACAATGTAACTCTAAGTTTGGCGCCTGTAATACACCTTATGATGTTATTTTTGAGGGAATCACTTTGCATTACTCGTATAAAATATTTTATTTATCTATAAGAAAAGTTACAAAACAAACTAATTTGTGTGTCACGGCCTTGAATTTTTACTCCCAGGGCGCGTAAAGAAATTTCACTCTTAAAACCACCCATAAAAATAATTTTTAGAGTTATTTTTAAAAACAAATGTTAAGTCAATAAAGGATATTTATTTATTCTATAAATATTTATTATTTGAAATTAAAACTCGGAATAAAATATAAATATTAGTTATGTTGTTATGGGATCTTTAAATATAATTAGACTTTTTTTAATCCTTTAAGTTACGTGGTAAGAAATCTGTCCACGTACCACTATTGTTACAGGTTAATTCGTTAAACAAATATGTTACATAAATTAGAAACGCTAAAATTTGAATGGCATTACTTGGGTATTATTGGCATCATATTGAAATTAGTAGACATTTTTTTTTGGGGGGGGAGGGCATTGCTAGTGGTACTAGTGGTATTATATTTGAAAAACCTCAGTGGCGCAGGGTTTTTGCACTTCAGAGGCGGGCTGTGGGAGTTGTCGGAGGATTGGGCTACAGGGATGATTGCAGGGAAACTTTCAAAATATTAAATATACTTACTCTCCCAAATCTTTATATATTCGAAAATATATTATATGTTAAAATCAATACAGAAAAATATCTCACAAATGCCCAGCACGGCTCTCATGATACTCGTAGGGCGGAACACCTCAGTATCCCTATACATAGGTTAGAAAGGTCTCGAGATGGAGCTAGATACTGGAGTGTGAAGTTTTATAATAAACTCCCGGATGGGTATAAACTATTGTCCGATGAGGTGTTTAAGGGTAGGGTTCGTGGCTGGTTACTTGAAACCGATGATTCGAGGGAGTTTCTTTCAAGTGATATACATATTAATCTCACTTGATGGAAATGCCTTCTACAACAGAATTTTATTCTTATAAAATGGTAAGAAATTATTTACATAAAACTTAATAATTCTGTTCTGAAATCTGTGTTCCGAAATAGAAAAAATATACAAAACTCGTACCTTCCCATTTGTTCGGCAATACTCATAAATCTATGGCTGAAAATGCTTAACTGGATGGAGTCCAGTTCCGGACCCATAGCTTTGACTTTTCCAGTGCCGATAGTGATTTTGATATCGCCATATTTTGTTATGACAGCTGTGCAATCCGGTTCGATTAGGATCGTGCTCAGTTGATCCATTACTATAGCTGGCCCTGAACAAAATGTTACTCAATTTAAAGTCTACAATCTTAAAAATCTTCTAAAAGTTTTTATGAATAATTTATATTTTTGCTGAAAATCAATGAAAATTGGCATATTTCAAAATAAATTTCGGTTGGTGTGAGTAAAAAAAACAGATTAACTTCAAATTACACTCAGATGCAAAAAAAACGCAACGGAGAAATTTTTGGTCAAATTTAAAGTGTTATATTTTTGTTACTTTTAGCTCTATTTTCATGAATTTTTTATCAACCTGTACATAATTATATCAACTTTAATTTGTAAACTCAGTTTTTTATAAACTTTAGTATTTGCCATATTATACAGAGTTAATCGAGGAGTTGTTTTTTTACCCTAACTTTAAAACACCCTGTGCAATAATTTCGTGTTTAAATTTTCTTAAAATATAATTTTACGGTCAGAAGCATGACTCCTGAGCATTTTGTTTTTTGATTCAGGTCAATACATCCTTTGGTTAATTTTTAAGAACGAAATGAACTGATCACGATCAATTTGCAATTTTTTCAATTATCGTTACTTTTGAATGTAATTTTTTAATATGACGAGATGGTTTTGGTGACTATTATCATAATGTCATATTACGCTGCATTGAATACTTTATAATAAATAAAAAAACAGGTTAAAGGCTAACGATACAGTCCTGGTTTTAATAAACATTAATAACGATAACAGAACTAACGATATTAAAGAAAGCACCTGTAATACTTAAGTATACAAGCAGAAAAAAAAATGTGTTTTAAAGTTAAGGTAATAAAACAACCCCTCGAATAACCCTGTATAATATGCCAAATACTAAAGTTTATAAAAAAACTTAGTTTACAATTTAAAGTTGATATAATTATACACAGTTTGCTAAAAAAAATCATAAAAATAGGGCTAAAAATGTGTTAAAAATTAAAGCTGATATATTTATATATAGTATGGCAAAAAAATCATGACAATTAGGCTAAAAATAAACAGAATATGATACTTTAAATTTGACAAAAAATTTCTCCGTTGCGTTTTTTTGCATCTAAGTGTATTTAATAGGGAGTATAATTTCTATTATTTAAATTTGAACAATTCATATTTTTACTCTTCTTAAAAATACTTCAAGAATGTGTGTACTAAAAAATAGAGGAATAACAGAAAAGATGAAACTAAAAGAACAGAAATGTTAACTTAACAAAAATAACTGAGACAAATGAAAAAAAAACAACGGAAAAAATTTTCGTCAAATTTAAAGTATCATATTCTGTTTATTTTTAGCCTAATTGTCATGATTTTTTTGCCAAACTATATATAAATATATCAGCTTTAATTTTTAACCTCAGTTTTGTATAAACTTTAGTATTGGGCCTTATTATACAGCGTTTATCGAATGGTTTTTTTACCTTAAAAACACCCTGTGCAATAATTTCGTAAGCAAATTTTCCTAGAACGTTATTTTTTGTCAGAACCATGTCTCCTGAGCATGTTATTTTTTGGCTCACGTCAATACATGCCTTGGTTAATTTTTAAGAGCGAAATGAACTTGCCACCAACAATTTGCAATTATTACTTATTAATTATATTTTTCAATATAACAATGTGGCTTTGATAATTTTTGTCGTAACGTCATATTACGCTGCATTGGATAGCCTATACTACATTTTAAAAAATATTAAACAGTAATGATACAGTCCTGCTTTTAATAATCCTGAATAACGATAACAGAACTAACAATATTACAAAAACAATCTGTATACTCAAGTATACAAACAGAAAAAAAATAAAAAAAAATCCCTAATACTTTGTATGGCCTCCCTTAGCGCTATAACTACCTGTATGTATATGTCCGTTCATACTGTCATTGAGGCTGCATATATCATATTGCGTTATGTTTCCCATTTTCCTTTAAGGACCAAGCGAAGTTCATTTAATGAAGCTAATACCGCTTTTTTAATTAATATTTCAAAATGCTTGTGGCGTAAACAGATATATTTATTTAGCACTATATTTCTGTTTTGATGAAGTTTCTGAAACTACACGTGACGTTGTTACATCTCAAGAAAGGGCTATATTAAATCTGTGGTTAAATCAAACCATAAATAAACAAAGGATTTGTTTACATTTCGCTTCTAACATACAGAAAACAAATCAATGTAATTTTGTTACTCTATATTTTATACACGTCTATAATGTCAAATGTCAAAAAGCGGAATAATTACTGCTGGAAATAAACTGCTGCTTTTTTTAGACGCTTTTCTATACCTTTTAATGTTTGCCCGGCAAAAAGGTCCTTCAACTGATACACGTTTGTATCTTCATATCCGGATTCAAAATAAACTTTCGTCACTGTTATAGGATTTGGATCACCTTTCTGAACATCTAAAGGTTGTTCTAACTCAATATCACTCTTACCAACGCCTCTGACCTACAAAACAAAGATATTATTAAATACTGCGCTATATTTTTGTTTTATTTTTTTGTATTATTACCCGAATATCGTCGACTATAACATCCTTATGAGCGATGACAAATCCAAACTCAGCCTTGTATCTTCTAATAAAAGTTTGCAGAAAATCGCCGTGTTTTGGATTAGTAGTAGCACCATCGGGATTCCAAGGACCACACATTAGCGCGCAATCGGTACCATCGTAGCGCATGTGCAAATAAGGTTCCAAGACTAAATTATGAAAATAATTAAATAGAAATTTAATTTATTTCTCATTCGGTCAATTATACCGGGTGCGTCTCAAAAGTGGCTCACTCCTATATTTTTTTATTTTTTCAGATAAAAAAAACGACATTTGGTGTGTTATATGACATAAATCAGGATTAATTGACGTATGCAATTGTTTTTAGTCACTTCCTGCCCCACCGGAAGTGACTACAACTTTTGATTTTTAAATAGCACCATCCGTATATTTCTACTTTATTCGATAGAAAATGACACTCTGACTAGAATGACATATCATATGTGAACTTTTAACATTTTCGCATATGGTTTATTTGTATCATGGTAATTGTAACATGCGGTTCATAACGACAATTTGACTCGAAATGGGTTTGGTACCAAATTATTGAAAAAATATAAAAAAAATATTTGAAAAAATTGATATATGATTAAAAATACGATTTGAGCTTTTAACCAGCCAGGACTAAACACGAAAAATATTAGATTATCAAATCTATTTTTCCTATTTCATTAAAAATTAGTGTTTTTAACATAGCCATGGAACTCTATTTTTTTAAGCAAAAAATGTAAAAAGTTGACATGTGATATGTCATTTTACTCAGAGTGTTATTTTCTATCAAATAAAATAGAAATATACTGAGGGTGTCATTTAAAAATCAAAAGTTATAGTCGTTTCCGGAGAAACAGGAAGTGACCAAAAACAATTTAATACGTCAGTCAATCCTAATTTGTCATATACTAACGTGTCGTTTTTTATCTGAAAAAATAAAAAAGTTATAGGGGTGAGCCACTTTCGAGACGCACCCTGTATACATACATAACTCAAGTTTAGTATATTAAAATTAATATTAATACCTATATTTGATTCTGAAAATCCTTGATCTTGTAGCTCTTTGAAACATCGTTGCTTTAG